>NC_143438.1:6175000-6480000 GCF_987193195.1 Phasianus colchicus
CAGCCTCTCCCTAAGCCATCTTTATCAAAATCTGCTTTGTACCGATGCCTATCACAAGAGCATACAGAAGTGAAGAAACATTTCTTCAATTTAAAACAAGCTGCTGTTTAAATCACAGGTTCAGTGTTTTTTGTGCCTACCCCCTCAGCACATTCCCTTAAACTTCTTTGCAGAACGATCGTGAATCAAATGAAACCTAATCAAAGCTTTCCTCATCTCACTACAGAAGAATTGTCAACAGCTGAAATCCACCTTTTCCTGCTCCACTCCTCCAGAGGACCACAGGATGTAGAGAGGCATTCTGTAATTGCTGAATTCCTGTTGAAATAACTGGAAGAATGATTATTTTTCCAAATAGTGCTATGTTAAAAAAAAAAAAAAAATCAGACATCCTATGAAAACTCCTCGTGCCAACCCAGGTATTTAAATTATGAAGTCTTCTGTAGAAGAAAAAACCCCACACGTTGGAAGCTGACTCCACTTGACTCCACTTAGCAAGTATTTGCAAAGGGCAGGAATGCCTAAGTACACAGAGTTGCTCCAGAGGCACTGCCACTAGCATCTTCATTTAAGTTCCTTCCACACACTGCGATACTGTGAGCATTTCAGCCTGAAACTAGGTCATAAACTTCTCTATTGGAAAGCATTTATAGCTGTTTGGACTGGATTATTGTGTTCAAGAGGTTATAATAATAAAGGAAGCCTGCAAGTATACTTTTTCCAAACTCCTAGTATGCCATTGCTGGTTTGAGAAACTCGTTCATTTCTTATCCTTGATTGACTCTCCTATACTCAATTTGTTGCTTGCTTTGACCACTTTCTGGACAAATATAAAACTTACTCTTTCATCTAATTAACAGGAAAATTTAGAAAAGTTTCTCACTTAGCCCTGTTCTAGAATCAATTTTAGAAGAACACTGACAGACTTTCAAGAGCCATTCAGGTACTCAAGTCTTGCCAAAGTTTACAGTCAGTTATATCCTGTTACAAAGAGAAAAAGAAAAAAAAAAAAAAAAAAAAACCTCTGCTCTGTTTTTTCAATTTTGTACAAATTTCCATCAAGAAACAATATACCTGTGCGTTTTCACATGCATCCAGATGATCTATGGATAGCCTTATTCTCTTTAGTCTAATCAAATTGGCCAGCTCACTTTCTCCCCTTCCAACGTTCTCAGCCACTCGTTCCTGCACAGGCAAGCACAGAGCATTTGCTATCTTTCTTACCAGCCTGCCTTTTTGAATACTTAAAACAGCAAGCTATTGCTCCAGCCACAGTTCAGTCTTGCAAGGCCTATCATTTGAGGTTTCTTCTGTTTGCTCTCCATTAAACAGCTGGTCTTGCCAAGGGCAAATTCAGCATCCAGCAGCTTCCCAGAAGGGACCCTGCACATAGCAGGGGGGTTGAAACTAGATGATCGCTGTGGTCCTTTTCAACCCAGGCCATTCTGTGATTCTATGATTCAAAGGCAAACGCCTGCCCATCTCTGGGGACTTGAGGAACAAGGCATCCAGTTGTTTTCTCTAAGTGAGAAAGATGTCATAGCAGCCTTTTGTGTGCTTTCCCATGAGCCATCTGAACAAAGGTGGGGTGGTAATGCTGCATCCAACTTGCTTTCTATCTTACAAGGATTCAGCTGAAAGCCCTGGGCAATAAGGTGGCCCTTTGCAAGAGCTGTCCTATTATTTTCTTTCCCAAATACAAGCACAGAAAGAAAAATGAGGGCAGACTGGATGAAAACTACATGTACAGTATTAAGTTGGCTCTGTAATCAGAATCAAATAGCAAGTCCAAGACCTTCACTGCATTTGGAAGAAAACCAAAAAATTGAGAGCAAAAATAAACCCAACTTTTATCCAGCTGCAATAATTTTTTCTCCAGAATACTCTCTGCCAGGAAGGAGAATTGGTATAATTAAATTATTAGCCTTCAACTACGTTTTAGCTAAGAGTTGTTTTTTGCTTCTGTCTGCTTTTCCATAATTTTAAAAGCCTTTCCTCTTAAAACTATAGTAATCTGTATTCAGTACTTAATACACCTACAGGTTTTTTTTTTTTCCCAAAGAGAATCCTCTTCAGCACAGAAGCTGCAGCCTTCTGTTTGACAGTTCTACCACAGTAGTTAATATTATATATACTGCTCAATATATTTTTGTGACACACCATCTAACCAAGTCAAGTAAATTTATACAATATTCATACTCCCTTTTATAGCCTTGATGTAGTAGTTGCAACACATGGAGTCAGGTCTTCAACACAATGATTCTGCAGCAAAGACACTATTAAATATATTTTTTCTTTTTAACCCACCTAAATTTCTGGGAAGCTAACAGCAGTGTTTTAAAGGACATATATCCTTTTATTCTATATATAATACATAAATATATTCTGATTAATAGTCCTGTGTTTTAACGCTTTGCTGGAAGGCTGAATTCAGAGTGCATGTCCCTATGATATTTCAACTTAGGTAGTTTCTCCCACACAATCTTGAATTCTCTCAGAAAAAAACTGCCAGAATAACTGCCTCACAGCTTGGGAGACTAAGCATCTTCTTTTATTTCTGAAACTCAGAAGAGTGGAACAAAATGAATGCGCAAGTCCAAATTACTTGATCTCCATGTAAAAAAAAAAAATATATATATATATATATGTCTTTTGTCAAAGACAAAAGCAAGGCAGATGTGAAAAGTTGCTTCAAATCCATATGTTTTGAAGGTGACGGTAATCAGAATCACAGAAATCCTTCTGTTTCATTTCACTTCATAACTCTTTAAAGATACTTTCATTAAAACTTAGCAGCCACCCCCCATTTCCACTATCTCACTAGAGCAGAAAGAGCATTGTGCAACTCTTGGTTCTCCTGGCACATCATCCTAGTCCCCAGATTCAGTGACCTCAGCAGGCAGGAGGTTTAAGACATAGGCAGGGAGGGCTCCCTCCCTCACTTCACTGCATTCAGTTGGGGAATTCTGAATGGCGCAGAATTACAAGGCCCAGAAATCATCTGGGATGAGAACATGGCCCAAAAAAATTCGTGGAAGGGCTGAACTATATGCAAGGCTACTCACCACAGAGACTGCCAATGACAGAGATGTCCTTCATCTGTAGATTACAAGCAGTTGAGATGGAAAGCAACATGTTTTGCACCCTTCTCCTCCCCTGGCATCAGCTACCAGCCATTCTCTCTAGAACAGTAGGCTGCTATGCCTTACTAAAGGTTTAGATTTAAACTAGATCCTCAATCTAACCAATAATGACACTTTGATGTGCTTGCTGTGTTTATGCTCTTACAACCCAGAGTAGTTGCAGAACAAAGTAACACCCCAAGGTCATCCATTTGTGTATTTTGTACCCTTATCTGAAGTCAAGGTAGACATCTGGCTTCCACATGGACACAGTGCAGTCTTTGCCATGCTTATTTCCACAGTACTCTTGTAAAGAAAGAAGAAAGGAAAAAAAAAGAGGACAACTGGACACTAGAAATAAAGATCATGCATGTACTCAGACAACACTCTTTTGCTTTTCAGCTGAAATGTCTGTTAGCAACTCTGTGAAGCAACTTCCCAGCTGTTCTATACTACCAGTATAACAAGGCCCATATGGACAGAGAGCTCAGTGCACCCCTGGGCCCAGGAGTTTTGTCCAGAGTACTCTTTTGTGCATCATCCCCCTAATTTTCTTCATTAGGAATGCAAGCACGTAGCTACCCAGGCACTTACTTCCCACTGATGTGGGGACTGAAGAATTCACCCTTGGCTTCCCAGGAAGATTGTGACAGAGCAAGAATCGAATCAAAACCAACATTACTTGCTTGCCTTTGGTTAGGCTTATAAGAGTTTGGGTTAACTTCCAAGAGCATCAACAACTTGAACACGATTCCCTGGATTGGCACAACCTCCAAGAACAGATACTAAAGCCACTCAAGATATTCAGAAATTGTCCTTATACTCAGGCCTATAGCTGTAACCGCTAACACAAAATTAAATTCAAAAGTAAATGGAGGAAATTATGTTATACAGCGGCAAGAATAAAGACTGTAACACCAGCCAGCTCATTTGTACTCACAATTCTAATCAATTGCAGAGGATAACTGCAAATTACTGATAATCTTATAGTTTATCAACATCAGGTAATTTTTGCACATGTCAAGACTGAGAAAAAGATTTTGCAGCTTTATGCTAAAAAACAGTACTGGCACACATCTTTCCACTCTATTTACATTGCATTCTTAGGGGTTTTAGTGAAAATAGATCTTTTTATAGAAATGGATTTGTTCAAAAAAAAATGAATTTTATGAAGTCTCTGTTTTAAAAGTTGGGATATGGGCAGAAAGAGTAGAAACCTTCATCAGACAAATCACAACCACTACAAATCTTTTGCAAATCTGTGACCAAAACTGAATCACACAGGGTAGTAGAAAAGAATTTGCTGGATCCAGTATCTCCCAAGTGGGACAGACTGGAATTCACTACATATATGCAAAAAAAAAATTTTTGCTTTCCTCTTTATGGTGATATTTTTAGAAAACTATGAGCAGACTAGCTAGTAAAAAGTTTAGTAAGGGGTCAACCTCAAATTTTTATTTTTCAGCAGAGAAATTTTGGCTTAAAAGAAGCAAAGCCTTCTGGAATAGATGTTCCAATCTGGTACAAGTTAAAGTAGATGGAACTAATTCCTGAAGGAGCAGGTGGGTTGATGGAAGAATTAGTAGTGACAGACTGTATTTTACAATAATCTTTCGATCATTAAAACCCAATTTAACATGTAACGTCATCTGTTGTCAGAGTTACCAAACCTGGGAGGAAAACCAAAAACCTGTTCGTGATGATTTACAGAGAGACATATGCAAACATTCATGTGGACAAGAGATTATTTATATTTTATATTCAGTGAATTTTGATGCCGTAATGTTGAAGACTGCTACTATTGAAACTTAACCAAAACAATGTGAGGAAAGTTAATGAACAACTGTACCGAATGGAATATATCTGGTTTCCTACCTGAAGTGTGTTCATCAATCATTACTGCTGTGCCAGGAAAATGCTTCAGCAATCACATAACAAAAAAGATCTGGAGAGTTCCTAAATGTTTAAAAAGAAATATAAGCAAGTTACATGATACAGAAGTCACCAATCCCACAGCAAATAGTACAGTCGTACTTCAGAGTTCAGCCTCATGCTCTACTTGTAAGGATTTTTTTGTTGTTCTTTTTCCAAACTAACTTTTTATTTAACAACAAAAATCATGGTGCATTCATCTGAGGCAGAGGTAAAACAACACAAAATTCAATTACTAACAAGACTGGAAAAAACCAATGATTTGCAAAGATAGCTATACCAAAAGAATTGAACCTACTCGGTTCAGTGATTTGGCAACTATGCCGTATCCACATATTCACGTGTAGATATTAATTCAGACTGTATACAGAGAAGTTTTTCAGTTCTCACCAGAGAAGAAATAATGTTTCCAAATCATGGCTATATTTCACAGAAAGAATTATTTAAGCCAGATGTGAAACACATGGATTTTCTTAAAAGCTTCCTTTTTTTTTTTTTTTTTAAATTTGAGTTGGAAAGCTGTATTTTTCTAAAACATCTAGGTATAAAGAATACTTCAAAATTCCAGACCAAACATTCTTCAGAGTTGCAGTGTGACTTTAGAGCCACAAAACATGATTTACGTTGATAAAACACAACATAACTAATCCAAGTTGCAGTATCCCCACAAAGTCTTCTCTTTGCAGATGAGATATTAAATTGGAAAAAATACACAACACTAATGTTGCATACATCTGCTTGATTACAAGAAATATTTAAATATGCAGTAGGCATATGTAGCATTTCCAGGTTTGATAGCATATCACTGTAAACTTCATTGGCAAAACACACTTTCTAGAAGGGAAGAAAAATAATTTTTCATAAAAGCATGCCTACGTGTCATTTTAGAAGCAATAGCAAAATTTCAAGTAAATTGCATCTATATCACAGACACAGATTTTCCCTATATTCAGTTATCTTAATGAAGGTACAAGGTGCAAACTCTCAGTAGGTTCTACTCAACTCTTCATAGTCTACAACACATGAAATCACACTCTCTGCTCTGATTGTTCAGTACAGTTATATCCCATAGATATACTGGAGCTTTCTACTCCAGTAAATAAGGCCAGCAAATTATCACCTGAAGCATGGCTACAATGGTTTTTCACTATATTTCACATATTAAGAACCAAGGTTCAGATAATCCACATGGAGATATCTATCCCGTTTTCTACACGATTTATTATGTCTAATCAGATGCACATACATGTATGCTCACATAAAAATTAGAAGTTCCTCTGACAAGGAAAAGTAGATTCGCAATCATTTTTCTAATTCACATCCCTTCACAGCACTAAGTCTACACAGCTATTTTAACAATCTACAGGACGTGGTCAGAAAAATGACAAGGTCAGGTGATATTCTTATCTCATTACTGACTCCTCATAGCTGCTCTGCTTAAAATAAAAAAAGTCAAATCATTGCCTCTCAAATCAAACAGTCAAATTTCCTCCAGTAGAATAGTAGCATCAAAAGCCCATCTTGGCTAATGCGTACCTTCTTTTACTTCTACACAATCTGCTTAGCCTCCAGTGAGAGTGCCCAAACACAAGATAGAGCAAAGACAGGACAATGTGTGGTTACCCAGCCGTAGCTTACTGAGAACAAAAATCTCTTGAGCTTCCATGACTTATGATATATCAAACAAAAGGACCTAGATCACCTTTCCAAGTGGCTGAAGAGAAAACCTAACAGGTTTTAACTCCTAGAGTTAGTTTTAGTTAGAATACAACTTATAAAATTGATGAGCATTCATGCTATTACTTAATAGCATGGTGCATTCCATGAAAATGCAGTTTTCCAAGAAAACTGCAATCCTCTGTCCACCTTTATGTCCTGTTAGCACAAACTACTCAATGCAACTATAAAAGACTGTGAAGAGCTGACAGTTTTACCTAGAAAGGTTTTGGTCGAAAATTTTCACCATGCAACATACTAAGTTTTTGGAAATCTAATCAGACTAAAGAGAAACCAACACACTCAGGAATACTGCAGATTGTTTCCACAAAATATGAGTCTCTTCCAACACAGCCTGTTATTTCCATGAAGTGACCGACCTCTTTCACTGAGGACACTAAGGGACATAGGAAAAACAGAGGGCCATACAAAAGCAGAGGCTGCCTACCTGAATGTACAGCCAGAAAAATCACAGCATCCAAGATTAAAATGAAGTTGAGAAGAAGTATTGTATTTTACCTAAAAAGTATTGTATTTTATCTATTACTTGTATTTTATCTAAATACAAGTAGTATCTACCTTTAAAAGATCACAGCCACTTGTGACTAATTAAAGCCACATTGATTTTTTAAACAAAAGACCATCAGAAGCGTTTGATGCAGGGTGCTGGAGCAAGGCTGTAATAAAAACCAAAAGGTTATATGGATTCCTGTGCAGATTGTGGCTCCTCAGACATCTCTGCAGCCCGTTGGTGGTCCCCGCAGTTTCAGAAGGTGGTCCACGACATAATCATGAGGAGGACAAATTGAAGCCACATTTCTGTTTGTGCAAGCAAGAAAACAACAGGAGAGGAATAAAAGGAGCAGATGAACATTCAAAGTCTAGCATGATTCTTATTTGGTCACAAATGAAAACCATTGTTGAAGCACAGCACAGTACTGTCCCTATTCTCTAAGAAAAAGATGAAATAAAGATAGAGGAATAATTTTGCAAGTTATCTCTTTGCAAATATAGACACAAACAGGTCTCAAAAGGTCTCTGAAGTAAAAGTAAGAAACAAAAGCACAAAAAAGAATCCACAATGCTCTCTAGTTTTAAGTGTGTGCTCAAGCAGCACCTCCACTTCTTACTGTGAAGGATCCTGCTCACAAACCAGCCTTCATTCCTTGGCTACAACACGAGGAGCTTCTGGCAGGCAACCTGGCCAGGCACTGTTGCATTTTCTAGCCAGGGCTCCAATGAAGTTAGCTGCCTGCATACCAGAGCCACCTCTGCAGCCAGATGGAGTGAGTGACAAAGCTGAGATTTTGCTACTAGAATTAGAGGACTTCTGTCTCATTTCTTAAGCAATGCAGTCACATAAGTCAAGCGTAATTACTTATTTTCCTTCCCAAGGAATTGGATGCAAGTATTGCTTTGAATACTTAGATAATAGGGCTGTTTGAAGCTGGCAGCTCCAAAATACTGGGAAAGTCAAAAAAGCATTTGGTAGCCCTCAACAGCCAATAAAAAAAGAACTTTTTTGAGGACAAAGCTCCCAGATAGCCTCTCTGACCTCCAGCAGACCTGGAAAAAGGTACAATGCCCACTCTGTAAGTAATGCCTCCTATTTTATTATTTATGACGTAAGAGGTGGATGTTGGTGGTATGGAAGTAGAGGTTGAACCTCTCCATCAATAACTTATTACATTTAGTTGCCATGCAACAGACTGCATCAGAAGGGCAGCCTGACAAAATGGTGTCTGACATGGAAGTGCGTATGAAGCAGAAGTGTGGAAACGAATTCCTCCATGTGGAAAAAACTGCACCCACTGACATTCATTGATGATTTTTGAATGCTGATGGAGACCAAACAGTGGATGTGAGCACAGTGAGGCAGTGGGTTGTGGGTCTCAGCAGTGGCAACAGCAACAGGGGGTCTCCTCTGCTGATGCAGATTTTCACAAGCACAGCATGCAGGCTATTGTTCATCAGTGGTGAAATATATAGTTAATGGTAACAGTGACCATGCTGGAAAAGAAAGTTTTGTAGCTGAGAGTTCGCTACATCAAATAGGTTATTGAGCTCTTTTTATCTGATATACTTGGAAATAAAAAGACATTTTCAGAGAAACCTGCATACAATTTGGAGAAGAAGACATGAGGCTTATGTATGCAGCTGAAGAATCACCATCACCATTTTGTTTTTGCCAGGAATTTAAAACCAGATTATATTGGCTGCAGGAAATAACACACACTTCAGGAGCAAGGAGACACAAGCTCAACATTTGCAGCTGTTCAGCTCAGTCCAGCCACAGCTATCTGCATAAAGGCTAAAGATTGTGTGAAGTGATGAAACATCAGGAAGCACTCATTTTTCCTAGGATTTAGTTAAAAATAAAAATAAAAAATTGTAGCCATGGATTAAAGTGCTCCCATGAATTAAATCCCATCCTTCATTACCATTTGAGAAGCACAACAGAAGCAGAAAGGCAGAGGCATGTAGGGCTGAATAACCATTTGTTAGCAATATTAATAGTGAAGCTTTGTCGTCCCCCCACCCCCTCCATGGTTTCTTGTACTTATTATGGTGAAATTAGGAGTTTTTACTCCAAGTGAACTCCTGCTAATCCTTTTATTTAGGTTCAGTGCTGCACTACTGACCCTGCAAGAACATTCATCTACATTCACAGCTGGAGCTGCAGACTCTGGCTTGAAGGAATAAATGACTTTGCAAGGCAAAAGCAAATGAAAGGGCAAGGGCTTATCTAAAAGAAAATCTGAATTTGACCATCTTAAACAAAGAACAGGAGGAAAACAGGACATATAATCAGACATCTCATCAAAAGCTGATATCAAAAATATCTGACATTAGAGAAATACAATGTAGGAAAAAAAATCTAAAGTTCTATCATACCATAACACATACATCAGTTCTTAAAAAAAAAAAAAAGAAAAAGAAGAAACTGAATTTTAATACTAGATTAAATTCAACCCCAATGATCTGCTATAAAGAGAGCAGCCAGGCTTAAAAGTGCTCAGCTCCATCCATTCGCCCTGACCTTTTATTATCTCATACCTTCGTCAGTTACTTGCTCATTTGCAACATTCATCTAAAGTCACAACATTGCCAAATGAAATACTGACTCTTGCTTCAATTTGCTTGTCAACTTCTCAGCCCATTTTCTTTATTGTAAGTAAATAATAAAAGGAATGCAAAGGACAGTGGAAAGCCAGGTTGTATGCACATAATTCATGCATTTGTGGCCATCAGGACAGGGATAGCAGAAGGGCATTAAAACAACTTGTGAGCAGACAGAACTTAAAGCATGAATGGCAACACGCAATGAAAGCTAAAAATCAGGATCTTTCACTTTGGTGAACTTCTTACAACACTCCTTTGCTAAGTATTCAATAACTGCATCACTGCTGTTTTGCACAGAACACATTTGGTACTTGAATTAACTTGGTCACGTGTGCATACATTCATCACCCTTTTAATAATACAAAAGCTTGACCCATTAAACTGATCTGGAATTATTCGTACATCCACATTCACAGCAATTTATTTTGAGCATATTGCAGAGAAATGTTTACTTAGCTTTTCTTAAAGCTGGGCATCTCTGACACTCGAGACCTCAATATCTTAAATTTTTCAAATCATTGCCTTCCTAATCAAGGAAGAAATGGACATAAAAGCTTCACTTAATGAAAATACTTTAAAAGCATATTTTATTGCTAGGAGAATCTACGCACAGAAAAGCCAGAGCATTTTTGATTCTTACCCACATTTTAATTTTAGTGTTCAATTTGCTCACATTCTCAAAACATAGATTTGCAGCAAAATTTTACATCCACACTAGAGCTCTTAGAAATGTCCATCTGAAGCAGCATGAGCAGTTCTTCACTGAAGCTAGTGAATCAGTAGAAACAAAGTCAAAAAAAACCAAAAAAACCCTGTAGTTTTTTGGTGATCCATACCATTTACCATCAAGCAGTGCCAAATTCAATTTATCTCCTTTAGGTCCAGGATTTTTATCCATCTGAAGTGAAAGTATGTTTAATTAAATCACACCAGTGATGGAGCATTCCCCCGCTTTGCCACTCCATTATCCATTTATTTTTACTAGTCCATTTAGCATAGAAGCCCTTAACACTGTGTTTCCAGAGACCCAACTGAAAAGAAGATTCAGGTCAAGCTGATTGAAATTACCCTATTGCACTGGCATAGCTCATCCACTAAGGAAATCATACACAGCACCAAGCACTTCTCAGTCTTTGGAGGTTTCCCTGCTGCTAGCTGCTGGATGAGTAGGACAAGATCTAGCAGGAGAGGCCAAAGGGAGCATGGAGCCCTTTGCTGCAGCTCTGGGAAGAGATTGGATCTGCCTGACAGACCCTCATCCTGCTACACATTTCAGTTGTTTTGAAATATTACCTGCTGAACAGCTTCTTCCTTGAAAATGTTCGAACGCAAATTCTTATTAAACACTTCTATGCATAGAGCTATCAGCACCTGAGTAAGAAGAGGTGTAGTAATGATGTTTTAATTGTTTTTCCTCGTTTCCTCTTGCTTAATACTGCAAGTCCCCCAAAAGGGACAGGACCCATCAGGTCACACAACCTTAAGTGCTCTCTGCAGGTCAGCTATGCCCACAGTGCTCCCAGGTTAATTGAGTGCAAGCAACAAATTTGGAGCTTGATGCAGAAAGAACGATGGATGCCTAGGAGCAGCCTAAATGACCTATTTGCACCACATTGCCAGAGCCAGAAAATTCACTCTATGCTTCTTTCCAAAGTACCTAAATTTAATACAGCCTTCAAATTAAAAGCTTGCTTAATTCACTTAGAGAAAAAGAAATAGAAAAGCCATTGTGAGCTATGATGGCAGCAACTTTTTTCTTCCCTTTTCTAATTTTGTTCTTTTTATTATCATTATCCCATGTGGCTTTCAGGAAGTCCCTACAAACTAGTCACTATTACGAAGATGGCCTATTTTAATCAATCCCTTGACAGGAACAGCTAATTATCTAACTTTTCTGACCAAACTACCAGATGGCTTCTGTTCTATACTTAATTTTAGTTTGCAGTCAGTAATGTTATTTGCATATTAGATGTCTGTGATGACACAGAACAGAAGTAATACCAGTACCAATACCTAAGGTACACACCAAATACTTACTGTACTCTCCCGTTAAAGAATAAAAATGCAGTCACTTAAAATGACAGGCATCTCCCACATTTTCTTTTCTTACTGAGTTCCTAAAAGCCAGAGGTTCCCACCTCCATCAGGCTGCCAAAGCTGCAGACCTCACAGCACCCCCACCTGCACCACACACCAGACACTGCAGGCTTGGGCCAGCTCCAGAGATGGGAGATCAGGCAGGATTTGAGTGTGTCTATTGTAGTGTAATATGGCAGGTGATAAAACAAAAAAAAACAGTGAGGGCACGAAGGCAGCAGCCACTCCTGGTATGTCCTAGGAACGTACAGCTGTGTCTGAACAAAAAGCCAATAGGAGCCATCCATGAACAAGCTGAGGCAAGATCACCCAAGTGAAGCTTTGTGGACAAATTCTTATGGCCATGACAGCGCAGGATTTTTATTTTTTTTTAATTTGTTTCTTTTTTGTTTGTTTTTTTGATACAGGAAAAAAACCTGGCAAAACAAATAGGGCTGAAAACACAGTTTTCAAGCTCCTAAAGCATACTGGAAGCAATGGAAAGTAAGATGTCAAACAGTAACATACTCCTCAAAATAATAAATAGAGTTACTCATCTTTAAGCACCTTCTCTGATAGGTTTTGTACATATTTCAAGAGTAAGAAACAGAACCCATCCCAAACTGGAAAAACTGTTTTTAGTCACATTAACACTAAGAACACGTATACTTAAACTGGTAGCAATGGAGGAAGTGAGGACGGAAATTATTCTAATCCATTAAAAAATAAATCATTTCTGTGAAGATCTGGAGAATAACATTCTATATTACCAGATTTTACTGTAACAATCACAATGAGTTAAGTGCCCCTTGGTGCTATTACAGCAATGTAAGAAAGCCTGAGCATAAATAATCAGCAGGGACAAAGGCCAACTGAACACCTGACATTCAAGAAACAAAGCTGAGTTTTGTTAGTTTTACAGCCATCACAGCTCCACTTGTAAGGCTTCTCATCTTTGAACGTGTTGTGACAAGGATATTTGTTTAATAAATGGCACACCTGTAGACTGGTAAAAGTTTTTAGGTTTGGGTTTGTTCTCCAAAACTGCATTCATCTTCTCATCCCATAGTGAAAAACAGGTTTCATTTTCTGTTACTACAGTCCAATGGAAATCAGTTCCCAGAACAAGCACTCCAACAGAAACACAAGATAAACAGAAAAAATTAATATTTGCTTGAAGATTTTTATGTAGGATTAAGACAAGTAATTCCAAAATGTGACTGTAAGTTACATTCATACCATTAATCTTCCAATCAAAGACTGTACTGTCTATTTTTAGTAATCTGCAGAATTGTTGGAGCTGATTTTAGAGTCAAGGCTGAGCAGAAGAGGTCTTGGGAAGCTGACTGGAGCAGAACTTACAAAGACAATCTCCAGTTATATTTCACAGAGCCATAGATCCTCCTGAAATGGAAAACAAGGATAACCACTGCCAAGAAAACTAAGCTTGCTTAAATTTTCCCATGTAGTGCTGTTTAATATTCAGCTAACCAGCCTGGGTTCTGACTGTTAACACTGCAGTGCCTGCTGCTACTCCTCAGTTTCAGCTGCACTAAATCAGCAGCAGCAAGTGCTACAAGTCATGCTTTAAAATGAAGTTTCCTAGATCTCTCAGCTCCTGTCATTCGGGTGACCAGCTGTAGCCCAAGCTCTCACCTGCCTGCCAAACACCATCATACAACAAGATCCTGTTTCTCTCACAAAGCCTAATTTCCATATACCCTAACTGGAGCTAGAAGTTGCCCTTTTTGGGGATAAGCATATCCACCCCCAACGACAAACTCTGTTTGCATGTCCTGTGACTTCAGTTCCCCTCTTAAACAAAAAAACTCCTTCACCACAAAGGTGATGTGAAGTTCAATCCATTAACGAACATAGAGAACGTGAACAGTAATGGCTGTGTGAGCAAATGTTGACAAAGTTTCAAACAAGTGACTCAAGTACTCTGAGTATTCCTGAGTCACTCCTCTGTGGGATTTCTGATCCTCAGTGACTTTAAAAAAAAAAAAATCTCAGCTACCTCCCAGCATCTCATTGCACATATATGTGCTGCCTGTGTCCATTCTGTACTATGAATCACTTCCTGTGAGCAACTTTATTAACTGGAAGTCTCTTAAGAGAAAAGGAAAGAATATCTTAAATACAGCTATAAAGAAGAAAGATAAGAGAATTTTCTTGACCGAGACAATAGGATATTTCAAGAGAAACAGCTAATGCCACTAAATGCATATACAGCTACAAAAGTTACTGCATATTACTACTAACAGCAAATATTTCCTTCCTTTCTACATGGAATAAGATGATTGAATGGAGCAATCAGTCATTTTCACCCTTTTTGGATCCATCCTTTGTACATATAAATACACGACTCCTTAAGTGCCAGTAGTCTAACATTAGGTCGCTCCAAAAGTAATGCCTCCATTTTATGTCCATGAGAACTACAACGGATACAAAGAGCACAATAACAGTATATGAAAGAGCAAATTTTCAGCTACTAAACACTATATTTCAAGATAGTCACCACCACTAGCTATGCATTTTTGCTGGTGATGAACAAGAGTTTACATGCCACACTTAAATCACCACCACCTCACTGTGCTCACATCCACTGTTTGGTCTCCATCAATGTTTTGCAAGTGCCAATGAATGTCAGTGGGTGTCATTTTTTCCCCCAGACTGAGGAATTCAATTTCACACTTTTGCTTCATCCATTCTTCTATGGAAGACAACATGTCCCTCTGCTACCATCTGTCAAACAGCAACAAAATGTTGAAGCATCCAGCCAATGTTCTGTTACTTCTACTGCCATACTACTAACACCCACCTTTGACATCACGGACCAGCCCAATAAAACATTACTTTCAGAGCAGCACCAGTATATATTAAGACCTTTGCTCCTGTTGACATCTATAACATTGTATTAAAAGGATGGTTTAAAGCCATATCTTAACATAATCTATTAAAATGACTAACACAAGTGAGAAACAACAAAGTTACATGGCCTGCACGCAGACATCAGTCAGAGCAAGCCATATGAGCAAGCTATCTTTTTTACTGGAAGGAACTGATAAGGTGATTTCTGCAATGTATTAAATCCTAACACATACTTTGTCCCACTTAGCAGCAGGAAGGTCTCACTAATGGGCACCTTATAACATATGGACTGGAATACATCCCATCATCCAGCACATCAAATGATACATGTTAAGTCATTGAGTGTTAGCACACTATTTATGATTTGACTTATGAATGCATCCCTGCATTTTATATTATTAACATGTACATGTGAAAAAAAAAAAAAAAAAAAGCAAGCTTCACAGAGAAATTCATGGCTACATGTAGTGGTTCCAAGACACTATTTTTTTTATATATAAAACAGACTGAGTTTTTTTTTCCTTCTGCTTTCCCATTTTCTGACTTCATCATTGTACAAGGAGGCCTGTGAGCCTTTGATGCATTCACCCAAAACAAACAAATCTTTGCAACTCTTGCAATCTTCTTATTTTGGCCACCCAGCAAGAATCTAACGGGATCCCATGTCTGAAGGCCACCACTGAACAATACTAGCAGGGGAAAAATAAAAGATGAGGTCCAAATGTAATAATTACATAATATTTTTCTAATAAAATGTAACGCGGAATTAATGTAAACAGTATGTTAAAACCTTCATCAGTCAGCATTGAAGAATGGGCAACATTCACCACTTAGCAGAGTGAAACTGAAAGAGTAGAAAATCTATTTCAGTGGTTAGATGAAAACTCTGAAAGTGACACATCTCTCAGACAGGCAGTAGTACCAGTTCCCTAATTTGGATACCTATCTTAAAAGGATATTCCCTTGAGACACACCAAGGGAATCCTTCATATGCATACAAACATTGTATTAAAAAAATATCAAAAAATAAGTATTTTTTTTTCATGCATTGTATTATTAAAGACAGCTCATAACTTTTTGGCATCTCAGGAATTATCACATGTCATTTTCTTATAGTTATTATTTGAGTATTAATATTTATCATTCCACAACTGTAATCCAATATCATTTCTAAAAGTACGCTTAGAAAATTACAATATATTGTAATAACAGCTTAATACAGTAATTAACTGTGGATGCAGAGATTCTGATGTAATGCTCATCTTAATAAGTACTCTTACAGAAGAAACAAGGAGAAACACTCATCAAGACATACGGATGCACAGCAATATTATATTGCCAGCTTCGTCTTTTATTTATTCTCATGTGAAAGCTGCAAAGCTTATCTTTACCCCTCTTAAGGGACAGTAAACCACAGCTCCTGAACAGCGGGAGGAAAAACAGGCAGTTAGATGTACCATTTCTGCAGTAAAACATTATGATCTGAGTGCATATGAGGGCTGCTCTGAAAGTAAAGAAACAGGAGGCATTATGTTGGCCCATCACATCGGGGCAGATGCTGGTAGTATGGCAGTAGAGGCTGAACCTTCCAGCCAATATCCCATTACATTTTTTTGTCGTGTGATAAATGGCATACGATGTGGAAGTGTGGAAGAAGGAAAGGTGTGGAATTGAACTCCTCCATGCTGAAAAAAATGGTACCCATGGACATTCACTGATGGTTGCTGAAGACTGATGGAGACCAAACAGTGGATGTGAACACAGTGAGGAGTTGGGTACTACATTCCAGCAGTGGAGACAGCCGGTCACCACCATTGGTGCAGATTTTTGTGAGCACAGCATGCAGGCTGTTGTTTATCTCTGGCAAAAACGCATAGCTAATGGTGGTGACCACCTTGAAAAAAAAAAGTGTTTAGTAGCTGAGAATTTGTTCTTTCAAATAGTATTATTGTGCCCTTTTTTATCTGTGGTAGTTTCCATGGAAATATGTAGAAGACATGACTTTTGGAGCAACCTACATAAAATAGGTCATGTCAGAATCGGGAGAAAATCGTGATGTGAAATAGCTGTGCAGAGATGAATGCTATAGTCAAAGAGCATGTTCTGCAAATCAGAGCAATGAATATTTGATTCATAATGACAATCCAATGCTATTTCTCTTAAATGTGAGAACAACGATGACATATCAGGTAAGAAGGTTGTGGCTGTTAAACAAGACAGTGATAGGAAACTGCTTGTGAAAAGCATATTGAAATGCCTTGATTCAAGTGGCCAATAACACCAGTATCCAGACCTTCCAAGTCTTACAATCAAGAAAAAAGTACACGTCTCTGGAACAAATTCAGGGCCACTCATATATGCCAAGCTCCATATAAAAGCTGAAGGAATAATTCTTCACAGGACGCAGTTGTATTTGCAGCAGTTAGTAAGCAAACTGGTAAGACAATTTGTATGCTATACTGCCATCACTCAGTGATGCAAATACACTTGATAGAACTCAATCACATACTTAACAACAGAATTTTAAATAGAAAATAGAAAAATTAAAATATGTTCCTTATTAAGAATAAACACATCTTAAACTATTTCATGAGACTTCATTTCTCTGGAAAGGTAATTACTATGCTTTCACAAACACAGGCCATTGCAACATATATTACATCAGTGAGCGATTAGAGCTGGCATACAGGGTACTCAAACATTACTGTCTTTCTTCACACATACACCATCTATCATTGCTATTCTCATCAAATCAAGAATAGCTCTAGCATTAAGGCAGTACTGCTTACAGTTTCCTCAATATGAAAACTTTCCTACAGGAAAACTCTTGATTACACATTAGCTACTAAAAATTTAAGATACTCAGAATGACCAGTTTTCTTATGAACACAAAACACACACACAGAAAGGAAAGAAGCAGCTATCATTGTCTGCTTCAGGAGCTTTTTGAAGTTCTGTATAAATAACAAGGGAATCAACCAATCCCTCTCTGCTGCTGCTACATCCTCCCTCCATCACACAAACAGTCCAAGTGAAAATAACCCCATTCTCTCTATATAAAGTCTTTGTGAACTATTCATCAGCTAACAATGTACATCATCTCAGTGAACATATGTGATGGTCTTCTTTCAGACAGAAGATCTTCTCCTATTACTGATTTATGTCATGCTAGATACCAGCCTACGAAAGGGTAAGAAAAATGGTTGCAATGCTGCTACGTGATGGAAAACACAACAATGACAACAGAGTAGCAATGTCCTAGGCTGCAACAAGAGAAGACATGCTCAAATGCAACAGCTGTAAACACAGAAAGAAAGGAAGAAAAAAAAAATCTGCATTCCCTTAGAAAGCTGCAGGTAGGCAGGGATATCCAGCAAGATAAGTTTGCTTCCACTGCCAACCCTTAAATGAGGTCTGGGAAGGGGTCAATCCTGACTCCACCCCTTCCACTCAGGTGCACTGCATGAACCTGAGCTCCCCTGGGTTGGCCCTGCCTTCCCACCAGGTGCTCAATCACTGCTTCAGGCATGACTTACATTTCTGGTACCATAGTCCGTGCACCATGAATAAGGAAGTCCTTCTGCAGGGTTTTGGCTTTTCAAAGGTATTCCTTCACCTACCAGTTAATGAAATGGAAAACTCATCTTAGTGAAAATTTTGTTTTATTGGGATATTTCTTTCAAATGTATCTAAAATATATCAACCAATAAATCTAAAATAACTAAAATACCACTTAAAGAAACAATCTGGTTATGGTCAAACATCTGATAATTTTATTTGCAGAAGATCCAAATCAGAATAAAGCACTTTTTCAAAGGCACTTGGTGGAAGCTGAATCTATTTAAACTATTTACCGAAAATATTAATACGTTCCTTCCTGTGAAATCCAGTTCTGCATTCTCAATAGAAAGTACATCAACCTCTTAAATAAGCAACCCATATAGGCATGCTTCCAGCTTCTTGTAAGCAGATGAAGACTGAAAATACTCCAAATCTGGAGGTTGGGCCCAGCTGCTGCCTTTAAAAAAAGCATTTGTTTCATCCCAACATCCTTGTCAATACGATAAAAATAAATATTCTCACAATTTGGAATAGTCTTCTTCCCAAGTCACAGAAAAAGAATTAACCTTTCATTTGCAGGAAAGCACTCTCCAGTCTTAGAGACTAGCACAAAAATAAGAAAAACTCATAAGAACTCATCAATAAAATAAAAGAATAAAAAAGAAAGAAAGAAAGAAAAGTATAGGTATGGTATTTCCAGCATAGCTTCTTGAAATAGCACTTGTCTGGAACTTTTTAGGTACTTATCATTGTGATATTGAAAGAAAAAAATCACACAAAGACGTGAACTTTTTGTAAAGTAAATCCATATGTTTTCTGTATCCTCATGCAGGATTTAGAGAAAATACATGCAACATTCCATGTATTTTGATTGCCAGAATGCTGACTTCTACACCATAAATCAGCTAGCTGTCAATAACAGTTCAAGGGAGATAAGAGTAAGTAGTAATCCAACACTAATGCAAATAAATCATCATTTTTTAAAAAGAAAAAAAGCAGAGGCACAGAAATGGTAATGACTCCTCCTGAAAGCTACCAAAGGCCACTTCTTAGTGGACATGGTGTCCTGGGGAATCCTTCCTCCCACTCACAGGCAAGAAGCAGGAGTCTCTCACAGGCATTGCTTGCTTATTTGGAGGGAGGTGGGTGGAAGTAAAGTGTTCCATGTGGTTTTAGCTTGTTCTTGCATGATTTTACCCCTGGAAAGAAGCCTAACAGAGCTCCCACAATATGTCAGCTCCCTCCCTGAGGTGATCTATGGGATCGTGGTTTGGGAATCTTCACACTGAGTCATTAGGAAAAGACATTGGTAACAGAGTTACAGATCCTAGTCAGCAATAGCACACAGCTTTAAGCAAAAATATCCTTACCACTTCTTCTGCACACTGACATCTAAAAAACCTCACACTTCTGAGACAGCCCTAAAGCAAACCACACAGTAAATATTTAATTTAAACACCATGTGATTGGGCCAGGTCTCATAGCCTTTAATTTGATATTCCCCATTAGCAGGCAGGTCAGAGGATCCCTCCACAGGATAAAGTCCACTCTGGCACCCAGCAGCATGGCCTGCCCACGCAGGCTGAGGACAGGGCATCAGCTCCCTGAACTGATTGCATTTAACTGTGAGAACTTGGATTTCTGTCAGTAGCTGCATGAAAGAGCAAGGAAGAAGTTTTCCAAACAAGCATTTACATCTCCAGTAGGAAAAAAAAAAAGAGAGAAAATCCACAGAAAGACATTTCTGATGCATGTCTGTTCTACACCAAACTCCTAAATCCTCTTCAATCTTTTCACATTTACAACTTTGTGCACTTAACAATTCCTACTAATTTTACATTTTTTTTTTTCTGTTGTGCTTTTCATTTAGGTAAGTTGACAGACTCGGGACAGGACAAGCTTCTTCATTAGGGAAATGTGTGCGTGGATCTCTGAGTGCATGAAGAGCAGTACCATAAAGGGACATTGGAAAAAAGCTGGCATACTTTATGGTCACCATTTTATTAACCAAGTCACATGCATCCACTTTCCAGTGGTGTCAATATGTTATTAAGCTTAGTCCTAAGATCACTGAGATGAAATAAATATGGGGTATTGGCTTTTTCTGAATAATAATGGATTTATTTATCTTTTCAGGTACGGATAAACAGTGTCCATAGGAGAAAGATGGGGAAGGTATCATTGACAAAGCACAAAAATGTTTCCACAGCACATCTCAAATCTATGGTAACATTTAATCCATCTGCTCTCTCAAGGACGACTCAGCCTAGAAACATGAAGAACATTCCCTTGTCCTCAAGCTACCAACTCTGAATGCAAAGGTCTGATAGAATCAGTTTTGGGAGCATCTCAAATCCACCTGAAGGTGCTCAGCATCAGACATACAGAGGTCTAGATGAACATGTAACCCCTTAATACAGCAAGCTGTTATTAAGACTCAGGATTTCAGTACTTCTACAAAGTGAGTAGCTACACACAAGTTGGAAAAGCAGACAAATTAATTGAGTAATAACATGTACATGGCAAATTCTTTTTTTTTTTTTTTTTTTGGAACTGCAATGTGTTGCTTCTTTTACCTTCTGTTTGGTAAATGTTGCCCAAAAATATTTAAGATGTTTTTGTATCATCACTGAGATTATTCTCACGAGCAACAACAAAAAAAGAGCTGAGTCCATTCTAATCATGAGCTTACCTAAATAGAAACGCTCACTGTCCAAAATCACTATATATGTCATCATTTAATGCAATGAACCAAAGTGACAAAAGAAGGAGCTTCAGGATCTTGGAACAGTGAATTTTGCAAAGCCAAGGAAATCAGTGAGGTCACACTCTTACGTTCAACACAGAAGTAGCTCAAGTGAAAAATACAGATGTTACTCAGCCTTTCCATTCCAAGTGAGAGGGGGAAAAAAATGATTTAGGAAAGACTGCAGACTGGCTTGCATGAATAAACACTTTTAGCAGCAAATTAAGAGGAAGTCCAGGTGCTGCAAAGAGAAAAGATTAATTAGCAAAGATGACAGTGTCTCAGGGTAAGAAGTGTTGAAACTTTAAATTAAAAAAGAAAAAATGGCTTCTGGAATTGGATGCTAGCAGCTGACCTGCTCCAAAGTGCAGAACAGGTTGCTGCTTCAGCTGGAGCCACTGCTGTAGGTGTATTCTGCTTCCATTAGATAAAGAGATAGTGTAGGCAAACAAAATGAGACTGTCATTCCAGGCTAAAAAGTTCTACACAGTGCTAAGCATCCAATCAGGCTAAAACAATGCAACGGATGCGGACTTAAGAATTGGAGAGAAAAGGTCAGAGACAGCTACTGCCAAGCTATTCTCAGCATCACACAAGCGATTTGGGCCAAAGTAGTCAATCTGAAAGCCTCAGCAGGTCACAGGCTCAGCATGGTGACTGTCAATGTATTTCTGCCTCTCATAAAGGGCTCTGGTACTCCTCCAAGCAGAATAACCTGCTGTATCCTCTCTCACACACTTCCTGCCAAGCACGGGGCCCAGAGAAAGTGATTTGAGGAAGGTTTTCAGTAAACATAAGACATCACTTCTGTTCTTCACAGAGTGCTATAAAACAGGATGAACAAAACTTCACTTGTAGCCTCTTTGGAGCAATAGCTTCTTATTCCATCCTCTCTGATTACAGTTGTAGCACTCATAAGCTTCATCTCCACACTTCCCAACTAATAACCAAAAAGTGAGCAACTCTGTTAGAAAAGTGCAGATTCAGCAATGCTTATTTCAACCCCACCTACCCATCCCCATAAACATAAATACGTTCCACAGAAAAAAATCTGCTTTACTGTGCAATATATATATAAATTTTTAAAGGCATGTAAGACTACAGCCAGCAATTATCTGATAAGTTTGCAGGTGGGAGGGCTTTTTTAATAAAATGCCTTTAGTGTTGTTAATAAAACACAGGTACAGGAAATCAGAATAACTAAAAAATGAATTTGAAACAGTTTTGTACAATTTTTATTCAGTTGTTGAAAATTTAGGAAAGGAACAGTTCCTTGTTACTAACCAAACCATTCTTGTAATCCTTATCCAAAAACTTGACACAGCACAGAGCAAGTCCAACTGCTAACTGTTAGAAGTTAGCATGGAATATTCTTTTTCTGACAAAACCATAATAGTTTTGCCAATCCTGATATGGTCAGGTCCCAAAATAAAGAAATAAACTTGCATATCTCTAGAGGTCCTTTCCAACCTCTACAATTCTGTAATTCCCTATATATGGCTACTTAAATTTTTCAAGGATAAAAATGGGATCTGAAGGTGAAATTTAATTTCATGTACAGTCTCTCTACAAAACAATGTTTTTTAAAAATGAAATTTTTGCAGAAAGAAGCAGAAATATGGACTGAATAACTAATAAAGAAATTCTTCTTTTACAGTTTTTTCAGTATTTACGTTATCCAAGCATAACCCAAGTTCTTCTGCTACAGTGACCAGAATCCATCTGTAGTCTTGTTTACTCTCTCCCTTGTTTATTTTATCATAACTAAAAGTGGAAAACAGGGTGTATATCAGACCTGCACTTGTCTACCAGTAGTAGCATTTAGTCATGAAACCAGCATAAAATTCAACAGAGAAGTAGATAAAAAATTTCCACAGACTCAAGTGTATGCATTTAATTTATTAAGCTAGAACTAAAATAGAGATGATAAAAAACAGTCACGCCTATATAATCCTCAGATATTTCCACCATTCTGGCAAATATTTGCTGTTTCTGTAAATCTTCTCCCAGCACCTGTCAGAAGCACAGCCAGAAACACGGGGGAATAAATACATCAGCGTGCACAGATTTCCCATAAATCCAGTCAATTTGGAGTGAGCTAATTCCCCTCTCTGAGCAAGAGAGAAATTTACTAAAATTCTTAATCCGCTGTGTGCTGACGCAGCACTGCAGAGCTTTGATCACCCTGCACTTCCCTGAGCTGCCAGCCCTACGCTCAGCAGAGGAGCATGCAGGGAGCAAGGGCAGGAACAGGGCTCCAGCAGTAGTGATGCACAGCTCAGGCAGGAGGTTAACATTCAAAGACAGCAAGGCACACCATAGTGGGAGGAGAAAGAGGTGAAGCATATAGGATCAGAGTAGCCGTGCATTTGTGGAGGAGTCAATCTGTTTTCGTTTTCCTACCTCTTCTTCTAACGGGCTTTTTTCCTTGGTTGCGTATTTCATCTTATTATTTTGTTTGTCCCTTATTTACTTATTTATTCTTCTTCTATTTCATGCTCTGCAAAACTTACGCTGTTTAAATACAATATATTTTCTCAGCTGAGCCTGACAGTGTCAAAACTCACATAGAGCACTTGAACTGCCATTTTAGAGCAAGCCACATTCAACACAGATCACTACAGATAAAGTCCTATTGATGTTTACAACTATTCTAACTCATGCTAAGGATTCTCACGCAGCTCTAAAGTCTGACACTATTTGTATCTACAGGCAGCAGGATTGACAATGAGCCAGAGAGCTGCTTAACTGAGGGAGAAAAATCTTCCAAGCAACCAGGTCTTTATTGCAAGGAAACCTGAACGTTGCAAGATTTGTCAGCTTTTCCTCAATAGGGTGAAGAAAAAGGCTCATTTGGCTAAACTGCACCTGCTGCTTTCTTCCCTTAGCCTGAACTCTAAGTCTCAGAGATACCTTTCTGTGTAAGGGCAAGCCAAATGCAGGCACTCATTGCATCCTGAAAATTAATGAGGAATGGCGGCAGTAGGCAGCCATGGCAAAAAATAAAAAAATATTTTAAAAAAATTGCCCATTCCTGCTAGTCCAGAAGTTGTGAGCTGCCCAGGGGAAAGAAAAAAAATAAAATAAAAAATTAAATTTCCAGTTAGTGTAGCCTTGGAACAGTTAGTTATTGTTATAGACTATGCCTGTATGCGAAAGCAAGTGTGATAGCACTCAGGTTCCAGACCTGATCACTTGAGTATTTACAACATTCCCATACACATTTCCTCATTTCTACACCGTCCTGCTACCAACAGACATTGTGTCTGAGCAGTATCTGCAGTGCTGAACTGATGCTCCCATCAGAGGGATTTCAAAGGGAAAAGCAGTTCAGTTGCTGATTATTCACCTCTTGGGACTTGGAAGGGCCTACGCTCACATTCTTTTCCACCACAAGTTTTCCTAGAACACTTTGCACAAGTCTCTTAAGGCAAGGCACTCAAGGAATCCTTCAGAAAACTCCAGAATGACTTGCACCCCTCAAACAGTGCTCAAATGGGGATAAGACATACTTTGCTCTGCTTCAGGGGGGAAAAAAGGCCTCTTCTCCCTGTAAACCCTCAGCCTTCTTTCCCTGCTCCTCCCCAGCTCCCTGCTGCCAGCTCTCTACAAGACTCTCTCTCCCACTACAGCAATGAGAGAAATACCAAGCTATTTCCCCTGGATTGCTTTTCTGCAAATTCAACCAGTTAATGCAGCTGAAAGCAGGTCTGGTGAGCGTCAGCCAAAGGTAAGAAGCACATATCTGGGAGTAGGGAGGGAGAAAATGGAAACTTCTTGCCAGCTGCAAATTGTAAGACTGTTCACCACATGCTGCTGAGCCAAACTTGGAGTTTCAGAGAAAACACAGCAACAACTCAAATCTTTTACATTAAAAATAACCTCAACGAAAAAAAAAAAAGAGGGGGGGGGGAAGGGGAGGGAACAGGAAAATCTGCCCTCCAGGCAGAAGTGCTAGGTGCATGGTATGGCCCACCTACACTTCACAGATGTTGCATGAGCCTCAACCCACACCTCCTCTCTTCCCAAGGGGCAGCAGTGCCACACAGGCTTACAAGAATGGCACTTCTTGATACTGTGACATTTTACACAATAGCAAGCAGGATTAAATGCTCCTGATACAATGATTTGGTTTATGGGGTCAGGACACTCCCTGGGAAGAAGACAATGCAGCTTCCACTATCAAACTGCTTATGGGTTCTGATCCAGTGATGGGTAAATGTCAAACTATAGAAATTAACCTGAGAGAAGGGACCAAAGCCCTTGTGATAAGTAATTCTTCAGTACATCTGAGTTAAATGTAAACCTGGCATAGTAGCAGCTTCTTCACAATCATCCACCAGGACAAGCAACCCATGCTTGATAGTTTACATCTCACATGAAATCCTCCCACTATTTTGGGCCACAGGAAATAAAGTTGAAGCCAAAGCTACACATTAATGTGATATTACTCACTGTGTCACTTGCTTTACTCAGTTGCCCAAGAGCCAGTAAAGGTTAGAAGTCAATGAAAGGTAGCACTGTGTTCTCAACTTTTTCTTAATTATATATACTATAGTTATATAGATATAGACATACACAGATAGACATACACAGCCTTATTTTAACAGTTCAGGTTTTTAATAGCAAGTTGAAGTAAGAGTACAATCATCCTGATTGCACAGCTTTATTACAATGTGACATCTCCCCTCATCACAAAAAATAAACAAGATTAAAACAACTTCTCAACTGGGGCTGTAAGATTGTGCACATTGATTGCAAACCCCAGACAGAAAGGATTCAAACGTGAATTTGACAACAGCTTTCCCAGCATACCTCATTTATAAGCTGTGACAGGACAAGTTCTGTAGGTGAGAGGTTTGTTGAAATTTCCCTGCCAGCTGGTGTGACTACACAAATGAATTTTCTCTCATGTTTACCTGTTGTACTTCATTTTGAAAAGAGCAACAATGAGAAATATACCAGTAAGAGCACCAGCTGGCTTCCTCAGGGTGTTCCCAACTACCCTTCAGAATTTCCCAAGGAGGTGGCAGAAGTGCATCACCCACATGTAATGATGCAGACAGAACTCAAAAAGGCAAACTTCTTTTCTTGTGCATGAAAAGCACAGGGCAAACAAAACAAGGCTCTCAGATAAAAGTATTGAAACTAAAAATATTTTCACTTATCTTACATAAAATGTTCAAGATGTCCATGAAATATTTTATTTTTGCTTCTGCAGATTTCTACAGACTGTATCTCAGTAGGATTGTGAGCTCTTCCCTACTACTGCTAACAGAACATCATAAAAATTTAGTAAATCATATATACATTGTTTGCTATACCATTAATTTACTGCCTTTAGAATTATTGGAAAGAATAACCGAGGTTCCATAATTCAAATACTCCAAAATACTAAAACAATCTGAAACCCCTACTGCCATGAAGTATCACCCAGTCTGATATATAATTGAACTAAGAAAAACATGGTCAGACTTGTTAAACAGAGCTGATAATAACAGTTTCCTGAGCACTGCAAATGCCTCATTCAAGTACCGTTGTCAGAATTGTGACTCCTCTAGAAAAACAGTGAAATTAGTACTCAACTCTCAATTAAGCAGAACCTGTCAGGGCAGCACCTGCTGCATTCCCAGGTAATAAGCAATGCAAATTCTAAACTGGAGGTCAAGATCGGGTCTTCAACACAAAAATAGGTAGCAGGAAAAGATTAGGAAAGATTCCAAGGAAGGAAAAGGAAAGCTGCTAGTACCATTTGATGAGGAAGGAATGAAGGTGCAAAAAGTTTCTAGAACAAATGAAGGTCTCATCAGTCACACTCCAAATGATATCTGAATGAGAAGAGGAAAAAATGCAGAAGGAAATGAATGAGGCAGTTTTCAAAACATGAAAGTCTTATTTTTGAAGAGTTCTTTCTAGTATATATGTAATCTATTAAAATGAATTTAGTGCTATAAGGAAAAGTGTCATCAAGTTAATAACCTTTACCTGTAGGATGCCATGGATAAATTCTGTGTTACAAACTGTTTAAAAAAAAAAAAAATCACTGTCATGGTAAGCAATAGTATACTGAAATGCTACACTAAATTCAACACCCTATTACATATCAAGTGATTGCTCGCTCCACCTTCTCCCCAATAAGGAAATCTCACTCTTCTCCTTTTGCATTCTAGAATAGAGGTTAACAGATGAAGCAGATTTTCTTTGTCTATATAGATCTAAATGCATTGCCTACGTGCACTCAGTATCACAGAATCAGCAAGCTACATGTCACAGTTCACTTTCGAAGAAGAAAACATTCTCCCCATCCCATCCCAAAGTACTCAGTTATTCTAAGTTACTCCATCTCCCTCAACTAGTCTGAAGATTCTTCAGAGTAAATCATATTTCATTAACAATAATACTATCGTCCATTTTTTTTTAAATATTATTCTATATCTAGCTTAGAAAAAAACTGCTGTAGTTTTATTCACTTAGCTGAAGATATAGCCTTGAACATCTCACAAGTCTCAGCATTGCTCAGTCTCACTTTTCAAGGCACCAAATAGAGTCTGGACTGCAAAACTGACAGGGCACATCTGAATAAAGTAAGGATGCTTCCACCACATGCCACTTGGAAAAGGAGCAGAACCTGGCCTTCACAACATGTATTAGTACTTCACCTAATAGTATTAACATGCCATTCCTGTAAAAAGGGAAGAAAAAGTTCAGTGATAACACTGACAATGCATGAGGCCATTGCAGTTAACATAAGTATCTAAGCATTGTATATTAATACGCAGGGAGATTCCTTATTATTCAAGTTGTCCCTTTGCTTGGAAATTCAAAGCTTCACTTTGAAATAAATGAAGAGCAATGACTGCTGGTGAACTTTCCCTATTCCTAGCCAGTTAATTTCCTCCCTTTGGTGAAAGTCCGCTGTGTGCTACATATCCTGCTTCAGGCTACTGCTGAGATGGGAAAGCTGTGGTTCCTTTCTTCCTATTATAAAGTTTAAAACCAGGAAATACATCCGTTATGAATTTTTACAAGTAAAACAAATGTTAAAGACCTTGGCAGGAATGCTGGAAGAAAATTCCCAGGACTGTAATGGCACACATGAAGCATGAAACGTAAAAATAAATTAATACAATGCTTCAAATTTATCAGAAAGCACTATTAGATGCAACATTACAGACATCTGAACAGCATTCAAAAAATCAAGAACTCAGACTGTGGAGAAAAGGGCACCAGAAAAACATACTTCCAATTCATTTATTTTTCCACAGACTGTGCACACACAGGAATGCTGTAATCCTGAGGAAGACCTGACTCCATTCTCCCTCTTCCATCCTTCCCCTGGGGGAGGGAGAGCTCCTTATTACTACACTGCTCTACAAAAGGTCTTTAAAGGCCTTGCAGTTTAAAAATAGCTTTTAACAACAATACTGAAGTCAGGAGAGAGCCTTAGCTACAGCCCAAGATATGCAACTTATTATAGTTTACTCAAGCGACAAATGGCAGCAGTTCTGCTCAAGCCCATTGAGAAAATGTGAAACAATTTGGACTTTAAGCCCTGCAGCCCTAGCACAGCAAACTTGGCAAGTAGATGCAAAGCGATGACTCATATATCAGTGTCTTGCAGCACTGCGAAGTCTCTCACTGTGCCTTAGTTTCAGCTGGGACAGAGTTGTTTTCTTCAGAGTGTCTGGTATAATGCTATGTTTTGGTTCTAGGAGAAAAACAATGTTGATAACACACTGATGTTTAAGGTTGCTGCTAAGCAGTGCTGTACAGAGCCAAGGCCATTCACAGCAAAGAGCTCAAGGAGCTGGAACAGAATTAGGATAGCTGACTTAAACTTGCCAAAGGGATATGCTATACCATCATGACATCATGTGAAAAGAGTTTTGAAGGGGGTGGGAGTTCATCTCACTTTTCTTCTGCTGCTTGAGTTCCTAGCTGGGGATTGGTCAGTTAATGGTGAGCAGCTGTTTGTGCATCACGTTATATACATGAATATATGTGTATATAGAAATCAAGTGCATAATAGATTAACACACATGTCACTTCTCATACTGAATAAAGGAAAAAAACAGGTTGTAACTGGAGAAACGTGGTCTTTAGAACAAGTGCTGCTCCTATTCACTGGTAACTATTCAGAATAATTCACAAACCAACTGTGTTCATACATATATGTAATCATAACTACTGTCCTTTTCCTTTTCGCTGTCTTAGTATCATCACAACGCAGTTCTTTTTTTTTCTCCAATTCTTTCTCCCATTCCACTGAGAAGGGCAGGGAGTAAGAAACAACTGTGTGGGTTGAACCAGAACACACCAACCTGCTGGGTTGAACCAGAACACACTAGGAAGATTCCCAAACATTTTTATAAACAAACTGCCAGCACAAGTTCTGTCAATTTCTGAGACACAGTCCTCTGCAGCAGGAGTCTGCAGCTGGTCGCCAGCACAGGGAAACAGTGCAGAGAGTTTGAGGACAAGGAGTGAGAAGATGATGGCATCACACAGATGAAAGGCAAGATCAGCCTTTCACTCCTTGGCCCTGTGAAAATGGACAACATGGCGCACTTTGTGCTGCTGCCAGCTTCAAGCATTCTTTTAAGAAGTGCTCAGACCCAAATGCCAGGGCTTTGCACCAAGCCCACCGCAAAACTGTAATAGATTTTGGAGTCAGTGGTGACTGCAGAGAACAGCTTCATGCCAAACTGACCAGGCCTCAAGTGAGCAAGGCACATGCATCTCTAGAAATAGATCACTCAGTCAATGCTTAACCTCCAAGGACAGTGATGACACCATCTCCCTGGGCTTAGGATGGTTGAGCTCTCTCAAGTAACCCTGACTTAGTCCTCGTGCTCTCTTGGGGCTTCTTGTCCTCCTTGAACACTCTCACCAATCACGGAGACCTCTGAGGTCTAACGGTGAATACTGAGGCACAGGAGCTGTGAGTAGACTCAGCCTGCTCTGTCTGCTGCCCTTAATTCATCCATTCAGCAGCAGGCCCAGACTTTCCTCATTCAGCAGTTTCTGTTAGCATAACAGCAGAAGCTCTGCTTATGACCCTTAATTTGCACACATCAACTCTTTTTGAACTGTGGCTTTTGTTTTACCAGACCTGCATGCATGAACAATTCTAAATTCCTCTTTTACTGCTTCCTCCTCTTCTTTACAGCCTTTTGCATTAGAGGTCTGCCACAAGTTCCCTGTTTAACCAGCCTGGTCTCCTGCTACATCCGCTCATTTTCCCTAGCATGGCAATGGGCTGTTCTTGTGTATAGTTCAAGGCTAGCCAGCTTTCATGAGATCTTTTACCCTTCAGATCTCCACTGTGATTCCATATACCAGTTTCTGAAGAAGCTGATGTCTGCTTATCTGAAGCCCAGGCTTTGTTATCCTGACGTGCCTTTCTTGCTTCCCTATGGACCTTGAACACTCCTATTTCAAGGTCCCCGTGATGATGACTTCAGCCAAAGCCGTCATTGATTATCACACTATTAACCACTGCTGCCTTCTCAGTGAACAGCAGATGCAATTAGGCATCACATCTATTTCCAATCCTCCAATATCTGTACCAATAAATTAATCCTGATACTCTCTGGTTAACTTACGTGTCACTAGCAAATTTCAAAGCAGTTCAGGTCACTCTGGCCTGTGAGCCAGAGACTTCCTTAAGCTGTCTAAAAGCTTTTTTTGCCTCCTCCTCCTTAGATGATCCATAAAAAAATCCCATCACAATGTCTCTCTTATCTTAGGGGCCTACTCCTAACAACACACAGGCTCTCAAGACGCCTGTCAAATGTCCCACAGAAGAGCTCTACTGCTTTAACATGCACTTAAAAGAATAATTCCTTGGACCCCTGCCTTTATTTTCCACCCTTGAAGAGCCAACTGCTACTGTCCCCCAGTCATACAAGCTCTCCCACCATGTCTCAGTTATTCCAGAAGTCATAGTCATTATCATACAGGTAGTATGTTCCCACCCCTTTCCCAGGCTGTGTTTTTATGTACATGCACTAGAGGTGACAATCCACATCTCTGTTTTAAAAGGGAATTTCTGTTTTCCTTCCCAGGCTGACCAGCTTATTGGATATGCTGTTCTTGCCCTGTATTGTCAGATGAGAATAAAACACAAATGCAAGAGCTGAGCTGTCCTACAAACAGGGCAACAAAGATTCCCTGCTTCAGAGAAGTGGCAAAACAGATAAGAAGCATGATCACCTCTGCTTCATAATGGGAGACAGAAGCATGGGAGACTGAGACAAACAGGAAGTTTGTAGTACAGAAACAAGTCCTCCTGATGTCAGCCTTGTGCTTAACCACAAAACTGTTCTCTTCCCCTCTGACATAACTGTCCTGCATTTTATGACCACACATAGTTGCTTTGAGAGAGCTGAGGAGCATTTACAGTCCAATTTCTAAACAAGCTTTGTTCTTTGTTCACAAATGGTGACAAGGAAGAAAGGAGGAGAATGAGAAAGAAGGTTGTTAAAGCCTTAAATCACTGCACAGTGTGACCAGAGAGGGGGCTTCTGACAGCAGCAAGCCAAGTCCATCACACAGCTGCACACATGCTCCAACACCACCAGCAGCCATCCAAGCTAAGGCGCTGGGCTTTGCACTAAAGGGATATATTGACAAATCTGACCTCTGTGCAATGACTCCTGGCAGAGAGCTGTAACAGCCAGCACTATCTAGCTTCCAAACATGCCTTAGTTGACAGCCCTTCCCAGTTTTGATATCATCATCCAAGCTAATGCCACAAGTCAGAGTGGGAGAAGAATAGTGACATATCTTTGCTGAAGAGAAACACAGCAAAAAGTGATGCTCAGCTGTTGACTCTCTACACTGCTCTTTTTGTGTACAATTAATTATTTTAAAAGTCTCATTCACTAACTAATATAAGTTAAACTTTGTAATACTTTTTCAGTTTGTAGTGCATGTTGACATTGCCACTTTGTTAGGCTGCACACATATAAACTGCTTATGTTTAGTAGCTCATCCACTCCAGAGTACATCAAAAACTTCTCCTTTCCCTACTTAAATTTAACACTGCCCAGCATTTGCTTAACTACAGCAACTGAATACATATAATTACTTGTTAAATTAAAAAAGAAAAAAAAAAAAAGGAAGACTAGCACAAATATTGAAATGCATTAATCATATACTTGATGTCACTGCAAAAGAAAGATAAGTTCTTGTGGGCTTCTGTTGTGTAGAAGCTTTTCAATTGGTTGTGTTTTCACTTTTGGTGTTTGTGGGTTTTTGGTTTGGTTTGGTTTTAGCCTAAGCTTCTCTCTAAACTTCCTTACAGGTACAGATAAGCTACTGAATTTTATGAATTCTTACTACCGACCAGGGAGGTAGAAATTATGATGTCAAGACAAGATAGTTCTAAGTTTACTTTGTCAGTTAGCATTTATCTTAAAACCAACCACATTAAGTTAATACACAGAGAGACATGTAAAACAGCTGTGATTAACATCAGTGAGTAAGGACTGACAATCCTATGGCTAGCAAAATAAACAAACAAATAAATAACAGTGATCATCTTTACTTTTTCATTTTACCTTGCTACAGTATAACTCTTACACTTAAGATTCAAAATTTGACACAATGCTGCACATTGCATGGTATGAGTACCATTATTTCTTACCTGTAGGAAACATGGTGAAAAGAAGAGCTTATTCCTTTGCTAACACTGCAACATGCTTTTTACTTAAACTCTGATCATCAGAGACTGACTTGCTATTAAGAGGAAAGTACTAACCACTTTATTTATTGCATTCTAAAATTCCCAAGCAAACAATAGTGTTTCACTTCCCCATTCCAAGTTCACATCATAAACTTCATTAAAAGGTGTAAGCTGATTCCGGGACTGTGATTAAATCTGACCACCAAGGCCATATTTATGCCCTTTCATTTTAAGGAACAGGAAGGAAAATCAGGATACGTGCTATTATAATGGTAGCAAAGATTTTATCGTGTTTTAAGTATTTTTGAGAAACTGCTTGCAGAGCTCACTGTAGGTGACACTTCCAAATGTCCATCAGTTAGAAATAACTAAGTGATAATAAATGGTTCTTTGGTTTACATGACAGTTTGGAAGTACATTTACATCAGCTGTTCTGTGTTCTTTGTCACATTAAGTTTTAAACCCTGTGGTCCTGAGCGCTCGTGTGTTTCCACCCCTACACCTCATCCACATCAAATGAGGGGGGGAAAAAAAAGAAAGGAAAAACCCACAACACCATGGCCTCAAACGTGTTAGTCTGAGGAAGATCGTGGGATAATCATCAATCATCCCTTATAACAGAATGAGTAAGGTGAAAATAGAGGCAAGCTGAGGTCGAGAGGTTGAATTAATGCTCTTCAGGAAGGTAAGATGTTTCCAGAGACCCAGTAACCCAGAAAGGAGACACACACATGCACAAGGATTGCTATGTTGCAGAAAAAGGGCAGGAGGAGTCTTTGATAGTCTACTCCACCCCTAAGATTTCTGGATGCTATTGTGCAGCTGTTTGATGTCACATCTGGTAGCAATATACAGCACACCACCCAGCTTTATCACCCCTTGTTAGTGAGCACACCCAACCCATCATTAAAGTGTCAACAGAACAGCAAGAGTTCTGCATCCACGTGGAAAGAAACTGGCACAAGAGAAGTCATGCTGATAGGAACAGAGGAAACGCTCCGAGAACCAAGCCCAAAAATCAACCTTCCTTCTCAATGTAAGCCACATGTACTTCATTCATCACACCAGCATGAAACCTTGAACCTATTTGATTAGGGTTCATGGCAACACTAATGATATCCTGGCAACAATGATAAATTCCTTCTGTCTCCAGCTCTCCAGGAAATGAGGTGCCATTGAGGTTGTTACTCTCTGGAACAGAGTGAAAGCAGCAGAAATGCTAGCTTATGAGTTAACTCTCATGAGTATGAAGCCCAAAACAAACACACTGTGCACACTCAGCTGGGTCCCAGACTACCTCAAAGATCCAGTCATCAGGGATTTCCACATGTTTGGCTCTAAATACATCAGAATTTCTTTGCATCCACTGGCCATGTAGATACTTTTGGTAAAAACACAGCTATCACCACGGCAATGATAGCCAAGAAAGCAGTATTTTATACTACCCACAGTAATCTGGGTCGAGGGGAAACAAGACACCAAAAACACATTCTTCACAATGGACTGTGCTTAGCACCTCTTACTATGTTTAATTTTCAAATTCTGGGACAAATTAACTGTGTGAATAATAATGCACAAATTACCTTGAATGGCCATAGACAACATCTACGTCTTATGATACAGTGTATTCTCAAAGTGAAGGGGAAAAAATGCTCAGAACTTTATGACTTGCATTTAGAATATATCTAGACGTGTAAGAAAAAGTGTCTACCCCAATTAATGTATTTTGGTATCTTCACTATGGGATTTTATTTTGCCAAGAAAATTGACAGCAGGAAGGAGGAAATTTTCTACCTATCCCTCTATCAAAGTATATCAGGCCTCTGCTTTAAATAACTGCCAATAAAATTACTTAGAACAAGAACTTGCCCTTATCAAAATTAAGTGCCATATGCTTGGTTTCTGACTATTAAGTAATTAATTGCTCTCAGAAGATACAATATAAATTTAAACTCACAGAGTAATTTTTTATCCTCTAAATAGTCTGCCAGGGAAGACTTACAGGGGCTGTGAGAGCAAATACATAGGGATTCTACAGGTCATTTTATGTTCAACTGGCACACTTTTAGATTATCACACACACCATTATTTTGTTTCTGTTGGTGCTTCTTATAATGAAAATCCCCTATTCATATGCAGGCTGTAACCTCTGTATACTATTTCCTTGATTCATTAACTGAAATTGACTAAATTGTCATTATAGCCTCAGATAAAATTTGTTTTGATAGACCCTGGGTTCTTCACTGTGAATGGAGGTAAATGTTACGCAGTATTTCATTAGGTTACTAACAGCATCTTTTTTTGTTAATGTTCCAGGCAGATCATTTGTCAGTGACTACAAAACCATTAAAAAATGTGTGTGCTCCAAAAGTAATGCCTCCTATTTTATTATAGCGGCCTACAATGTCAGAGGTGGATGTTGGCAGTATGGCAGTAGAGGCTGAGCATTCTCATCAGTATTCTACTACCTTTTGTTGCCGTGCAATAGATGGCAGCAGAGGGGCAGTCTAGCAAAATGCCATCTGAAGGATAGATGTGCCATTGAATTCCATTGATACTTGACCAAACAGATGATGTGAGTACACTGAGGTGGTAGGTGGTGTGTTTAACCAGAGGTGACAGCAATATGGAAAACAAGCCATGTTCTGGACAGCCATGCACAACTGTCACACCACAAAATGAAGAGCATCTCAACCAGCTCATCCATGCAAATCTGCAGATTATGACCAGGGAACTGTGTACAGGGTTGAATTTTGGCTTCAGTGCCATTGGAAACGATGGTAACAACATTGCAGTATTGTACAGTTTGTGCCAGGATGGTGCCACATAGTGCTTACACTACATGCAAGTTAGTCAGAACCCATTAAACCAATATGAGGCAGAACGTGACCTGTCACATCATTACTAGTGATGAGATGTGGTGTCACCACTATGAGCCAGAGTCAAAACACCGGTCCATGTAGTGGTGACATGAGAATTCCCCATCAAAGAAAAAGATCAAGATGTAGCCGTCAGTGAATAAAGTGTTGTGCAAGTCTACAGAGATAGGAAATGGGTGATTCTTCTGGATTTCCTGGGATATGAACACATCATAAACTCTGACCACTCCATTGCAAAGCTGATAAAGCTGAAGATTTGAACTTCCAGAGTCAGGCCAGAGAAGAAGACAACCCTTCTCTTGCAACACGGTAATACCAGGTACCAAAATAGTTTGAAGACCATGGAACACACTGTCAATCTTGGCTAGACTGTCCACCACATCCACCATTTTGTCTGGATTTAGTGCCTTCTGACTTCCACCTGTACGGGGCAATGAAAGATGGACTGTGTGGGAAACATTTTTCTAGCATCACAGAAGCTGTGAAACAGTGGGTTACCTTGGCTGATACAGATTTTTCTGAGTGCAGCCAGCAGGCTCTTGTTCACTGTTGGTAAAAGTGCAGAGCTAACAATTGCGACTGCATGGAAAAATAGTGTTTTGTAGCTGAGAATTTGTTCTGTCAAACAGTGTCTTTTGTATTTGTTGTAGTCTCCATGGAAATAAATAGGAGGCATTACTTTTGGAGCAACCAATGTATTCTCCCTTTTTGGAAGACCTATATGAATGCCAGAGAACCTTTAAAGCTTTTAATTTTATTTATTAAGAAAAATGCTAACATTGCTTTGTAGAACTAAAAAACATTAACAAATATTAGAAGATGAAGCTCACTCGGACTAAGCCAAATGTTCCTTAAATTTATCTTCACAGGATGGTGCAATCTTTAAATCCCTGTAAGTCTATTCAAAAGTGCTGATCACAATGAAAATGTGTTTTCTGCCTACAACTACATAGGCAGAACAAAAAATGAAATTACTTTTCAAATTCAGAATATTAAGGCTTTCAACAAGCATTTAATTAAATAAATACAGAAAATACTACTATTCTTCAGAGTTTTAGAGCTTGTATGGAAAATAAGTCAGAAAATAGATACATGCTTGGTCAATTGTTATTCATGGCCTGGAGAAGTCCAGTGTTCATTCATCAGCTATTGGAAAAAAAACAAATTACATGTTTCTTTTCCATACAATGGCATTGTATTTCAGTGTCAAAGATGCAGTGTTTGCAATCTTTCACAAATAGAAGACACTAATGTCATTAATTTTATTTTAGCACAGTGTACTGATCTACTAGTTTAACTTTTCCCAAAGACTTTCCACTAGAAAACAATGCAATAGATATGAAAGTAGTGATGAGACTTCTGTGAAGAAATGTTTTTCTTTACTTTTTTTCCTCTCCATAAACAAGTATATCTCAAAATGGAGGCTTTTGATACAAAAGGCTATTTGCCCAAAAGCACAGAAATCTGAGCCTACATTCAAGCATGCTATTCAAAGCAGAAAAGTGTCTTTCACTTGTTGCTTTCCACTTGATGAAAGAAAAGAAATAGAAATTACTCTTTGAGAGTAACATTTCATCTTTAATCCAACATAAAACCAGGAACACAGGTACAGCATCTCAGCTTACCTGTCCCCCTCTTCCACTACTGGCAAGCAGAATTAAACATTTAAAGCACTTTCTTTTGCTCCACTAAATTTAACACATTAACAGGATTACATCATGAGATAAACAGTCATAACAAGTCATTTTTTTCCACAGCTATAATTGTCCTCTAATTTTAACAGGTAACGCTGAAAGTGATTAGAGGTTTGCAGCAGCAGTCTAACAAACAAATTAAAATTTAAAATTTAAATATGTTAAAAATCAGACAGTGACAGAACAAGCAAGCACCAGGACAAAGTGTTCAATAACCATGAAGATATTCAGTAAATAGCACCCTACACCTCATGCACTTTACTGCAGGCACTGCATAGCAGTACTTGAGGCTGCAAGCCCGTAAGTGCTAATATTTTTCCTAGGAGACATTTTAACTACTCCAGAACCTTATAAACCTGATGTATTTCGGGCAGTTACAAGGAAATCTCTCAGTGCTGAAATCAAGTGCCATAGTTACTGCAGAGTGCATATGGTTTCTGAGCAGCATCAGCCTGGATCCTGGTTTAGATATGCCTGACAGCTGACCACCTTCCCTCACGCTGTTTCATGAGAAAATAAAGAATGAGTCTGTCCCTCTGTCACCTCTTGCAAATCGCAGATTAGTTACTAAGGAGTTTGAAATCACAACAAAATAGCAGATCAGGAATCCATGCACAATGGGAAAAAAGCTTTGAATAACTGAATTTCCTTCTAGAAAAGCAATCTTATTTGTTGTGTGTGGCAGAGCAGCTCCCAGGGTCATCCCCAGAGAAAATTTAAGATCAACTTTCAGGGTGACCTTGTCCTTAGACAAAAAGTATAAAATAGGCCAGCCAGAGGGCCTGGAACTCAATGGATCTCCAGCCACGAAAGGAAATATTCAGTACAACTGGCTCAAGTGAGACTTTGAAGTTATAAAAGAGTAAAGGCCAGGGCTCATCTGAGAATCAGATCTATGGAGTAGGACTCACATAGGAGAGCCTTCATTAATGCTGATATCAGTGAATACAAAAGAGAGACCGAAGAGAAACAACAGCAATGCAATACATTACTCACAGAGGTGATCCTCAAGGAACTTAAAAGATACTAGCAAATCTTGCAACATACAGTCAGGGATCTTCAGCATGGCCGTCTTCCAGGGCTATCCTGGAAAATAGTCCTGGAAAAGCCTCTTCTACTTTTGTGGTGCAGATTTCATGCCTTACATTGCTTTGTTCAGTGCTGACCAGCTGTGAATGTCAGCCAATGCAATTGCACTTAAGCTACTAGCTGTAATGATTGGGAATGGGGATACATTTTGTGTGGAGACCTCACTGCAGCCTTCCAGTACTTGATTACGTGGTCTGATAGTGATAGGACAAGGGGAAATAGCTTCAAATTAAAGGGGGTAGGTTTAGGTTAGATGTTAGAAAGTTTTCTTTTTTACTCAAGGGGGTGGTGAGGCACTAGAACAGCTGCTCACAGAGGCTGTGAATGCCCTATCTTTGGAGGCATTCAAGGCCAGGTTGGATGGGATATTGGGCTGCCTGATCTGGTGGTTAGAAACCCTGCTCATGGCACGGGGGTTGGAACTAAATGATCTTTAGAATCCATTCTAACATAAAACCATTCTATCAGTCTGTGTCTTAATGGTGCAAATGATGCTCATTCATAGGTATTCAAGGAAAGAAGGGACACCATCCTTGACTGCTTGCAAATATTATAGGATCAAGTATTGGGTAGATTTGGATTCTTAGCCTTCTTAGAAACATTTCCATTACAGTCAGGCATTTGGAGCCATGAAAAGATGAAAAAGTCCTTTTGTTTTGGCAGTATTACAATGTGCAATTCTTTAACTTCTTAATTTCAAGAATCAAAAGCCTGAAATAATTTTCAAATATGGAGAGAACCAAACTGAGCATTCATTCCTCCTTTTCAGCAAGAAACTTTATTTTTTTCCCTAGACAAGGTTACAGTCACCTTTTTCAAGCAACAAGCTTTCTTACTTAAAAAAACAACAAAACATAGTGGAGTACATATGGCATAAAGTAATCCAGAATATGGCTAAAAGCTATACTTGGAAACAAAAATAACTGGACTTATCTTTGAATCCCCACTGAAGTATGAAGTAAATTACGTTAGAACAGTTCGAAAGAACTTTTTCCTTCAAAAAGCAGAAGTTAGGAATGACACTTGCGACATTAAAATGACAGTGACATCACTATCTCCATTAGAAATCACTGCTCTAAGGACTATTAAGTAACTCTTTTCAGGTTGAACTTTGACACAAGGTCAGAGTGAGATAGCATCTGTATCTTTGAAAGGCTAGTACAGTTGGGTTAAAGAGGGAAATGCCAAGTCACACTCACTTTAAGGCCATCTTTCTTTCTTTCCAGAGAAGTCAGAAGTACTTGCATGAAATCTGTGCTGGTTGACTTGAAGTATTTGCAGAAATATGTTTAAAATGTGAGGGTTCTAGATCTTGTTTTTTAGTAAGATACATATAATATATAGTCAACGGGGAGAAGAACACACTACTGAAGCCCTAAAAAAGTAAACTACTTCTATTATTTTTTCTTTTTCACTTTGCAGAACAAGCCTCCACACGATTAAGCTGCATCATTGCTTTCTTGGCAGCTATTTGCATTTGCACTCTGATGTATTATCATAAGACAGCTCTCTCATACTGTTCTAATGCAGCAAGTCCCAAATGAGGGGTCACGATGCCCAAGTAGTGTCACAGCTGTTATGACCAGGGTCACAAGCCCAACAAAAGTGCACTTGTTTATAACGGTTTCTGAAGTCACAAGACCAATAGAAGCAAAACTCGTATACAGGAGGCTTTTAAGTAGCTAATAGAAGAAATTATTTAAGGCAGGCTTCACAAGAGAGTCTTACGTGATGCTAAAACAAGATAAATGCTAACTATGCTTAAGTGGCCATTAATAATGAATACTTGTGCTTTATCTGCAGTACTGTGATATCTACATTCCTAAATTATAAACTACTCAACTCACCAGTGTCAGTCAGCTGGCAACTGCCAATATTTACTGAGAGGAGCTCTGAAAAACTGAATGTTTTTGTTATTTCAAATAAAATAAGTGTTGTTTTAATTGATATTATTGCTCAAAAACAAAAATAAAATTCCAAATGAGGCACTGATGCAAATCAACAAAAATCTTAATAAAGACTAGAAACAAAACTATTCCTGAGAGTTCATCCAAACTAGGTGAACATGTAACCTGCTGCACTTATCCATTTCTAGGACACTCCAGACACCTCTTCAGTACGTCTAAGTTTTCAAGTCATGTTCCCCACCAGAAACAGATGAGTAGAGCAACACTGTTAATATCAATATTAATGACATGATACTTGAACAATACATGTGTTAGGAGTTTTATTTCAGATTGGCTCCAATCCAGTCTTGTGACAGAGCAGGGACTGGGAGGTGAGGTGCTCTAAGCATGCCCTAGGCATGAACTTTCTGGCTTTGTGTCAGCTGAAAGGAAATCCAGTTTGTGCACTCCAGGTCTGTTCCACAACATGGATCAAGGCTGGACGTTGTCAGCCTTGACTCCTGATCAGCTATGCAATTCAAGAGTTAATTCCTGAGCCAAATTAAAATGCTAATGTGGCAAAAGAAATGCCCACATCTTAAAACAGAATGCAAAGCATCGCATCCACATCTACAGAATCTTGTGGGATTAACTTTAATTGAAATTCGTTAACATTTTGTCTAAATGAAGAAAGAAATACTAAATATGAGAAGAAAAACTGCACATTCAGTATACCTCAACTAAAATGGAATTCAGAAGTGCATCCCTTCATCCTTCCTCCCCTCCAACACAGTTGGGAATTATTTTCTTACGGGGGAAACACAATTCACAGCAATATCATGAAAAGTGTGGGTTGCTAGAAAATGGAAAGAAAAGCCTATGCCTTCTGTTGCACGTTGTTAAATAAAATATGTTCACACTTAGAATTTAACGATGTTAAAAAAAGAGTTGGTAAAAGCATGAGCAAACTATTGGGAACTGGTCTAATTTTCACACTGCTTCCATTTCTAGATTTAGGGGCATGAGCCTATGCAATAATTTTTTTCTCTGAGGCTTAGAAGGATATAAGAAACTTACTCTTTTTAGCTAAAGGTTAGATATATTATGGGCTCATGTATTTATTTCTTAATAGTAATAAGCATCTCTCATTCTGCAATACATATGTGGAGAAGTTTAGCAAAACCTCATCAAAGCAGCTTTTTTTGGAACTTCCACAGAGGTAATCGCAGATGTTCAAACTCAACTGAAATTTTCAAACAGAAGTGACAGATTCTCACCCACTTTCACAGTCCACTAAACATCCTGACCTGATGTTAGGATACTACAGACGCTTAGCAATTTTAATTTTGTTCATCAACTAGAACAAGACAACTAGAAATTCTCCTTTACAGAACTGTATGAAATACATAAGTACATATAAACTAGTGTCTTCTCCAAGCAGTAGAATATGGAAAATACAAAGATGGAGTACTTTAACAGCATAATATCCATACCCTATGTTCTCACAAGATGTATCATCCCAGTGAATCAACTATCTTTACCTGAACACAACAAAGCCTCGGGATTATGATTTTAAAATATAAAATCAAGTAAATTAAGTGTTCACTGTAATACAAAATTTGCCTCAGCACTAGTGCATCTGAAGAAGAGAAGATCTTGCAGTTAACACACAGACTCACAGGCATGAAGATCTTAAAAAAAAATGCAAAAGAATGAAATTACTTCTTTAACTTCACAGTGATATAAGTATCTCAGGCATCCCTAAAGTTCTGCTTAACCAGACAGAAACTTTATATTTCACACAGTTAAAGACAACTTTTAGATAACAGATAACTGCAAACCAAAAAAGCTGCATTCCTAGGGCTGCACAAATGGAGTTTGAAGTGATCAGTTGAGGTAGGAACTGTCATCGCCATCACATTCATTAAAATTCACCACACTCCAAAATATCTCTCAATGTCTCTGTCACAACACAATTTACTTCTGATTTGTCAGTTTCCTCCACTAATTTATACAAAACAATGAACTGTCATTGTGAGAGGCTGCAGTATACCGCAGATAAGATGTGGAAACATCATTAAACATTTGGAAATTAAAGATATATCTAACACTACATTGAAACTAGAGTGCCAGCTGTTTGAAAAAAACATAATAGAAAACCGAAAGTATGTTTGGTGAAACAGAAGATTTGTTATCTGTGAACAGCATTAAGTCCTTATTACCTTTAGAGCATTATCTTTTTTTTTTTTTCCTGAATCTAAACATCTACCTTTGCAAAGGACACAAAGGAACTTGAAATGGAGGAATTACACTTCCAAGTATGGAAGATTTTTAGGCTGGTTTACACTGGTGCTTGATCCTCCAGAAGTCAGCAGTAGAGGTAGGTAATATGTAGATCAAAGTGCAATCAAGTCTCAGAATGAAAACAACTGCCACCTATTTCAACGGGTATAAAAAGGGTCAGATGCAAGCCAGCACACAAAGAGGACCGCAGTGTGCTCCATTCCACTTGTTCCTGAGCTCTCACCTTCTTTCCTATACATACTTATGAGCCCTAGTGAACTCATCCTCAGAGAGGAAAGTGGAAACAAAACAAGCCTTAGTCCCCTCTTGCAGCCTGTGCCAGGCCAAGGTGCTGCCCTCCATGCCACCACATCATTAAGCCAGGAACTCAGCACCACAGTATCACAGCATCACAGTATCCTGTCTCCTCATTTCTTGCATATCCTCTCCTCCTACCTCACACCTTGACATTTCAGCATGTGGTCTCTAAAACACGTGTAGAAGGCAGCAGATGTTTTATGTCATGTGAAAATGTTATTATGTTTTTCAAAGGAAAAGATTTCATTCTAGTAATAACCATTCAGGTAGCCGAGCCTTTAAAAAAGGGTCACAACTGGGTAGCAGCAAGAAAAGTAATGGCATAATCAGATTAATCTTACTCTGTAGGCTATTTTATTCTTCTCTATGTGCTACATGCATACATCATTTACCTTCCAAGGCTGATGATCAATTTAAAGATGCTGTTGTGTCAAATGAAAAGAAATACCAATGTTACAGAGAAATTTCAGTTGAACAAGAAGTCAAAGTTTAAAACCACTTCCAGCTGTGGACCCTTGGTCTGCATACAGTTCTCAGCACACAGCTAGCATACAGCATGAGTAATAACAGCACGTGTTCTAAAATAAAAACTTGTTCTTACCAGACAGCACAGCTGACTTGCCTTGTTTAGGGCTTCCTCACCCCAAAATCCTCACAATCTACTTCTGAAACAAAAAATCATGAGCACTGCTGGAGATTGAGAAGGACAGGACACCACAAATTCATGGTGTTTCTCACTCAAACAAAATGTCATGAAAGACTAAGGAATAAACCACCCAGCCCAGCCCATGATGTACTGGGTGAAGCTGTCCTGGTGGTGTCCAGGCCCTTCTGCAGCTGGAAGGCTGTGGCATCCCACAGAGAGTAAGGCTTCCTTGAACATTTTTGAGCGCAGTCCTTCACAACAAGCCATTTTGTAACATCAACACTGGCTTGTTTAAGAAGTTTGCAAGTGGAGTATGGTACTTCCAAAAAGCTTGACCTTTCCCTCTGCTCAAACATAAAAGAAGCCCTTACTGGCAAGCTCCCAGGCAGCTGCAAATCCACAAAAGAAGCCCTTACTGGCAAGCTTCCAGGCAGCTGCAAATACACCACCAGTATGTATATGTGGTGAACTGTGGGGCAAGAGCTACCTTTAGCCTTGCTGAGTTCCAGCAAAATGCCCATGACAGATTCTTAATGCTTATAAATAACAGTATTGAAGACAGATTTAACTGTTAGTGCACTAACAGATCAATTCTGCAGAAAACCTGACAAAGCACAGTACTAAAATTAGATATACACGTGAAGATCAGAGCCCTACTCGGTTTGACCAGAGCAGATTTCCCAAATACTTTAGTTACCTCTACAATTTGCTGTTCATGAAACACACATGCAAAAAAAATGCATCCAAGTCAATCTCTGCCACTGTTATGATTACAAACTTTTGTCACTTATAATGAAAACTACACTTTGAAGTTAATCCAAAAGGAAAGATGCAGAACTAGTATAACACATTCTCTGTACACATATGCTCCAACATAAACAAGACACAGTACCCGTATTTCAGATTAGTTTTTAAAACTTTGAAACTACCTTATCCCAAAAGTACTGTCAACTAGGCAGTTTTAGAAGTGCTCTGCAACAGAAACATCAGTTTTACACCATTTAACTCCTAACAGACAATATATACAAGAATTTGTAAAGGTGTAAACAAATGCTGTTTGTTTGTTTGATGTTGCATTAGAAGTCAATGCAAAATAAAAAGTGAAAATATCTGAGGGCTCCTGTGCCCACATCAGAGGCAGATGTTGTTGGTATGGCAGTAGAGGTTGAACCAATTTTCTGTTACATTTTGTTGCCGTGTGACAGATGGCAGCAGCAGCGCAGCCATGTAAAATGGTGTCTGACATGGCAGTGCGTATGAAGAAAAAGCATGTCACTGAATTCCTCCATGCAGGGAAAAAAAAAAAATGCACCCACTGACATTCACTGACACTTGCTGGACGTTCATGGAGGCCAAACAGTGGATGTGAGCACAGTGAGGCAGGGGGTTGCATTTCAGGAGTGGCAACAGTGACAGTGGATCACCTCCACTCATGTAGATTTTTAGCAGATAGTATGCAGGCTCTTGCTCACTGCTGGTGAAAATGCATAGCTAATGGTAGTGACTACATTGAAAAAGTGTTTTGCAGATGAGAATTTACTCTATCAAGTACTGTTACTGAGCTCTTTGTATCTGTGGTAGTTTCCATGGATATAAGCAGGAGGCATTACTTTCAAAGCAACGTACATACAATTTTGGTAAGAGCATTAGCTGCATGCAGTTAGTTGCTTGATGTATTTTGCACATCTTTGAATAGAGCTTGGCTTTTCTGGCCATTAAATCTATTCTGCAAATACCTAGATTTTATTTTTTCCCTTTAAACTTTTAAAGCAAATTTACAAGAATATATCCCTTCCATACATTGGATGCACCTTTTTCATAAGCTTCAAAAACATTTCTTCATTTTATGATAAACACTCTGTCAGCAACCTAAAATATCTTCTAAATAGCATAACCCAGCCTTCTTTAACACATGAACAGTGTGGATCTTAGAGCAGCTTTACAGAAAGCATGTTGTCTTCCATTCTTTAAGTTAATGCTACTCAGTTATATTCACTGTGTTTAAAATGGTTTGGGGAATTTTCTGGATTTTTTTTTTTCTATTCTCATGCTCTGTTTGTAATTTGTTTAGAGCAAAAAATATATATTTGAAAAATGTAATTTGAAGACGTCACTGAATGAAAATGGCACCATTTTTACATAGATTATGCCAAACGGGCTCTCATATGGCCAAGATGTTAAACGCATCCACACACTCCACTACAAGCAACATTTGTGCTTCTGAACAGAAGAAACATACCACTAACAAAGAGACAACAAGTAGAGTTTGTTGGAGCAAGTTTGGTTTGGTTTGTGTACCTGATAAATCGTACTGTTTTCCAGCATTTTTTAATGCAAACAAAATCAATATATGATGTAAAAGGATATTTAAAATGCATTTTTCAGAGCTTTCAGAAGGAACAAAGTTAGTATGGCATGTCACTCCTTCAGAGACCAGTAATTTCTGAATTTCTGTCACAATCTTGATGGACTCCAAGTCTGATAAGTGGGGAAAATAACTCACATAAAGAGTTAATAAAAAGCATTTCAATTACAGTTGATCTTATGAGAAAAAAATAAATTGTGACACTCCTATTCAGCACATTACGAAGCAAGAACATCTTACAACAATAATAAAGAAACATAAGAAATTATCGTTTGGAGGCAGTACAATGATCAAAGTCATGCCTGGGTAAAAGACTGAGACTTGTATCGTTCTGCTGTGTTTTCTTAGCACCCTGTAGACCTACAGTTCAATGCATTCTGCTTTAATGACAAAATCTGGACAGAAATGCCTACAGGAGGCAATGAAAAAGATCTCCAGGAAGTCATTTTTAAGATTTAGAGAGATAAGCCATAAAAAAGATCTTCATTTCTGTTTCTTGTGCAGCACCATTTGTTTTCCCTGTAATTAAACCCACAGGTTAGGGTCACTGTCATCACTATCAGGACAAGAGAGGAATTTCTCAGCTAAAAAGCAAAGAATGCTAGTGAGCAAGAAAAGAAAATGAAAAAAAAAAAAAAAAAGGAGAGTGTGCAGACCAAGATGAATACTGGCAGAGAAACCTACTGAGCTGTGATAAAAACTTGGGGGGAATAAGGGGGGTACTTGCCACAGTGTCACTGCGTTACTTCAGCAGCATCTGGCTGATCTCACTACAGAGCTGAATGGAATAAACTGAACAGGAAGCATAAAGGGAAAAAATAGACAAGATATGATTTATTATGTACTATATAAGAACCACTGGTTTAACTGTCTGCATTTCAGTACATCCTGACAAAGAAAAGAAAAAGAATCAATATTTATCATAAAGCAGCAGTTCTTAAAAAAAAAAAAAAAAGAAAGAAAAAAAGCCAAAACCAAGCAAACTGCATTTGCTACTCAATTAAAAAGCAAACGAAAGAACATTTGAGGGAAGTACTATAAAGGCATAAACAGATCTTAGAAAGTGGCAAGTTAGTGGCTAAAATACTTAAATAAAGCAGATCACCTTTGAAATGCTATGAGAGCAGCACATGTGTCCCCCTTTAATGAGCGGCAAGACTAATAAATCATGAACAGTGAAATCATGATCTCGGAGGGGGGTCTACCTCTTCATCTGTGACAATTAATGTGTCACCCTCAAAGCAGCCCAGAGGCAAATTCCTTATGCTATTTGTTATGCATGTATTGTTTTAAAACACATCTCCTCTGAAATTACACTTGACATTTCCTTAATGGAGTGACTTGCACTCCAGCCAGCCAGCATCATCGATTTGAAGACATCAAACATGATAAAGATCTTACAAAATTCATCTAATCTCTATTTGTCCCTCAAGATACAGGAAAAACTTCCACCTAGAAAAAAACATTGAGGTATCTACTTCACTTATCAGCAATAACATTACACAGGTCTAAACATTTTCCTAAAGGTTCTTTGTGAATTTTTCATGATTAAAAGTACTTCAAAAGTATTCTACGGTTGTGACCTATATTCACAAAACAAGGAAATGTAAATGTTCACTAAGGAAAACAACAAGGGAATGAAAAAACATAAATATCCTTTCCACCCTACACACGGAAACCAAAAAGCTCACCTTAGGGCAAGCTTATACTGTGCTTAATTTTTAGGTTAGCATCTGATAACAATCACAGCTTCCATCATTTGTCTAGCAAGTCTGAGTCAAACTGTGCAATTTAAAGACTATGATGCAGTTTGCTTTCTGAATAACTTTGCATGCTCCTTGTATATACCACTTCGCTGTGTTTTTTTCCTCTTTTATTTTCATCATATATTCTGTGGCATCTGTAGACAAGGAATAGTACTCACATAAGTTATTTTATTAAAAATCAATCAATCAATCAATTGGACCATCCAGTTGACAAAGCCTGAAAGTCTGTCTTTCCACATAGACAAGAAGAGGGAGAGAGCTTCACAGCGGCGAATGAGGAATCTGACAAGGAAGCTGCAACAGCTCCCTATTAGGAGGAAGAACACTGTCCTCTCAAGCCTATAGTCACTCCTGCCCAAGGACTGTCATCATCTGTGTAGCTGGCAGAAGACTAGGCACGCCTCCAACATCCTCTTCATAGTTTGTTGACAGCATATAAATTTAAATCACCAACGAGGGCACTGTAGCACTAAAGTAGTCTTTCCTTGCAAGGTAATTGTCTGGATTTCATATTGATTCACCTTATGTAGTGGTATCTTTCATGCAAAAGCACATAAAAAACACTTTTAATCATGCCTGGGTTTTTGGTACCTCATTTAAAAGGCCGGTAATGTACAATTTTTGTTCTGCTCATGTACACCCAAATGAGTATATGCCAGCAAGCACTACTGAAAGAACAGTCTTTCCTTTGCAGATACTGTCCAAGGTTGGGGGTAAAAGACACTCAAGAATTTTTGAATGCCTGGGTTTTCTAACAGTGGTGTACCTCCACCATCATATATTTGAGCCAGGAGATGTACGAAACGAGAGCAAGTCAGTTCCTTGTAGTGAAGCATCAGATGGGTACAGGTTCAGTGAGCTCTAGATACGGCATGCCCCTTCTGTATCAGCTGCTCAAAGTCACAAGCAAAGATGAAACAAACAAGAGCTCACAACCTGACTCTGTTGTCCTACCCAAAGGCTTCGAATTCCAGTCCTTTTGCAGCAGAAATAACTTTGCTGCCTCAGTGACAGCAGTTTCCACAGGCACTGAGCAATGAGAAAAATGCTGTGAAAAACTGCTATGAGATCTTCACCTATCACGCAAATAATTTAGGACTTTTCATCTATATTTTAGATACTCATCCTGAAGTTCTGAAAAAAAAAAAAACACCCTACTTTTAAAGATAAGGAAAAATGGAAAAGTATCTCTATGATTAAACTCGCTATGTTTAAACTACTATTTGTAATATGTTAGAAAATCCACAGCCACATCTTCTCTCTCATCAGGATCTGTGGCTGTTACTTTCATTCCAGTAATCCTGGAAGCAGCTAACACCTTAAGTACATGATTGCCACAGTACAGCACAGCCACTGCACACACAGGGAAGGGATCTGAAAGTCTTTGGCGCTAATTGGGAAACGAACTAGTGAGAATTGAATTTGAGTGTTACCAGCTGCTATCTGGTGTTTGGGAGCCGCTGCACATTTTTCCAAAGCCCTCTAAGGGTCCTGGGAACTTGCTGCTAGCTACTCCATCCAGCCATGGAAATCTGACGCTCACTGGAGAGGAGACTGCATGTACAGGAGCACAGACAGTGGCCAGGCAGTACAGAAAAGAATGTCTTATTTTTCACATTCCCTGCTATTCCAGCAGCAGCCTACCTTGTACCAGCAGGCCATATTCTCCCTGGAAGCTCAGCAGGAATACAATTTTGCAGCTGTCTGGTGCCCTCAGTCCCTTGCCTACTAACCAGACTTTTGTTGCACAGGTATACTAGCATCCATGAGATTCTTGAAGTCTTCTGCATCTGGCAGAAGTCAGAGCTTAACACACAAAGGCTGGAGGTGGAGGGGAAGACAAAGCAAAAAGATGACAGACAACCCTTGTGAGAGTCCTGTATCTTGAGGTAAGAAAAGAGATCACCATGAGTTCTATTTCCTCCCACTTACACTAGAGAACTCCAGTGGGCTACACAAAATTAATGAGGACTTGTATTAAATATGTAGCCACTCCTACTATGTAACAAATACGTAAGAATTAAAATAACCTGCTGCTCTTCTCAAGGCAGATGGAGTAACGCTCAGTGACTAAACAAGCTTACTCAAAGAAATTACATGTGAGCCATGTATCTACGAATGCATGAGATATCTGCAAAACAAAAAACAGAACGGCCAGCAGTCACCAAAAGGCTGGCTACATCTCCAGAGGAAAAACATAGCCCTCGGTGCTGCGGTGGTAGCAAAGTCTAACATGAATGTTTTACACGGCCCTATCCACAGCAATGTAAATGCTTTTCTATACATTCACTGTCTAATTAAAAACAAAAAAAAAACAAAAAACAAAAAAACCACAATTAATTTATTATTTATTCCTCTGAAATAGCGAGAGCTAAGAATCTCGCACAAGAAGCGTTTATGACACAACTCCCTTTAATGAACACCGAGGGACTTTTCATTCCATGAGGCACAATAGACTGCAGGATCAGGAAAGCTCCTGTTTAAGGCCCCTTCATGCCTGTGGCTGGCTGAACAATGCGGCTATTGTGGCCTGCTTTGCCAGCTCCCCTCCCCTCCATGGCAGGGTGTTCAGGCAGCAAGTTGTGGAAAGAAGACTGCGGGATGGCTGCCCTGGAGATGGGCCCAGCATCCAGTGAATCCACAAGGCTTAGGCCCAGCACCTGTACTCGGCCCCTGTGGGTCACATGGCAGCCTGTCCTCCTATACAACCTGACCCAAAAGCAAAAGCAGGGTCAGCACTTGAAATTAAATCCCTTCAGCACCTGGCAGTGCTTTCTCCAGGCCCCCAGTCACTGCTAAAAGTCTCTCACACAGAGGAAACCCAAAGCAAGCGGCCTCTGTGAGCACAAAGTGGGGCCCAACGCATATGAAAGACTCTCACAGGCACCCATAGAAACAGCCAAATATGTAAAACATTTCCTTCTCATCTTGCTTTGGGATAACAGTTATATGACAAATGAAATTAGGACGACATACTACGTAAATAGAGACAAAAGTAATTTTGAATTTGATTGCATTCTTTCAAATCACCAGTTTCAGCGTACCATTCTGTAACAAACATGAGATGAATATCCCATTCCAAATCTCCATAATACGCAAATGATTCCCATTATCAAAATAGTATTTACCAAAGATGCAGAATTATTTTTAAAAGCCACTGGCTTGAAGGCATAAATGCAATAAATAAACAAACAAACAAACAAGAATTCACCAACTTATTGTTCTCAATTTACATTTGCATAACATTTCACCTCCAAGTATCTTCAAAATACAACACAGTGCGTTAATCTGTGATCAATCCTCACTACATAAAGTATGATTTAATTTCATGCAAAATAAAAAATCAATTGTTTGAAATATTAACTACGTAAAATACGTGACTCACCCTCTGAAGTCCAAAATAAGGTGCTTGTATCAAATTCTGAATGTTTATTTCTTTACTGGTCAGTTATTAACAGAGATTGGGTTTTAAAAAATATTCTTTAAATAGTAGCAATGGACAGTAGAAAAAACATCATAGGCAATTATATTATTCAAAAGTTTTCTGAAACTACACTCACGTTCCCCCTCCCCACAAATTGTAGGTCTTTGTTAAACATTCTTTTGGCTTTCACCATGGTAAAGAAAAAAAAAAAAAAAAAAAAAGCAATGAATTGTGGGATGCCTCTTACTCCAGGGGAAAAGTTTTGAATAGAACAGCTGCCCAGAAGCCAGGAAAAAAGCACTCCCCTCTGAGAATAAGGGGCTTTTTGTGGGGAAGGAATAGGAATTCAGAAGAATTTATGGAATTGGGTAGATACAATAGGACGTTACAAAGAGAGGTCTTCAATCAAGAGGAGAGAGGGAAAAAAAAAAAAAACAGACTGCAGAAGAGAAGAGAGGCATCACCAGCCAGGCCAGCAGGAAGTAAAAAGCTGAAACAGTTGTTAGCTAAAAATATGAACAGTTGTTGAACTAAGGAGAGGAATGCACCATTCCCCTAGCCCTGAAAGCACCATGACCACAGCCTGCACCATCCCACAGGCTGCCCTTGCTCTCCCTTCTACACACCAGCAATGGCTTCAGCAACATGACACAAATGTACAAAACCAAACTATGCAAAGGGATGGTTAAGGCACTCTCGGAAGGTGAGATGTGTGTGTTGGGATGCCTCTCTAGTTTGAGAGCACTCAGCCCAGCCCTTGCAACGGCCTGTTAATGAGGAAAACAGTGCCTACTGCAGAGTGTACAAGGCTCCTTGCTGCAGGCCTGCATGTACTGGGCACTCCCTGGATTTCACTGAATACAAGACAGCAAAGCGAAGCTTCTGTCACAACATTATCACATTTGCCTCTTACATGCATATTTCTCCCCTTGGGGATAAGAGAGAGAGAGATTGAAACATAGCAAATACCTAGATTTTTGGGGTATACAGCAAGCAAGTCTCACATTTGCAAAATGTGTTATTAATAAATAACATCTGAAAAGCTTGCATTTCCATACTATTGAGTCAGTTTCCTTGTATAAGAGTCACTTAATGCTTACCAGCGTAAGACTCATGACAGTGACAATGCAGAATGTACATCACTTGTTAACTCATTTCATTTCTCAGGTGTCTAGAAGCTGTTACAGGACACACAGAAAGTGCCATATCCTGCATACAGCATTTGCATGTCTGTATAACTATGTGGGAGCTACCATAAAAACGTGTCTGAATTTACAAAAGCTTACTTCACTTCCCTCAAAGCATACCCACTGTGTACTTAATTTTTTTTTCCTGTACATTATGACAGAAATTTAAGAATATGTGTTAATGCAGACACAGAAGTTACACAGGTGCAAGCTGCACCATAGCCTGACTTCAAGCTGTGATTGAAAACTTCAGCTGATCTTCCCAGATTTGTCAGTCAAAATAAAAATAGGAGGAAGTGACAGGAAGTGACAGGTATGGAAGTCTACTTAAGGAAGAACTTCCTTAAATTTGAGCTGTGAGGTTGGTTAACCATGTGATGCTCAAATGCCTGAAACAGGATTTTCTGCAGCAATGAAAGGTTACCCAGAACTCAGGACTTTAGAGACTGAATTTTCTTCCATGCTCCATTAGCAGCAGGATCGATTATGGAACACTCCAGATCAGAAGTGAATGCTAACCTTATCAAAAACAAACAAATAAACAGACAAACAAAAACCAAAACAGAGGCCCTGATTCACTGAAGCATTTACATCCTGAGGTTGATGCTGTTATTTCAGTATGCATTTTCCACTCTTTGGGGGAACAAAACTGGTACGCAGTCCATCCAAAATGCTGTGTGACAGAAGTGAGATACATTACCCCCCATGTAACTGGCACACCCCAAGACTGGTCCAGCAACAGTCTTGCTGCCAGACCAACCCCCAGCTGCTGCCAACCACCTTAGGGCTGCCAGCACCTGGAACAATGCATTTCAATGCCCTGAAACAGGCACTGGACCGCACACAGAGAGTTAATTTCACTGCACCTGCACTGCACAGACAAGAAATAATTTACAATAATTTGTCAGGATTAACCTTTTGATACAGCATAAATTTTTCTAGATTTAAAGCACTTTATAAGGTTGCAAAGGTTCATTCATATTAAACAAACGCTGTATCAGCAGTTTGACAGTAGCAAAAATTCTGATGCTGAGAATAACTACCACTCTACTGGCCTTAATCTTTACAGCAATAAAACGAAGCTTGGCATTTCAGTGTGACAAGATATGATTCATAGCTAACTATCATTCTTATTTAGCTTTAGAAATGTCACACAGCATAATTAACAGGAGGTACTCGTGAGTTCACACATTCCAGATGTAAAGATTTCTGTGGAGGCCGCATCACCCAGCCCAGAAAAGTTATTTGTAGCCATGTGTTTTTAAACTGCTGTTACTATTTCATCATATTCAGCTCTGCCAAGCAGAGTCAGGCCATGGAGCAGTGCTGTTATTGCTCCTTGGCCTTGTCTAATCTTATGAATAGAAAACAGTGCTGGTTCATTATTGTCTTCCACTCTAAATCCAGCTGTTTATAAACATTTTAACAAAAAAAAAAAAAAAAGTTTTAATTATCTGATGTTCACATGCAACTTACATTCTTTCTAAAAAAAAAAAAAAAACATATATATATATATATATATATATATACACATCTTACAAATCTATGGCTAGAGATAGTGGTTTTTAGCCATTTGCTCCATCTATATTTATATTTACAGTGCTCTTATTAATTCTAACAATTAAGAAGGTATTTTCAGCCAAGCCGTGATGCAGTTTAAATATTGATTGACTCTACAGCATTTCCATTTGAAGAGTACACACCACATACGCTCTTCTGCTCTATCAAGCCCCAGGTAATACGGTGCCAAAGCATTTTACTGTAAAACAGACAGATCCAAATGTCATCTAACCAAACACTACCATGACACCTTGCCAAGAGCCCAGAGCAACTAGTAACTATAAAATACTGCCATCTTTCTTGCTGATACAGAAGGAAACCTTGCCACACAGAAAGCACAGTCTCTGGGTATGCCACTGGACTGTATTTTGGCATCAATATTCATCTCAGGCCTTATCATAGTGATTCTAGAAAGGAAACAGGATTGTCTGGTAGAATATTGTGTGGTTCATTAACCCTACTCTGCTTCTCACTGCAGTAAACTATGATAAAGAAAAATAGACTAAGGAGGAATTTGATATCTGGAACACAACTTGATAGTTTCAGTTCAACTTGCCAACAAGAAATATTTTTATCCTTTCAGTAGCATTGAAATGTTTTAATAGCATCTAGACACACATAAGAACATGCCTAAATTACTAGAAACAAGAGATTTACCAGCTTTCAAGCTTACCAGCTTCCCTACTAGATTCATCATGAAATTATTTCCAGTCCTTTTTCTTTTGAATGACTACCTTGCTTTGGGATATGCAGAATATCTAAATGCACATCAAATTGTCAGAACCACCTCTGCAATCAGTGAAATATCAGAAATAAAAACTCTGGATGGAAAACATGTTAATCCACCAGCTCTGACTGATGCCAAGTACTTCATATCCCATACTCCAACTCAGATCCGTGCTTTTATTCACACAAAAAAAATCTTGCTACTGGCCATAGTAGAAAGGAATACAACTACCTTTGTAAATGGTTTGCTAAAATTAAAGGTCTTATACTTCTGTCCTTGCTGCATAAACAGGTCTACCAACATACTGTAAACAACAGCAACAGATTCAGAAAGCAAAGTGCGTGTTATCTATTTGTCGGGATGCAGCGGAAGAGCTTTGTTTGGTTTGACCTTCTTGGTTGTGGAGAAGGGAAAGTAAAGAGAGCAAAACAGAAGACAGATAAAGCAAATATCTATTATGTTTTTTGTTTGTTTTGCATTTCTCTCAATTTGCATTTCAGCATTTTGCCAGAAATTCTATCTGTATTTACTGAATTTGATTAACTACATCGGTGGCTTTATCTCACAAGTTCTCCTGCCAATTTGCTTCCTTATTTTGAAAGGAATAGCTACTGTCCTGGAGTAAATGGAAAAGAGATATTCCCTCTGTATGAGCAGGTTGTATTTGTCAAATGCTTACACAGCAGACAAAAATCCAGCAGCCTCTCATGATTTGAACAGATTTCCTCTAAACGTTCCACAGTAAACTTCCCAATACTTTCTCTTACTATAATTTTCCCAAATTTAAATAAGCTCATCTCCCCTTTCAGTTTCAAGCTCAACATTATTAACATTATTTCAAGGAAATTCTGAACATCCTTTTCTTTTTTTTTTTTTTTTAATTTACTCAGATGGTCTTTGAAAAAGGGAAATAATATTTTATTTTTTATCTCTGAATAGAAGTGCAAATGGTTTACAGCTTTCTTCTCCCTGTTTGTGCAATCAACTGTGATTTCATTGGTGCGCTTGGATACTGAAAAGCAAAAAAACCAGTAAGAAGTGAAATCCATCCAGCAATTTTGTACAAAAACCACCTTGAAACTAAATTGCCAATAATGCCACCTCTTGTTTCTCTACTTAGCATTTCTTCCTACAGCTGTATCTTTTTTTTTTTTTTTTTAAAGAAGAAATATTTTTCTAAGGTGACAGCAATTGAAATAGAACTTCATTTTCACTATTTTTGCACTGGCAAATTGCATCCAACCAAACATAGAGCTAACTGAAGTAACAAAAATGCCACAACTACTGTGCACTAGAAAAGGTAAATGCAGAACAGACAGTGTCGTTCCACTTGCATCTCCATGACAGAACATGATTATCTTGACTCACTCCTAACATCAAAATCCCCTACTGGGACCATTTCCATTGCAGTCTTTGTGTAATATTACAGAATTATAGAATCAGGGAATGGCTTCGTTTCAAAGAGGCCTGAAAGATCATCTCCTTATTTGCTCATAGATGCAGCAAGGAAAATGAAGGCATGTTGTTTTTAAGAAAGCTGACTCCTCAAACTCTGAGCTAACACATTTCTCCATCTACTGGGAGTATTTTCTCGTCATCCAAGAAGAGCACACAATTAAGATTATCAATTTAGAAAATGTTCCTCAACTTGAGCTAGGTAATTTCATTAGATACAACATGGAAGCAGAAGTCTAACCCATTACAAGTAGTTTAAATGACTTCTATTCAAAACTACTTGATTTTTAGTCCAAGTAAACAAAAACATTTTAAGATTCTCCAGAAATACATTTCTTTTTCTGGCCCAACTTAATAACACCATGTCATCATTTTTGATCTCTGACACCAATCAGTATGTAAAGATTCCACCTTGATACACAGAAGAGCTGGAAACAGAGGGCAGGTTGCATTTCAATTTAAACAGTATTGCTTGCAAAGCATATTGTTCATCTGGACATGGGAAAGGAATGAGAGTTAGAAACACCTTGCTGAATTATTTAAGCATAATCTACAAATTTGAGAAATACTGCATTGCATAAATCCAAAAAGACACAGCTAATGGTGAACATCACTGGCTTCACGTGATACATGAACACTAGACCAGAACACAGCAGTCAGAGAATTTAGCACTACTATTGAAAATAAACTTCAGATTTGAACTCCTTTAAATGTTTTTTGGTTGCTTGGTTTTGTTTTGTTTCAGGAAAAAAAAAATCGCACATACAAAAACAATCAAAAACAACAAAACCAAAAAATGTACATCTCCTTTAGGTACTTTTACCTGGAATGAGAACTGAACTCTGGACCCTCTCAAAAATATTTAATTAAAACTAAAAGTCGTTTTAACAAAAAATGTTTAACTGTGGTCTGCACTTTTTCACTTCAGAAAAATTTTAAAATACTGTTTTCCCAACTGATCTGTTTTTTAGAAAACAACACCTTTCAAAATGCAGTCTGATATCATTGCAGTCAAAAGGACTGTCATCAACAGATTATGCCTAATTCAGCTGAACAGAAATCATTATTATTTACTGAACAAGAAAAGAGCCGTTAATGAATCTGCTACTTATGCAGTGTTCAACTCCCACCTGATTCCACGGTCAGGATCTGATTCATTGGACACACTTAGCATTGCTTGCACGTTGGTAAGCCTAAGGGATCCTGTTTGGACAGGCAAGGCTCTAGCTTTTTCTCATTTTCTCCCTTCAGCACTGCTTTGGTGACCCAGCACACAGAGGTTTCTACACAGCTCCCAGGATCCCACTCCTTCCCATGCTCACTCCAAAGGGGAAAGGGCACGTTGCAGCTGAGCCATCCATCACTCTCCCTAATGAGGTTTGTGAGCACATCCCCTTTCAGACAGCGCTGCAACACAGACACAGCCTGAAGAATGCCATTTGCACTCAGTGCTAAGAGTGGTGGCAAAAGGGCCATGTGCTTATGGCTTGCTTGCAACATTTCAGCACCATCAGAAAAATTAGAAAAGCAAGCTCAGGTAAGAAATTCTTTCAAATCCCAAAAAAACGACGGCATTTTTCTAGCCATACAAGCCCTGCTTTAACATGAGCCTTGCTGAATTCTGCCTATTTATATTCAAAGCTACTGACTTCAGAGTAGAGAATAGAAAGCGTAGAAACTAAATACACATGTAAATGGCTCCTGATGCTCATTTCTTTATGAACTGAGCTCACTGAATGAACTGTACACATGATACCTGCAGAGCCGGTGCCAGAGGATGATGCCTGTGGGAGCAGTGTAACAGCACACACTCCGAGGAAAGGATGTCCAACAGAGGACAAAGGTTTTGCCATCAACAACCAGCCTTATAGAAGAGAAATACCAGGAATGCCAATCAGTGCTGCAAAACAAACTCAGAGCTAAGTTCTTGCCAGATTCAGTGCAGTTCCCTGCAAAACAAGCAATACCCAGTGAGCATCACTGGCACGGGCAGTGTTCTTACACCCTGACCACTGCTTCCTCTTTTGAGACAGTCTGTGCTATGAATACTGACCCCTGAATCCCCTGTGGGAATTCAGCAGCACTGGTACTACTCAACCAAAGCTCACTGGTTCTTGTTTTCTTTCCCAGGTTTTTACTGTTGCTCCCCAAAGCCCACTTGATTCATCCTTTTTGCCCAAGTGTTTTTCCCTCCTGCTGTTTTAGGATTTACAGAGGTGACACCTATTTTCCTAAATTGATACACATCCCTCTACTAAAGTCTTAAAAAAAACCCAAGGTGCATCTTCTCTTTATAAAAACCTCTTTATAGCCAGGCATCATTTTCTCACACAATGAGAACACCTCAGAACTGGATTTTTTTTTTGGCCTCTGTATATACAAGCCCCCGGTGACTGACATCAGTTTCTGACAGTGCAGACAGACTACCTTCTCTTGCTTCTTTTTGTAGAGTGTCAGCAGGTGACAATTCATGCTCCACTGATGCTGTTCAACAATTCAACAGGCCTAATACAGATCAGAATCTAATTCCACATCTTTTCTAACAGATACTTTCTATGTTTCACGCCGATGCACCAATCCATTAGATGAGGCTACTCAGGATTTGTCTTTACATATTTAAGTCCAAAGTACTTTAAACTCACTTTCACAGAATTTACGGAGTATTTATTTTGTTTACTATCACCTATGTAATTTCTAGGAGTAAAAAGAAATCCAAATTTCTAGCAACACTAATTTAAACAATTCTTGCCTCCTTAGCTCAGAGCTCATTTTTCCCCCTTTATATCCAAAATGGGCTCTTTGACATGTTTTGCCTTTTCTTTTTATGATAAGTAAGAATTAATAGCTTCTTCAGCAACCCCATTCTTCTGGGACCAGTTTAGAACCCTTCTGGTCTTCCTCTTAACTTTTTGATCCTAAGTGAACGTTAGATGCTTTTTCAAAGTTCAACATTTAAAGAATCATAATTCAAATGCCTTTAATCAAAATCCTGTTTAAAACTGAGAAACTTACATTGGTAATACTGGAGGGGAATACACAGTCTGGCTGCTTTCTGTATAATTCTCTGAAGTAGTGATTGAAGTTCGTATTTAATCAAACTAGATGCGTGATTTCTAGCTTAATAGAAAAACAGAATGGAATGCAACTTGACTTAATCTTTTTTTTTTTAATCAAGAACTGTAGAAAAACATTTGCAACAACCAGGTAATACTCAGGTTTTTATGCAATTTGCAAATCAAACAGTCTAAGATGACTGTAAAAATACTTCCAATATCTGTAATAACCAAAGAGATGCACCTTGTTCTGAATGCTTCTCCTTTCGTTTGCTGCATCACAAATCCCATTAGTGTCTGCACCCTTCCTTTTCTGCCAGGGTTATATCTAGACATTGTGGTAGCAGCCTCCATCTTACTGTTCTGTATCTTCCATTCAGCTAACATGGAACAAAAAATATATATTTTTTTTTTCCATCATATTTTGCATAGTTTGAGGCCCTTTCCAAATCTACTTGAAGCATCTGGTTGGGTTTTTTTCCCTCTTCTCAGAACATATAGCTTGCTTACAAATTTTAGTCCCTTGATTAGGTCAATAAGAGCTGTTTTTGCTTTTTCCTGTGAAAATATCAGAAACCAAACATAATAAAACTACATCAGTCTGGAAATAACAAATGCACGTCAAAACAGTGATGATGAAACAAACAGAAAAATTGTCTTCAACTTCTCCGTTCCATCAGCACCTCTCAGGAAGCACTACCCCACATTCTCTTTGATTTCGTTACACTGGATGCAGGAATAGGAAACCACTACCATACTTGAAGCCTACAGGAAGACAGACTGCCCTACTCTGCTCATTCTCATGCTGGTTGCCTGAATCCTAGGGAACAAGCCTCCAGCTCTGCTTCAGTCTGCAGTGTCAGCCAGGGCAGCTCTGCAAGGGCAACTTTATTTTTTGCTTTATTCTCATGAATGTTTCCCTAATTTCTAGGAAAAGTTTTCAGTATCTTCAGTGACTCCAGCATTTAAACTGTAGGTAAAATTCAATAAAAGACAATAAAAATGTATATGCGGAGTAAGAGGACAGCAGGGAATACCCAGTCTTCCTTTTGTTTACACAGCTACTAGCCCCATCAGAAGGAACAAAGTTCTGGGACAACAATAGCTTATTGTATTAGAATAGGCTAGTCCTATTCTCTGTAGCAGCCTGAAACTAAAACAAAAAAAAGGAAGCAGAACATTATAAATTATTACAAAGCAAATTCAGAATACAGAAAAAAAAATCTATATTAATACATAAATCTAGTTTCTTCTCTCAGTGGGACACAACAGAAGAAGAAAATGAAGACCAAAGGATGAAGTAATAGAAGGTATCAGATGGTTCCCACATGTCGCACCTCCCCTCTTTAAATAGACCACAGAGGAGAGTCAACACAGTAAGGTTCTTGCAGGATGCAGTGGCCTCTATGTGACAGCTACAGACAGGCAGTGGGAGCACTCTGCTCACAGCAGTTTCAAAGCAAACAATGGCAGATTTCCTCACCTGAGGTCAGTAGTTGAATTTGGTACTTCTGCACGCAGTCGATAACAAGGGTTCCCATGGGGTCAGAAAGCGATGAGAATTAAAATCCACAGAGATTATTAACTACAAAGACGCCTCATGCTTACAAGTCCAAAGCTCACAAGCCATAAATCACTGAAAGCTGAGAAGATCGTGGGAAAGCAACGATACAAACTCAAACCACATTTGAGCTCCTCCTGAAGCACCCACAACAGCTCAGTAAAATCCTGGGTACAATAGCATTTAATCAAACCACTTATACTCCCTACCATAAAGATCCTGAACTACCAATGTCATTGTCTTTATGCCATTGTCTTTATGCATACTGTATGCATTCAAATGTCACATATCAAACACAACCTAATGCATTTGTCACTACTATCTTTTCCCCAACAACAGACAAAACTTTGACCAAGTGGCACTAATCCTGCTTCTGATTTGCTCCCCCTCCTTACCAATAAATTAAGTTCTTCCTTTTTCGGGTAGCAAAATGTCAGTTTCACATTCACACTTTCTGACCAGCCTTAGATGCGAATAACCACGTTAAAATTATTGGGGAGTAGGCAAGGCAATACCCAAACAAAGCAGATGTTAACTGAAACTCAAAGAAAAGATAGGGAGAACTGATACTTTGCGGATACCTCATTGTCCTGCATTTCAGAAGTGACAGAAGAAAAAGGATCCAACCACAGAAGCAACGTAGTAAAGCCCAGGTATGGCTGAAAGCAAAATAAGCACTTTCATCACACCACAATGGATAAGATCAAGGATGCCCATTTCCTATATATGATAGGTGCCACTGACTGAGTTTTGAATAAAATGCAACTTAATTAGTCACAAAATGGACTGAGACAGAAGAGGTTTAGGTTAGATATTAGGAGGAAGTTTTTCACACAGAGGGTGGTGAGGCACTGGAACAGGTTGCCCAAGGATGCTGTGGATGCCCCATCCCTGCAGGCATTCAAGGCCAGGCTGGATGTGGCTCTGGGCAGCCTGGTCTGCTGGTTGGTGACCCTGCACATAGCAGGGGGTTGGAACTGGATGAGCATTGTGGTGCTTTTCAACCCAGGCCACTCTATGACTGTCCAGCCCTACCATGGTAATTCTTAACTCTTGCTGGGCACACAGTCCTACCACCAAGAGATTCTATGCCAAAGCTTTTCATTCTCCTTCTCTTCTTTTCAAATTGAGTAAACTTGCTCTCAAAACTATTAAATAGCTTGAGTTAGATAGCTTATATCCGGAGCTGGACTAGACAACCTCAAGTGTCTCATCAAATCACTTGTCGTATCACAACACTCACCGGTGGTGTTGCCAGATGCTGAAAAGAGCTTACAGTAGGGTTACCTGGGATTATCTCATCAGAGTCCTTAAGAGAATGAGATACACTGACCATCTCTCAATTGGATTAAACCACTGTCAAGGTGGCTATTCTTCAAACTCCATTCCAAAAATCTCACTCCAGAACAGAGTAAAGGCATCTCCTTCTTCTGGCCCTTTCCCACATCAGCAGGGCCACGGTTTGAATTAAAAGGAGTCCTGCAAAACTATGTAATATGCAGATCACACACTAATTCCCCAACCCTCAAAGGTCAATAGCCAAATAATAAGGAGTCAGTGAAACCCTTGGGCACTTGCCCAGACTTACGAATTTACTGGACCAAGTCCCCAGCATTAGGATTAATTAAATGCACATGAGTCACGATTTGCTTATTCACTTTAGTTTCTACTGGTAGTCTCCAGTATTAAAACATCCAGGAATGCTAATCCCAGGGATTACAGGAAAACAGTTAAACTCAGACTCAGTCATCCACAATCACTAATGACTTGGGAGAAGACAGTGCACTGTCACTCCCTAAGCTCTCAGACAAAAAAATAAAAAAGAGAGGAAAAGTGAATGTATTACAAGTATTATTTTCCAAATGTCAGGCGTGGTGAGGCTTTTTCTGGTTTTTGTTTGCTTGTGTTGTTTGTGGATTTTTTGTTTTTCTTTTTTCTTTTTTGTTTTGTTTTGTTTTTTTCAGATGAGAAACCAGCACACAATTACTGAATTGTCTTTGACAGAGTGAAGGTTAGGAAAAGGTAAAGAGAAAGGCTTAGTAAAGCAACGGCACAATGTTTTTGTAATAATTTAAGACACACAACATAAACTGGTTGCAAACAAGATGCAGTAAGCCAGACAGGTATTTTCCTATCTTCTACATCAACATTCAGCATGGATTCTTGCTGTCAAAGAACTAAGAGTAGAGCTGTGTTTGCAACTTGCATACTGAAACAACTTTCCTAGTCTGACTACAACACTGATACCACTTCTCCAGTACATCCACTATACTCAATACTCACTTAACTCAATATAGATTAAAACATACCCACACTAGCCCTAAGCATCCAAACATCCCAAATCTGGAAACTACTATAACTTCCTGAGCCAAGCAGCTACTTTCTAACACAAACTTCTAAAGACCCTTCTGAAAAGTGATACAATTTTCTGAGATGTGATACAAGTACAACAAACCAAGAATGGAACAGAGCTGACAAAATTCTTAACACAAAAAGGTAGAGCTATTATGAAAATTAAAAAAAGAACACAATGATCCTCCAGTTACACTTCTACCAATAAAATTATCTTTTAAGTCTTCAAAGGTCCCTAAATACATTTTAGAATGTGTCAGCTCTCCCTGATGATCAGTGTTAGAGGCAAGAAAAAAGAAAGCAAATGTATGTGTATTCTTATAAGCTTTTGAAAATCAAAACCGTCAGATCCTTGTAGCTGTACTTGTTCTTGCAGCAAATAACCTGCACTCTTGAATTTTATTTAAAAAACCATCCACTCTCAACATATTAAAAGGTTGGCTATCAGAAGAAGCTTTCAGATGTGAAATTTTGCTACCTTAGAAATTAAATCCTCATTTTTTCTCACCCACAAACTTCTCTTATCTTCACCCCATCAAACGAGACAAAAGAGACAACACAAAGGTTTGCATAGTGCATGGGAAAAATCTACTTGCAAATGGAAGGAAGGCAGGCAGTTGACAGAAAACCACAAAGATAAGCACAGGTGAAACAAATTCTCAGAGCTCATCAACTAAGGATCCCTGCAGGAAATGTGAATAAAAGGTCAGAGATAAGTACATTAGCTTCCTTTAACACCCACCCAAAAGCATGCATGCACTCATACATGCATATGCATACAGATGCTCTCCCTTTTACTTGGATCTCTAGTTTCCTTATTCCATTTAGATGTATGCCTTAGAATCCATTGCTTAGAAGTGTTTAATGTTAACTAAGCTTTCTCAGAAATCCATCCTCTCTCAATTCCAACTAACAAAATTGTTGTATTCATCCTATATATTGACACACAGAATTTCTTTAAGATTTAAAGTGCGTAATAAATATGAAAAATGCCTCAAAACTGCTTTGAAGTATGACATTAACCAAAGCAAGACAAATATCCTCAGACTTCACCAGTTACTAAGTAAACAAAATGAACTACAAATAAAGCATTTTCCCTTAACACGTTTGTATTCAATCACAATCAAAATATTATGTAATTTAGGAAGCACAAATGTTTCATTTTGTTCTTCAGTAACTTCATTGGTCCACTACTTTCAAGTGCACTGAAGGGTATCATTAACTAGCCAAGAAAGTCCACATTAAATTTATTCACAAATAGCAGAGATTCGTGTCCACTGGGAACATATTTTGCCTATGTGGATCTGCCAAATTGCAGCAGTATAGCTGTATGCAGATCCTGAAGTTCTGAAAACACCAGAGGTTTCATATTTTACCAGAGACACTTCTCTGACAGTGAGATGGTGAATCTGATAGGCAGCACTACTCAGACTGATCCCACTGACCACCTCCAGCTTAGGCTTTCCTACTTCAGCTGTGAATTGGAGATACCAGATCACATCACTGCACACAGACATTCTGAGGCCACTTCTTGCATCCTCCTAATTTGACAGAACAAATAAATGGAAACCTTAATGTTCCCCAGTCTTGCTTATTAATGAAGACCTTAAAATATGTAGGAAAAGATGTCAGTGTTACTGGACTCATGGCTCTGTTCTAATGTACTTTACTGAGTGCTTCAAGAAATGCACACAATTTAAAAGAAAATAACAATCACACGTTAAATACAATCTACATTCACATGAATTTTCATATAGATTTCTAGTTAAAATTATGATTAATAAACACAATAAGATTATCAGCAAGCACATTACTACTCTGCCTGCGTCAAATATGCATCTTAGGCTGCCTTTTTCTCCTGCTTATCTTTCCTGTTTGGAATGTTAAACTTTTGTGCTATGTAAATGAAAATATTTAATTATACAAAGCAAAGGGGAAAGGTTTATATTATTATAAATGAGTTAAAATTCTTTCTGCTTTAAGATTAAATACAGAGAAGATAGCTGAGCATCTGTTAAGAATTTCAAAGTCTTAAACTGCTGCTTTATAAATTTTAAGAGCTACACGTGAACAGTTTGAAACCTTTTGATGTTAATAAAATTACTGTAATGTATTCAGTTTTCATGGTTAAAATTAAAAGAAATCTGAAAGCCTAATGCAAATTCAAGGTGAGAAGCAAATGCAGAAAGAAGTTGCTTGCTTGCTGCAATTTTTCAACTCTCACGGTAACCAAAAGAGTCTCACCAGCAATTTATAATTGCAAATGAACAAAAGACTAAGTAAGCAAAAAAGAAAAACTTCTCAGGAAAGCACCTTAAAAGCAACCTGCTCATAGAAAGAGATCTCCTTCCAGTGAAGGAAAAGCTAATGTTTGTAGCTACACACACTAGTAATATTCCATTCAGTGGTCAGTGCAATACACTGAAGATTGCAGTCATTTAAAAGTGAGAAGTGCCTTACATTCTGTAGCACCTAACTGTTCTGAGACACTCAATAAATGTGCCAGTGCTACAAGCAGTAAAGCTGAATGTCAAAGAATGACAAAGCTTTATCAACATTTTCATTGAATTTCAGGCTGAAACAAATAATCAACTTTGCTTTCTACAGGGATACAGAAGAATAAAGCAGTCCAGCAAGGCATACACACAACTTGAAAGGTGGCAAGAGAAGGCTCCCCCTCTTCCACTGGCTCCACCTGTTTCAAAGCTGCCATTCTTCAGTTCTGAAATGCTGAATTTAGCAGGCAAACTAAAAAGTTATTAGATTACCTGCACTGTGTGTGATGACTGCACACACTGTCTATCTTCTTGCATTTCATAACTAAGTGATCACCTTTTCTCAGACCAGTCTCATTATGGTTCTGGTCTCCCAGCTACAACAATCAACTTTACTGGGAAACAATCACACCATTTGCAAGTGCACACACTTATTTAGCTTACTATCTCTGAGATGTATCAGTAGGTACCCTCCAAAGCTTCAGCTGCTCTCTGTCACTTACTCTGCTCCATACAGCACTGTCACCTGCTCTGCTCCAGAACCACACCAGTGCTTAACAACAGAGCAGATTTAGGCATTCTAAGGTTGATACTCCTGGTGTGAAGCCCTTCTCTCTTGACAATGCCTCCCCTAAGCTGTTCAAGTCCAGTTCCACTGAGCTAAGATCTTCCAGGTTTCCCCAGACACAGAAAGCAATGGCAGTCTCAAACTCTTATCCAATACTATCACCTCTTCTGAGACACTGTGGAAATACCTTGAAAAAAGGGCTGTGGAGTCACAATAGGCGCTCAACAGTCACAATGAGTTTTTCCATTACTGCCTATGCATTTTCTTCAGGTAACTGAACACAGGACAGATTAGTTGAAGGTTAGATCAGTGTTACGGTGCAGATGTAACTCCAGTCTGAGCCAGAATTCCTATCAGGTTTATCTCCTGGCACAGCCTACACCATACAGTGTGCTGTATATTTTGAAAACTCCACCTGCCTTGCTTCTCCACCATCCCCCAAGAAAAACCTCACACCACTGAAGGCATTACAATGCATTAAGCTAGGTGACTGCAAAATGCCACAAGTCCTCTCTGACTCCATGGTTTAAGTGTGGATTTTAATAGAGGCAATATTTCTTCATTGCCAGCCAGTGCAAGATTTGTTATCTATACAGTGACTCAACTATGACATTTTTTATGAGTGATATGTTAAACTAATTAACATTAACCTAGCAGAAGAATCAAGCATAAATCAGGGACTGTTTCAGTTAAAGATAGGAAGGTTTCTATACTGATAATTTTCCCAAAACGAAAGACTGGGATCCTTGAAGTATGAGATTTCATTTTAAAATGAATATTAACTAATCCTGAATTTTTATGCTGAATTTTTTGGAATGCATTTTCAACACAGATTAATGAGGCACATGCATCTAGTTTAATAATTCTCAATCTAAGAATGAGAGAAGCAAGGCAGGACAAGAGTCACACAAAATTTATAAGAAAAATTAAATATGCATAATGATTTATTTGTTCCCCTCTCCATTTGGAAAACATGACAATGACAGAGACAGTATTGCCTATAGATTCTGCCAGCTCCACTATGCAGAAAGCACAACATAGATTCAAGTGCAGATATCAGAGCAGTATTTTTCAGTCTCAATTTCTCATCTTTAAACACAAAGACAAAAGGAAGATCAAAAATAACTGAAAATACATGTTACAACAATAACTGTCCAATGAATACACCAATCTTCCAATGAGCACACAATGGTCCCCCTTACACAGAAACTAGATACACTAACTGCATACTCCACAATAGATATTGCCACACAGCTCTCTGGCAACAGAGATGCCACATGCAGCCCTCGTCTTTCCCTAGAGCTTCTGTTTTTTGTGTGGAAGAGATTGATCTTGCCTATGCAGAACTAGAGGTACTCTGCTTCACTTTCTGTGTTGAACAGTGATGGCTGTTTATGATCTATATTGCCAAGAAGTTAATCCAGTCATTGACCTGAAATAAGTGTCTAACTTCACAGTTCTCTTCGGCCTGGAAATGTTTAGAATTTAAGAACAAGAGTGAAAACACACCACTGTACCACCGCTTTAAAAACAAAAACAACAAAAAAATCCACACACAACTCAATGTGCGTAACAGTGGGCAGCAATCTTAAGCATACAGGTCTGCAAAAGTATTCTTACTCTTTTTTTCTGCCCTACTCTCTCTCAGGTCTGCCATCTTAACTCACTGTCATTTGCAGCTGAGTTCAGGGCAAAAAACTATTTCAACTGCAACATGCAATCCAAGGTCAAAGCAGTAGATTGATTTCTTCATATTTGCAAAAGGACAGAAATCAATTTGTGAACAGTTCTGGTCTTCCTTTGCAAACGCCCTTCCACCTGCCTCAAACACAGTCACTAAAATAGTCTTGCAATGCATCAAGAGCACAGCAAGCGTGCACAGCTTTGGTGGTACTCAGAATAATTCTTACCTTGGTGGTGCTCAGAAGAATTCTTACTGAAGATGCTAAGACAAAGTATTTAAAAAAACACAAAGAACAACAACAAAACGCCAGTTTCTCTCGCTGCTTCAAATTTTACACTCCGCTTAATTTAAAGCAATTCTATCAAACCAACTTATGTATATTCACTTATAAACACAGACATAAAAATTAAGCCACGTCAACTAACAGTAAAAAAAAAAAAAAAACAAAACTTTTTTTTAATGTTTGTCATAGTTCTGCTTCAGATATGCCCCACTGACTTTCAGCAACGTCTTCTGAAGGAAAGAGGGAGAAGGGGAGGAGTTAGCAGCATGCCTGAGACTGAGATAAAGCATTTTACAACTAATTACAGTGGTATTCTCTCAGTATACCCCTGATCACTACTAATTCAATAGTCACTTTTCCATTATGCTTCTGACCGATAAGGATTTGCACACAGGATGTAGTCTAAGAAACAAATTGGTAAATTGGAACAGGTCGTGTATTTCATGCAGCTAAAAACTCAAATGCAAAGGGAGCACAGCAAAGAATAGCATTAACACAAATGACAGAAGCGGGGGCTGGGAATGCATGAAATATTGCTTCAAACAGTAAGGGAAAAAAAAAATCACGTCCCCTTCACAAAGATGCTTCCAGAACCACTGCTTTGGTATTGGGCTGCAAGTATGCTATGTGCATATACAGGTACAAATTCTAAAACCTGGTAATTGTAAGATTCTACTCTAAAACACATTTAAACTCATACTCAACACCTTCCTATGTAAGACATAGAAAATGAGATGTTATCTGTATAATCTTGCATCCAGATGCACTGTGCAGTCCAAAACCAGTCTCAACTGACGTTAAGCAAATTGTCTGTTCATTTCTTCAGGGAGAAGGAGCGACTTCATGCTTTTGTTGCCTTCATAACTCCCTTTTCAGTCCTACAACCAAGTGTAGAATGAACCACTGTCATGAGCGTAAGTCAAGGTGTAGCCTCCTACCTCCACTGCCCAAATGCTGGAATGCCTGCAGGAGAAAGACTTTAAACTCTTTCCAGCTAAAGCCAATAGCTGATGTCTAGAGAGTAACTGAGTTGAGAAAATAGATTTTTTTTCAGGCTAATTTGTTTTTGCAAGCTGTGCTCTCGTTTATGCTTTAGAAGCAATGATCACTCAACTTTTTTCACAATTTAAACACAGTTTTTCACAGCGCATTCAAATCATCAAATAAATTAGGCTGGAAATGCTCATGCATCAAAGTCTTCTGGAGATCTAGGACACAGATTTTAACCATGCACAAAAGAGAATCTTTAAAGTGATAAAGCCACAAAATGCATAGATTAACAGGCTATGAAAACAATGTTCACGAGTCCTGAAGCTGAAAGATATCTGCATGATAAAGAAAAAACTGTTGATTTTAGTAAAGTTTTTCAATATTTCTTTTTCAAGTGTAGTGATTAAACAAAATAAATTTAAAGATAAAAAAGCAGTGCAGTGAACACATACAGTTGTGAACCACAACCACTGCCTCCAGTGTCTGCTTTTCACTAAGAACCAATTCTTAAACATGCTCCGCAAGTCCAAGAGCTCGAATGAAATGAGTTGCAGCCTAAATTGCATGACAGAACTTGGTGAATATGGTAAACTCAGATCTCAGACAAGGAAAGCACATCTTCATCTTGCAAATTCTCACCTTTACCAACACTGTTTCTTTGAACATCTTTGCAGTTTCTAATTGTTGCAGCCTGAAGATGTCAAACAGCAGCAACTCCAGACATCACAACCAAGCCCATGCTCCCATCCCACCAGGGTACCCAAGGAGCTACATCAGCTCGGGTCACTCACATTGCCAGCACAGGTGAAGTCACAAATATGCAAGCTCAGCTGAGATGCAGCACTTAACAGATCACATCCAGCAATACCATGATATAGCTAAATTGATTCTGGACCTAATGTAGTGCACAGATTGGTGTTGTGCTATGCACAGCAAGAGTGGCAGTTTGCACAGACCTCAGTGCTCGCTGCATAGTATACAGGTATCTTCTTTTGTTATTTTCAGAGTATGCACACAGAGTAATACAAAAGTACCAACTGAAAGCCTGCAAATTCTAAAAGATAGCTAAGCAAGCAGCCAAACAAAATCTCAGCTCTGAGATAATCTCTAAATTGCATATGCAATCCCTGAACCACTTACCTAAATGAATCATTGCCTTAAGCAATATTGCAAAACCAGGCAGCAGAGGCTAACTCGTATCCTCAAATGAAGACAAGAGTTGTTTTTGGAGCAAATTTAACTCAAAACATGCAATGCTAAAGTTAACTTCAATTCACCGTGCAGCATTAAGCAGAAACAATTTTATCATTCACCATCAAGAAGCCAATACTGCTGATCCCTGCGATATTTATAACCTGTGTTACAGACGTTTAAAGATTTCACTACATTTTCCCATTAGAAATACACTGATGGCACAAGCCTTCAGGCACATAAATTATGACAGTAGCTTCTAATCCATTTTCACAATATCCACCTCCCTCCTCTCCACCACATCAATCACCAGCTACCAGCCCTTGCATTCAAGATTCTTCACCACTTCCTTTCCTCACTTGACATTGCTAGCTCATAATTAAATCAAACTGCATCTTTATCCACCCAGAATACCTATTCATAATGTCCACTTAGTACTTTTTATCACTACTGTGTGCCTTCACCATTACACCACCACCCCATCCACCTGCCGTGCCTGTAAGGATTCCCACAGAAACGAGTGGCTCTACTTCACTGAAGAAGTAACAGAAGACAAATCCAAACAACACTACACTCATGTTCATGTGCAGGACTTCATGCAGCACTTTTCATGGACAAAATGCTTTAGAACCAGTGTTTAAGGGGAAAAATATATATATATATCGATACTGGAACAATTAAATATATAAAAGTGTAATGTAATTCACAGTATGGCAATACTGTACCTAAAGGGATAGCTTATTTTAATATTTAAGTATTAATAAACTATATAGACAATTTAATCATTTTGCTATTTTTAACAGCAGCAAGCACATTTAGATTAGGAATGAGCATTTTCTTCATCTTTCTTCTCTTACAGAATCAAACACAGTATTTTCTCACTAATGTAAGATATTTGTATATATGAATACAGACTCTGCACTTGTAGCTGCCTTATAACCTTTCAGGGGTGTACCATCCCTGTCCTCTCGCAGAGATCACATTTAATCTTGTGTTAAAATATTCCTAATTCCCCTACTTTACCCATCTCCCCCTACCTTCCCCAGCCATGTCTATGCATTTTAATCACAAAAAGGTCAAGGTATCAAGCGCAATAGCACACTACCTCAGACTTCATAAATAGTTTGTGACAAGTTTCATGTTATGACAATGCAATACAAGCAAGCAAAAAAAAAAAAGAAAAAGAAAAAGAATCAAAATAGAATGTGGTAGTGAGTCAGAAAGCTTCCTGCTACATAAACAGAATGGAGAGAAAAGAAACTGTATTCCAGATATGCCTCTGTTCTGACACAGGTAACACCACTTCACATAAAGTATCTTAGAAGGTGTGGAAGCTTTCTGTTCATTGTAAGTTTGCATGCAGCATTTCTGAGCCATAACTATAACAGATTTCAAGCAGCAACTCCCCGTCTAGCCTTGGCCCACAGTCCTTCCTCTCTTCTGGAATTTGCTCGCACAAAGGAAGAACAAACCTACACCAATACTGATTTTGGTTTTGTTGTACCTCAAGTTATTATATAAAGTGAAAATCAAGTGAAAGCAGAGAAAAAAGAAAATACCAAGCTCAATGATACAGCTCATGAGATTCCGTCAGCACTGGGCTAAACAAATTTAAAAAAAAAAAAACAGACAAAAAAAAACCAAAACAACCCACTATCTCATTCTCTCATTATCTTTGAAGCCAAAGCTACTAACTCAGCTGCATCCCTGGGAACTGTGAGGCTGTTCCCAACATCTATGCATGGAGAGGCCATATCCCCTTAGCTCCCAACTTGCCTTCACCTTGAAGTCTGCAGTCAGTGCTTCCCACGGTCCATCTCCTCCCAGTCACATGCTACTCCTCAGATCGTTCCTCCTTTCAGGGAGAAACAACCAAATTTCTGAAATCTGCCCCCCAAACTGTTCTCCACATGCCAAGGAGGACTCTCTGGCAGAGCTGCTGGAAAAGAAAGTCCTACACCCTGCACTGCCAAGACCTGGCCTTTCCTGTGGAGATGAGAAAGGCAGAGGCTCTCAGGAAACCATCCTTGCCTCTGTTTCATCACAGAAACCAGTGGGACACATGTGGGTCTATTGCTTCTGGGAAGTTTTACCCCACCTGGGAGCTCATACTTCAGCTGAAGGGAAAGAACAATCAAAACTTGAGGAAGCACCAGCACCAGCACTCCAGCACTTTCCTTTCAATTTTCCTACAGATTCTTTTTGAAGAAGATATTCTACACAACATCTCCTCCATCAGCTGCCTAAAAATACAGACATCGTTGAGCTCGCTCTTTCCTCCTCTGCTCATTCCTCACAGCTCCAGCATTGCAGCTCACCCACCCATGACACTCTGAAGAAACACTTCTTGCAGCGTGTTAAATCTCTTCTCTGTGGATGCTCAGTTGGCCTCAGACATCCCCATGATCCCTGCCTCATGTGGAGCAAGACGTTTTCACACACAACAAAGTACACTGACTTCCTAAACTGAGAGCATAGCCAAAAGGAGGAACCATGTCTCTGAAAGTTTGGTTTGCTTTGGTAAGTGAAAGTTCTGCTAGCAGAGTGACTACCTCAGGGGAGGCTTGTAAGTAGGATTTCAGAGCTCAGCCTCAAGCCCAGGACGCCTGCAAAGACTTCCTTCTTGGACAACCGCAAGCAAAGCAAGCAGTGGACCAACTGCAACCACAAACCACCCGAACAAACCAGGGTGTGGAGATGGCTTCAGAGAGCCAGTGTTACAACCCACTGAAGACCTGAAGACCTCCTCACAGCCAGCTTCCTCAGGAGGCAGCGAGGTTGATTCCTACACATTTTAGGGCAGATTGTCCCCATCACCCCTCCTAGGGCAATGCTCCTTCCCCTTACCACCAATCCTCCATGCCTCACTAAGGCAAACCCAGTGCTGTCACAACCTTTTTGCTGGGATCAATCCAGGAGAAAGGGTCAGGATCCTTTCTGCCGTGTCTTGCCTGGAGTCACTAAAAGTACAAAGGCTGCTCCAAAAGTAATGCCTCCTATTTCATCATATTGATCCACAATGGCAGAATGTTGGTAGTATGGCAGACGTTGAGCCTTGCTGCCAATATCTTGTTACAGTTTGTTGCCATCCAACAGACAGCAGCAGTGGAGCAGTCTGACAAAATGGCATCTGACATGGAAGTGTGTATGAAGAAAAGGTGTCAATGAATTCCTCCATGTGGAAAAAATGGCACCAACTGATATTCACTGATGTTTGCTGAACGTTGATAGAGACCAAACAGTGGATGCAATCACAGTAAGGTGATGGGTGGTGCATTTCAGCATTCTTTTAGAGTGGCCAATGTATTTTAAGGGCCTTGCCTTGCATGAACACAGCATACCTACCCTGCTGGGAGCTATCATGGAGATGCTTCCTAGCTGACCTTACCTTCCCTCTCTCCTCTGATATCTCAGAGTATAACATTTCTCTTTGTTTTATTGGAAATGGCTCAAAGTAATTTGAAGATAAACTTTATTCTTCCTCTTTATATCTTAACAGTTCTGTCACTTTAGTAATCATTGTCAGAAATATTCCAGGTATAAACAAACACTAACGTATTTAATAATTTGCACATTGTATCCTGAATCCTACAGCACTCAATCTATTTCAACTCTCAAGACAAGATAAAAAGTTGCCCCTATTTACTCTATGTAAAAATCCAGTTTTCATTGCTGATGAAAATGAATGGCTTTCGCCTTCTCAGTTATGAAGAATAACCACCGTACAGATTAGCTTTCAGAAAGACACGAAAATGCCAAAGAAACTGAGTAAGAAGAGAATCTGCACAGAAAGAAGAAAGAAAGAAAAAAAAAAAGATTGCAGTTTTGATTTCCTTTAAATAGAAAAATGTAATAAGATGCCAGATAGCAGCTCCAAATACTCTCATCCGCTACAATCCACTTATTATTCTTCTCTTCCCCTCTCCACAAAAAGTGTGGGACATTCCTTTCTTGGGTCTTCAAATTAAAGACTCTCATACCACTGACTTAAGTCATGCAAAGTTCAAAAGCAGTACTGATGCAGAACAATTTTAGGAATAAAAATCTAAACGTACGTTAATTGCATTTAGTAAGTAACAGAAATCTTGTCCTCCACAATCAAGAAAATTAAGATTAGGTCTTTATTTAACAAGTCAGAACCAGGAAATTAGCACTGCATTTATTGCCTTTTGTATCTCTGTTTACAACTGGAAAGGATAACAAGTGATTATTTGTTCAGATTCCTATTTTGCTCCAAAGTAGGCCAGCCAGCTCAGCACTTTTCTTAAGATTACAAATATTTGTCTGCCCTACATATGGGCTAGAGCTGAACCAATCCAATGGGCAGAAATATACAGCAACAATTTTCATATCATTCATTTTCAGCTGTAACTGAGAAGTACACAGAACAGGTGCAAACTGATCAGGTTTTAAATTGTTCTAAAATTTGCTTTGTGATTTCAACAGCTCACCAAGGGGAGCAATAATTTCCTCATCACTGGATTAACATTTAATATCTACGTTCTTAAATAATGTGTTATTTGTGAACAACTCTCTGACAGCTTGTTGTCTCCACTAGTTTTCATTTGTATTTTGTACATTGGTTATAATCATGTCTGCATCCAAAGGACCCTCACAGCACCAGGACCTTCACGATGCAAACATAGTCTGCAAAAAGCATTTAAATCATGCTTGAAAAATATATGAAACAAAAGCATTCCTTGAAATTTTAAGCTAAAGACTTCGATTTGCTCTCTTACACAAACTGTCCATAAAGCATTTTGTCACTATTTGGAAGAAGAGAGGTTAAATAATAGAATGTTGCAGTCTTGACTTCAATTCAAAATAGTAACACGCCTTAAAACAAAGTTGGCTATTTGGAAGATCGCAGCTGTGGAAAAAGCTTTGTTTAAACTGTCTGTAACGTTTTTTAAAGGAAAGTCAATTAGTCCAATTTTCTCTAGAGATGTTAAACACTCCTTAGACCCAACAAAGTCATTACCTTAAAAATATCGGCTAACTCTAAAAACATGAAGATTTCCACGTTCAGTCGTTCCTTCGATATTACAGATATGCATGTTGACAAACCATTAGTAAGGCATTTCTGTGTGATTACACCGCTCAAAACCATTAGTGGACATCAACACCAAGGCAAAGACAGAAAAAAACAGGTTAAAAAGCAAGTTTATTTAAAATTTAGATTAGTATTTTGATATACGAGACAGTGTTTTTGCAGCAGTCAGGGAGAAGCATACCTTGTGTTATCTGCAGAAGCTGAGTGTCAGACAGCAATATAATCCAAATGGTTAGCAGCAGCATTTCCCTCAATATCCTCATGTTTCTGCAAAAGCTTCTTCGTCTTCTCCCAGTAGCTCGTTAACTCACACACGTATCCAAACAACAGAGACATCAGGTCTTCGCACCATCAACGTGTGGTACAGTTTGTTCCATGTCAGTCACCTCCTGAGGAGACCCAAGTTGTATTCCACCACTGGCAGGATAATGAGTGGCACCCAGCATAGACTGATGTTTTGGCAAGCATCCCATTCTCCAGACAGCCATGTTTTTGACCTGTTTGAGGAAGGAAGTGTTAGTTTGGCACAGCAACTCTGCCACACCACTTGGGGACTAATAGAAATGCTAAGTTACATTCTTCTGGATAATTTCAACATGTATTTCAATGATTTGATATTCAAAGCTTAGAGATAGCATCTGACTTTACAAACATCGCCAAACCGGAGCGTAACAGACAATTTGAGATGGGTGCTGTTGGTTTTGTACTTCCAAGGCTTTAAGAAAAAGGCTTTCATATTTTTGCTTACTAACCCTTTGAAAGGAAATGCATCAGGATGGTAGAGGGGAAAGCTAATGATGCTGTCTGCAATGATCTTTCCTCCCACTCCAGTCCCAACTCTGTGTCCCATCCAGGCAGCAGCACCAGCATCGCTTGGCTCCAGGAGCACAAGCATCACTGCTGACACTCAACCCAGCAAGGAACAAGATAAAGTAACCAATGCAATGCCTGACTATGCTGGTACTCCTGCTGTGTCATTCCTCCTGGGGTACCAACAGCACATTTGTGCTTAGGTTGGCAAGGAACAGAGAGAAAAGTTGGAGTTCTCTGCGCAAGATGGAATAACAACGCAAAAAACAGCACTGGGTCTGCCAAGAGGAGTGGAGGAGAGGGGAGAGAAGGAGCTTCCACAGCAAGGACAAGGGCGAGGAATGAGAAGAAGCTCTGAATATGAAAAGGGCATGTGCAAAGAGAAAAAGAAAACAGAGAAGCAGAAGGTGAATATGTATGGGTGCACAAGAACTTCTGTTAGGAGTTCTGTGTAACTGAGTAACACGCATTTGCGGCATATCACGGAGGAATAGTTTTGGAAGAGAAGACGAGAATAAACTTTGTTATTTGCTTGGCATCAGAGAAAACCTTAGTGTATCCATGGCTGCAGAGCGGGACACGTGAAATGAAAGATTCAGGCAGAAGACCTTCATGGGAAATGTAAATATAAGCATAGAGCTAGAAGAGTAGGTAGAAAAGATCAGGAGGACAATGTGTGACAACAGAGAGAGGGTGCAAAAACAGATCAGAAATTCTGGAGGGTTGTGAGAAGGGAGAGGGAAAATGGGAAAGAAGTAAAACAAAGTAAAACAAAACAGCACAGGAAGGGAGAGGACTGGGATGAAGAATGAGGAAAAGCGGTGGTTGTTAACATAGAAAAATGGAAGGGGAAATAAGAAGGTACTAAATTAACTATTGAAAAATACGCAGAAAAAGAAGAGAATTTAGAAAAAATATAAAGAGCACAAGAGCAAGCTTCCAAAAGTTGTGACTTCGTACAGAAAGTGCAAATACCAGAAGGAGCAGAACGAAACCCAAGGCGACCCAACTTTGTCAGAGGGATGAAACAGCGCTCCGTAGGGGATGACAATCGAGGACAGGACGGGCCGGACCGACCTTCTCTCCGTCCCCCTCCTCCATCCTCCCTCCGGTCCCTCCCCACTAAGCCGTCCCCTCGCACCTTGCCGGGCGCTGCGGGGCAGAACGCGCTGCAATAGATTCTCGGCACCCTGCGGGACCCCACCGCCCTCGGCCCGGCACCCCTCGCATGCCCAAGAAGGTTTTCCCCTTGTTCAGCTTTGTTCTGTTCCACCTCTTAAAAAGTACATTCCGGCGCACGGAGCACTCAGAGCCCACTCCCCTCCCCGCAAAAAGAAATCAATGAAACCCTTGAAACAACTCACCGAGCGGGCACAGCGCTCAGAGGGGGCGAGACATCTCTCCCCCCACCCACTCCGGGTGTTCGCACAGAAGGACGGGGCTCTCCCCCAGTCCATACCTGCATGTGCTCCGCGCATTACAAAGGGCTGCCCCCGGCCGCAGCCGTCCCCATCGCGCACTCCGCAGCGCGGCCGGAGAAAGGGGGGAGAAGAAGGGGGGGCCGAGGGAGAACGCAGAGAACAATAAGCCCGAAGACAAGTCGTACCTTCTGCTTTCTTTACACCGCGAACCCCAGTTTCCTCACGAGCCTACAGAGGGGCTGAACGCATTGAAGAGTGTCGGGAGAGATGGGAGAAAGTTGCTTCTATCTATCCGGATAAAGTTGCCGAAGATGAGCTAATCCGGGAGAGATGCGGAGTTCACCCGAGTTTCTCCTTTTGTTCAAGTTGCCCGAGCAGACAAAGAGCCGCCGGCGGCGGCAGGTCCCCGCTCCCCACCCCACCCCCTCCCCCGCCGGGTCCCGCCGTGCCCTCTCCTCTCATCGCTCCCCCCCCTCAACTTTCCACCTCCTCCATCCCTCCTCGGCCCTGGCGCAAAACTTCCCTCACACTGAACCTCCCAGAAGAAAAAAAAAAAAAAAAGAAAAAAAGGAAAAAAAAAATTCAAGGCTGGTTGAGGGGTGGAAAGGGAGAGCAACATCTCTCAAATCATTATTTCCGGTAGATGCACCTCTTTGTTTGGATTCCCCCGACTGTCATTGAGGACAGCCTATGGGTATCGGTTAGTCGAAGAGCGCGGAATGAGACGGGCGAACGCGGGACGTAAAGGAAAATAAGTTTGGGAGAAGAAAAAAGAAAAAAGAAAGAAAGGGGAAAAAAAAAGGAGAAAAGAAAGAAAACCTCTGGAGTTGCGAAACGAACCCTTTATACACGGACACGGGAAGTACATAAATAAACAACTGAAGGGGAATTTGGGAAGACTGTTGCTTCTCCTCCCCCCTCCCCTTCGTACATTTCCCGAGAAAGGAAATAAGGAACCCCCCAAAGCCCCTCGCCGCCGTCGCCCTCCGGCATCCCTACCTGTTGCGTAAAGCGCGAAGCAAGGGCCGACAGCATCCGTCCCGAAGAAACCGAAGGATAAGAACCCGCGACCCCTCACCTGCCCCCGGCCGCCTCCACGGGTACGCCCGTCCCCAGCCCCCCCCCGGGCGATGCCAGCAACCCGCGGCCGCCCCCAGCCCTGCCCTGCCCGGTCCCGGCCCGGCGTGCGGCGGCCGTCGGGGCGCCGAGATCCCCGGCGAAAGTTTGGCGGGGCGGGGCGCGCTCGCAGCGAGACAAAAGAAGAGCGGAGCGGAGCGGCAACTCACCTTGGAGGGAGGGAGAGAGCGAGGGAGGCTGCGAGGGGACCTTCCGCCTCCCTCCTCCTCCTCCTCGTCCCGTGGGCTCGGGGCCGCGTTGCCGGCTGCGTGCCCATCTGCGCGGTCGGCTCTGCTCCGCCGCAGGTCCTCTCCCCGCTGAACAAAGGCGCGGGGCAGCGCCCCCACCTCCCGCCCCGTCGATGCCGAACTTTCTGTCCGTCCGTCCCCCCTCCTCTCTCCGGGACGGAGCCGCACGTCGGGGCCGGGGGTGCCGCCGCCCTTTGTCTCCTCCCGGTAGGGGAGCGGGCCGCCTCCGTCCCCCAGCACTGTCGGAGCGCGCTGACCGGGCTCGAAAGATGCCCCAAGCACAGCTCACGCTTCTTTTTTTTTTGTTTTGTTCTGTTTTGTTGTTGGGTTGTTTTTTTTTTTTTCTTTTCCCTTAAGAACTTGAGGAAGTGAGCTGGAATTGATACTTAGGAGCTGCACGCACCCACCGCGATAGGGCTAGCTTTGTTGAAAGTTAGAAAACAGAGGATGGGGCCGAGATAGGTTTTTTTAGACGAGGGAAAAACAGGATGGGAAGGGCACGGTGAGGCAAAAGTGTATTTATCCTTTGGTGTCCTGTTGACACCTTCTGCAGCTCCTCGCTCATCCACATCCCTTTTTCCTTCAGCTCACTCTGCTAGCAACTTAACAGTCCCTCTTCCAGCTCCTTTTCCCTCTTCCCACTTTCATCCAGTTGGGGTTTCCATTCAAATCATTCCTTCCTACCCATCACAGTCAGCCTCAAAGCCTCATCCTTCAAAACATTTTGTAATTCTCCTCCCAGGGACAAACTTCTATCTCCATGCCCCAGAGAAGCTTCCCTGAGCCCCTCACTGCCCTCATCTTCATCCCTCCAGCCTGCTGTCACTCCAGCCATCCCTGCCCCAAGGGCAGTTTGCCCCCCTTTGTCCCCCTCAAGGACCAGCTGTGTAATGGGTGCTGCTCTCCTTCTGTTGTCCTGCAATACAATTTGCTATTACTATTGCTCCTGAGAAGGGAGTGCCTAATGCAGGATAGCACGGGGCAGGTGACATGCCTGTATTCATTTTTCTCTACTATTCCTTTCACCTTGTTTTCCATTTCTGCACTGTGCCTGGAGCAACTATTGCAACACTTTTGTAACTTCCTCTCGAGTTGTTTTCTACAGACTGCTTCTCCTTTCCTTCATTTTCTGACTTTTTCCACCAATTCTACATTTCTATTCTCTCTACCTGCACTGTTTCCAACCTTCTATTCTCTTTTCTTTTTCCACGTCCTCGCCTTTGGTGTATTCAATCCTTCAGTTTCATAAGGGGAAGAGGAATGCTGCCTGCACTGTAGCCCTTTCATTACTTCCATCCTTACTGTCTCCATTTTTCCAACATGCTCACTTCCAATTACATACATTCATTTCCAACCAATCTGTTGAAGACAAATTCAAGCCATGTGTATATAGTTTTTTCTGCTGGTTTTTCTTTCAGATGGCCCCAAAACCAGTGGAAGGGCAAACTGTGGCATAGCCAACAAACATAAAGGACAGTCCTTTGCAGTGTGTTCTGGAAAAGCACAAAATGCAGAAGTAGCTCCTGATTTTATGGAATTTGTGGGTTTTTATCCAAGACATTTTCCCTGAAGATACTGCTTGCTGGGAACTTGTGACAGTAGTTGCAAGCTGAGTTAGAGCTTCATTCAGAAAGAAGGAAGGGAAGAAGGAAGGGAAGAAGGAAGGGAAGAAGGAAGGGAAGAAGGAAGGGAAGAAGGAAGGGAAGAAGGAAGGGAAGAAGGAAGGGAAGAAGGAAGGGAAGAAGGAAGGGAAGAAGGAAGGGAAGAAGGAAGGGAAGAAGGAAGGGAAGAAGGAAGGGAAGAAGGAAGGGAAGAAGGAAGGGAAGAAGGAAGGGAAGAAGGAAGGGAAGAAGGAAGGGAGGAGGGAAAGAAAACCACATTAATTTCTAGTACAAGCTGCTTTGAAACAGAATACGTCTCTACCTTTTTACTTCATTATGAGAGATGAAGATTAACTAATCATTTGTGCAGAAGCCACTGGTTGCCTAGGGTCCCATAATCATAGCCTGGTTATATTCAGTACACACAAAGAAAAGACAGTTACAGCTAACGTAGCTAATTGAGCAAGGATGAGAGAGTATAAAAAAATGATTCAAAGGGCAAAAATGTGATATGTTTTACAAAGTAAACCACTAAATAAGAAAAAGATAAAATGCCATCTGCAGTCAAGATAATAAGACATGGTTAAAATCTCTTTGTGGCACATTGTCCAGGTAAAGGCAAGCATTAAACACTGAAAAGGAATACATAAAAAGAAAGGAAAAGAGCAACTGATGATAATTAACACAGAAGAGAAATTATAGAGTGTAGAAAATCACACAAAAATCAAAACCATTACTGAAAAATCCATGTCTGGAATGGATGGAACACACATAATTTTACAGTAAGTGCAGAATAACACATCTGTCTCCTAGTGATGCTTGTAAACCTTTTGGTAGAGATGGGAACATTCTTAACTATTAGAGAAAATGTACTACTAATCATATCTGTGTTCAGTAAACAGAAAGATAAATACTGCACATAGATCATGACCTACTTTTAGGTCTGATAACAACTGAAAAGGCTTTGGGGCAGCATCTAGTGCCAATAAACATTAGATCCTTAGCTACGGATGTCTTAGCATTAGAAATATCCGGGTGAGGAGATTTATGTCACAGTGATGCTCAGTTTAATAAATGTTTGAACGATAGGGAAATCATAGGGGTCTATTGCCAATGTTGTGTCAATATGAGAAAAGAACATGCCAAACGACAGCACTGCCTGACAGTGGTCTCTTGCAAAACAGTGGGAAGTCTAACACAGAATTAAACTAGAAGATGAATAAGGAAAAGAATCATGATTCTACCATAGCATTCATTTAATTCTTTTTGTATTTAGGTTTCACTAGAAGAGGGACCAAGTGTGGGCAGACAGCTCTGCATGCTGATATGCTTTGAAGGATATCACAGCAGTGAAGAAGTTGCCCATGGCATGCTAACAGTTAGACACTTCCAGAGAGTAGTGATCTCCTGCTCCCAAATAATGGGGACAAATGGCTTAAACTATTGATGCTTATTTTTTAAATCCTTGATTCCCCACACTGTATAACTGTATTCTTTTTAATTTTTTCAACCTCAGATATATGATCTCTTTCTGTCTTTATATGACTTAATTACATTCTGCTTCCCAAGCCTCCTAGAGGAGAAAGCTTCAGTGGGATTCACTCCCTGGACATAAATTCAGGGCTTTTAAAATCAGAAAAGGTCATTAAGTGATCCAGCTTGACCTTCTACATAATTGGACAGAAAACATAATCCAGTTTCTCCTCTGTTTATCCCAGTAGGTGATATCCTCCTGAAACCTCAGTTCCAGGAAGGTTTTCCATTCTGTTGAAACATCAGGTGATAGACAGCCAAAAACTTCCCTTAAGAAGCAAGTCAGCTCCAACTGTTAAAAACCTTACTGTTAAAAACCAACAAATCTGTGTTTTAAATCAATTTTTTTTTTTCCTGGCTTTGCCTACTAACTTGTTGGATTTTTTTTTTTTCTTTGTTTTGTTTTTCTCTTTTTGTGTCTCACCACTACATTCAATTAGTGTAGAGCTAATTTTATAAATGGGGGCCTAAAAGCAAGACTGGCTGCACAGGATAGGAAACCTTCCTGCAGAGATAATACACTTACAGGATTGTTTTAATCTCTTTGAAGGATTACTTGCATTAACTTGTTTAGGTTCCATTACATTTAGCAAGAAAATACACAACAGCCTAAGGCTCTCCAGATGAAATCTTTTGGGCTCTGACACGCAACAAGTATTTGGTTGCCACTAATGGCAGTGGTCATTATGAAGCATGCATCTGTACCACAGCAGTGACATGAAGTGCTCTAGGCCTCATACAGATGCTGTAAGCACCCACTACAATGCAAAGTACAGCTCAGCACAATTTTGACTGTTTCTGCTGCTTTTCTCCCCCAGTGGCAGAAGGTCCTCCTAACTGATCTTGTAGAAACCCAAGACTTTGTACAGAAATATATTGCATTATATATCTCAAAGAAAAAAATCTTATAATCAAAATAAGATTGGATTTGGGGAGTTCTGTTTTTGACCTTACTTTCTTCTTCCTCAAAATTTGATGGAATATTCTTTCTTCCTAAAAACATTAATTAGACACATTAAGTTTAACCATAGCTAAAATAATGTGATACTGCATACAGGTTAATACACATACAGCTTCAAAACTGTTAGGGACAAAAGGCTAAGGAATAATGTTTTGAATGCATCATTTGATGATCTTCATTATCCCTCCCCTTCAGACAGTGCTCAAGAAATTTCCAGTTACTTTTGAACTGATTTAAGAAATTATTATCTTCTTATATTGAAAACATCAGCCTTTCTAATTATTATTATTTTTAAAGAAATCATCATGTAATATTAACAAATACCCCAACCTGGGATCTTACTCAGTGTGATCCCTTTGGGTCATAAATCTCAGTTATACTGTTCAGATAGTTGAATAGTTACAAATTTCAGAGAGTGTAAAGTCCTTCTCTTGATACATGCTGAGAAAATACAGTAAAATGCCAGGAAAAGGATTTGAGTCCTGCTAACAACCTTGGTCTGTTTTACCAAGGGTCTGTGCAACCGTGTTTTCATATCCAACCCCTCTTTGTAGCTTAACAACACGTCACTGTGCCTTAGTAGTACAGCTAGATAGGCAGGGTTTTAGTGGCTGCCCCAACATCTAATTTGAGACTTCCCCATCTCTGCAACCGTAGGCAGTCCTCCAAAAAACACACTTCTGCTTCATGTGGCTTAGTGTGGTTATGCAGTCTGCAGCCCTCCAAAAAAAAAAAAATAAAATAAAATCCAAAAGAGAGAAGTCTGCAACAGCATGCATGCTTCCATTGCTTACAGGGATAGGAGAAAGACTCTGGAGCAAAGCTCCTCCTGACCCTGGGCATCCCTACACCAGCAAGACTTCATGCCATGCATCAGCTCTTCTGGGAGAGCTGGACTGTATGGACACAGGGCTGCAGCCTAGGGAAGAAGATGGATGACAGACTTCTCCCTGCTACCCCACCAGAGGCCATGCAAGTGGGAAGAACCTTCCCCTAGCCCCAGGCTACCAGAGCTACCACAGGGATGCTTTGCAAATTCAGCACATACCAACACAATGGGGATTTTCCTCTGTGTGATGAGACATCCTCCTGACCAGAGCCCTGGCAAGCCAGTTCCATTCCACTGCTTTCATTCTGGCCAGCTGGTATCAGCCCCCTCTATCTCCAAGTCTTATGAGTTTGACAATTTTCCTATGGAAATAGGTACGACAAAAATACCTGTCATTGTGAAGGACAACAGAATATAATTTGTTTTTGCAAGAAATACCAGGGTCACCCTGAGCTCAGAAATACAGTGGCAGCTCCAGTAAAACCAGCAAAGTAAATATAGACACAAGATAAACTATCTGGTCTTCCCTTTGCCTGTGACCTCTATTACTTTCCCTGTTTCTCTGCCTATAACCTCAGTGTCTTTTTGATCCTTCAGTTAATATGATTATCAGGCTTCACACTGCCACTGCTCTCAAATTTTGCAGATGGCATTTCATCTGGAAAGTGACAACCCTGTTCTTTTCGTTATTTATTTAACAATTATGCTTTTGACTAATACAGAACACTCTCAGTAATAGACCTATATTCATCAAAGTTCAGCTATTCGGTTATAGCAATTTATTTTGATTCTGTCACCATTTACACAAAGTTATTTACCTGCCCCTCTAGCATTTTTCAAAGTACACGGTTGCTTTAATACTTACTAAAATACAGACTGTACACTTAAAGCCATCTTCTGCAGGAGTCCCAGTCCTGAATGAGGTTCTTGGCATGACAGAACTACATGAAATGACTGTCTCCTAAGGGTGGATTTATCCCTGTGTTAATGAATTAATATGCAGAGTCTCAATGATATAGCGCTCCCTCAGGAAAGTTGAGGTGCTATGTTGATCATTGAACACTGCATTTTTCTTAAACCCATAATTTTGCAGTAGGGATTCAATCCTTCTTCCAGTGTAATGACTGAAAATGTTTCGTAGACACCAGTACTGATACTGCCTATCACTGTGCAAACCCCAAACCACTTCATCACTGTATAAATAGAAGCTCCAACCATACTCTTGCAAGCACCAGTGCAAGTGAATTTATGCACAAATATAGCTACCAAATTAAAGCTGAATTTTGAGAGACCTGATCAAGAAGGGTGCAAGCTCCAAAGGCAACAGCTTGAAACTCTAACTTAGCTCTAACTCCTTTCTTCACCATCTTTTCTCTGCATAGTGTCATTTTTAACAAAATGTGCCAAATTACAAGCAATAAAAGCTCAAGTACGTCAGCTGCAAATTTGATGCTTTCCACAAGGCCAGAAGTGTCACGAAAGAAAAACGTCATCCATAATATGGGACTGTTTGGAATCAGATTAGAGAGACCTAGAATCTGTCAGCAACTTCTGCCCATAAGGTCAAATTATGAAGTCTGTACTTACTACATATAAAAACACTCCATTCCCAGATTCTGCCCCCCACAGACACTGAGTAGTCTATGAGGTCCATCAGTCATCAGCTAGTTTATATCAGACTCCTACTACACCTACATAAATATGTTGAATATTTGGAATAATACATTCACAGAGCAATGAGATATTTATATTTTGCAATGAGAAAAAAAAAAAAAAGTGTGAGAGTAAAGACAGAGAGTAAATTCCCATCCATGACAGGGAAAGCACAGAGAAATCAGCAGAAACTCCACCAGGGGAAAGATATGGAGCTTTTGGAGGGGGTTCAGAGGAGGGCCATGAAGATGATTCAAGAGCTCCAGCATGAAGATCTATGAAGACAGGCTGAAGGGATTGGGCTTGTTCAACCTGGAAAAGAGAAGCCTATGGGAAAACCTCACTGTGGCCTTCCAATATTTAAAGGGAGTTTAAAACAGGAGGGAAACCAACTTTTAGATAGTTATAGAATGAGGGGGGATGGTTTTACACTAAAGGAAGAGAGGTTTAGAGGATGTCAATGGGAATTTCTTTACAGAGAGTGGTGAGGTGCTGGAACAGCTGCCCAGAGAGGTTGTGGATGCCCCATCCCTGGAGGTGTTTAAGGCCAGGTTGGATGGGGCCCTCGGCAATCTGATCTAGTGCTTAATTGAGCAGCTGGCAACCCTGCCTGTAGCAGCGGGGTTGGAACTTGATGATCCTTGAGGTCCCTTCCAACGCAAGCCATTCTATGATTCTAAACATGAAGAGAGGTAAATGTTCTCTAGACAAAAGGCAGGCAGAGGAGGAATGACTATCTGAAGGGCAGCCCCATGGGCATGGATACCACAGGGCACAGGCGTGGGGTCGCCAGCCTGAAGGCTGCTGCCATGTCAGGATCTGCATGGGCGGCTGGGCAATGCAGCGTAGGAGATTCCTTGGCTTCCGTTCTTTGGTCACCAACCTGTCATGAGATTTGAATGGCTTCTGGCTGTCTCTAATGGGGACCTGGAGGAAAGACATTCATCCTATCACCAGCCTTCTGAGCCACCTCAACACCAACACAGCAGTTTTTAAAAAACTCTTAAGCTTACTTCACACAGATATAGATGATCATTCAGACAATACAAGTCAAAGAAGAGGTAGGCACTAAATAATAGCAAGCCTTAGTCTGCCTTTCTTCAGTGCAAACTCTAGATCTCTGTTCTGCATTATTCTCTCAGTAATCCACTTCCGTGATACACATGTAAGAGCTGTTTCAGCAATTTATGAGCTTTGGTGATGGCTAAATAATCAGATTTTATAGTCTATACAGATATCAGAAACACCTGGATGCAGATACAAAAAAAGATTGTGGTAAGTTATTTCACGAAAGGCTAATGCATCAAAAAGTCCAGTTGAAAGGCATTGGAAGGACTTAAGGGAAATTCTTTCTGCTCTTAAATTATCTATCATTACATCAATAACACAGTCCATGAGGTTTGCAATTCCACAGCCATTTTCTCATTTTCTCCCATCTTCATTTAAAAATAAAAATTGAAATCTCTGTTCCAGAAAAAAAATAAAAATCTGCTAATGCAGAATATGCACTGCAGAGAAACTTTTCAAAAACTGTACATGAAAAGTCAAGGTCATTTTGTATAATCACACAAATGAACAAATAGCTGTGGTAAACTGAAATTCCTGGAAATCATTTAAATAGCTGGCCATAATCAGAGGCTGCAGAGCAATTATTAATCTCCTGATGCTGATCTTCCAGACACAGTGAGTTCACCAGACTATTTTTAACTTATTTTAGTTACAAAATTTATCTAGTTTTATACTTCGCTTCCTACATTTCTTTCTGCAAATTGCCTAGGCAACATCTATTGTATATCCTGTAGTATGAATCGAATTATTACCCTAACAAGCTCTTCTGAGAAATCTAAAAATTCTGAAGCTAAAAATCTGTGCGAAAGTAGATACATCCATCGCTTTATCATTAATTAAAAGATACGCTAATGTTCTAATGTCACAACTATTTAAACATTCGAAAGCACAAAAATGTACCCGCTTAAAATAAGTATATCTGAGGAGGAAACATCCTTAGAAGCGATCACAGCTAAAATTGCTTTTCTAGACACAAACAGAACACGCTTTACATCAGACTAAACACTCAGTTAGGAGACAGGTAGTGAACTGGAGACTACGTAGATGCTTAGCTGGGCCTGTGTTGATCTCCACACATACACCAGAGTCATGAAACACAGAAATAAATTTACGTAAGTACTTACTAGATTGGATGGGGCCCTTCAGTAGCCTGAACTGGTGGCTGGCAGCCCTGCATGTGGCAGGGAGGCTGGAACTGGATGGGCTTTGAGGTCTGTTCCAACCCAAACCGTTCTATGATAACCGCAACCCAAATGATCTCCAAATACAGAAGCAGGCCTAATGACAGAGGGTAAAATTAACTTGAGGAGATGTTGTAATTAATTTGCCTTTGCCAGCTTTTTGCAATGCGGAAAGCTCCTGCTACCTTTATGAGCTCAGAGGAGAGACCCTGCTGGACGAGGCACTCTGAAGGCAACAAATGAAAGAAATGTGATTTATCAGCAAACATCTGGGACTTGCTGCACCCGTTCTTTTTTGGCACGACCGCCTCCACTCCCCCCACCACACAGTGCACCTTGTGAGGTCTGTCTGGAGCTCTCCAGGAGCAAACTGCTGGTATTGCAGTGCTGCACCAGGCTGCTCACACAGTGTGCAGGCACCCAGGAATTACAAGATGTCTTCACCTGTGTGAGGAATGACGGCAACTGGTCTCAGCCTTCAGCTGATGCTTCAGGATTCACACAGCCCGCAGGCTGGCCTCAGCACCGTTGCCTGCACCTGGGATCCACACAAGTCAGTGGATGCTCAGAACAGGTCAGCTGGCAGAAAATGAGTGTCACAGCAGGCTGTTGTAACACTCCACAGCATTTGATTTAAAAAGGAAAAGTCTAGGAAAGACTTGGAGTCATGGGACAGGGGACCTGCTTCTGTTTGGCAGAGGTACCATGTACAGCTACAGCCTCAGTTATGCAATAGGTTCTCATTAAAAGTAAAAAGTTAGTCTGTTTTTCCCTTTCTGAGCACCACTCACCTCCAGCAAGCAAGTTACTCCTCCCTGACTGACTTGCCCTAGCTTGAGCTGTCAGCTGCTTTATATTACACTCCATGACTCCTCCAGATGGCTCTTTTCATTCCTCAGGTATATAATTATTGGTGATGAGAATTACCTCTGGTTTTACTGATGGAAAAATTACCTTCAAATTCCAAGTGTGCGTGTGTCAGAGTAGTCAAGCTTGGAAATGGAAGAGAATTATGTCACAAGTGGGATACCTGAGCAGAAGAGGTTACTTAGACTCCTGCTGAGGGCACAGTCCAAAGCCAGGTTAAATCACTGATGTCTTTTCTATTTGGTTTCAGTGCATTTTGCATGAAACTTCAGGTGATGACATTAGAAGATGAAAACTAAAATCCAACCAGAAACACCAACACATATTTTTACAGTTTCTTGGAGCACTATAGACAATAAGGTGAAGCTGGTTAATTAGCAAGCGAGCTAATCTCCATTTTCCCTTATCTGGTTTTGCTATTTAAGTCATTTATCTCTCCCTCAGTGCCCCAAAAGAAGTGCAAAATAGAAAAAAAAAAAAAAAAATAGAGCAAACAAGGCCTGTAGCTGTGCAGAAAGGAGAAGGTAGAGTTGGGATAGGAATTGCTCCTCCTGAGTCTACAAGGTCTTCTTGAGGCAAATCCTCTCCCCAGCAACAGTGGAGGAGGCCAAAGAAGGCTTGTAGGGCAGGTGGATAGCTCTGGAGGCATCTGCTTACACATGGCAAGGCTTCTTTCTGCCCTGCTAAAAAGGAATCACCTCACCTGCTTGATGAAGTTCTCATTCTGGAAGTCTCCTACATAGGCGTTGGTGGACAGAGTGGGCACAAACCTGGTGGGTCATTAGGTGCACATGGCCCTGGTTAGGATTTGTTATCCAGTTAAGCCAGCCACTGCCAAGTAAAAACCCAATTGAAAGCCAGCATAGGACAACAGGGCTAGAATACAAATGTTCATTGCCTTGCGATGTTCCTATTGCCTTTCTCTTTGCTGCCACCTTTGTTATCAAATCCAAGAGGTTTGGTTTTGTGTGTTGGAGAAATTTGCATTGGTTCCCTTACTCAGCAAGATTTCTATAGTCTCCATTCCCTCTTAATTAAGGGCAATACAATTTTCTTTCCTTTCCCTTATAAGTAATACAAATAATTCAAAAACCATTATTTTGTGAATGTGGTTTGCAGTACATCCTCTAATTCCACTGAACTGTGGCAAGCAACATTTTATCACCATAAGTGATTTCTGCGATACCATCAGAAGGATCACATTATCCAATTTAACACATTATTATGGTATAATATATTAATTTATCCTTTAATCTGAACTGTTGCTTTATTTTAAAAAAAAAAAAAAAAACAACTTTGCACAAAGAATCAAATTAAATCTAATCCCTGACATGACGTTCAGTAAAATGGACAAGGCCTAGAGCAACTTATATCCTCTTTCATTTCCTTATAATATTACGCATGGTGGGAAACCTTAGAATACTGTTTATCAGCTGATAATCAGAGCTCATCCTTCAAGCGAGGCACTCTCGGAATTTTAAATATCTCATACTTTCTATCTGTGTACATATCAAATGAATTAACATTCTACTTGTGCAGAAGATGTTACGAAATCCTATCTCCATGATCTGCACTCGCTGGGTATACCTGAATTTGCTGCGGAAAAACATTTGGAGCCAACTTTGAATGAAAAAGAGTAAGAGGAAAAGAAATACGGCGAGTGTGTGAGGGCTCTGAGGTGTTGCTCAAAGATAGGTAAGGCTGGTGATGAATTGATCTTGAGCAAAAAGACAAGAAGTTCTCTAAGGGAGCTATTTGAGAATCAGAAGAACGGGATGTTTTGAAGAGGACTGATTTATTTCTCTATGAAGTATAAAAATAGTGGTCTTTGCTGGAGGAAAGGAGACAATTTTTCAACTCTGTAAGGCATGACAGATACAAAGTCACAGTATTTTTATTAAGCAACACCTCTCCCCAATCAAATTAAGAAACCTCCTTTTAGAAATTAGATTAAATATCATGAAAATCAAACATCCGAACTACAGAATCACCATCCTCAAATTTGAGAGGTAATTTATGACAAGAACAAATCTAGACAGTCTCATTAACGTTTTCATCATCATATAAATAAGATGGAATCGTGTCACTTTATCTCATTTTCTCTGCTTGCATCCTAAATGCTTTTTGCTCTACACTCACATTGCTCTACATCTGAGATTGAAAGATAGAGAATGAATAGTCCCTGCCTGACAAAGACAAGGTACTGCCAGGTGCTTGGAGCAACAGTGACAGAAATGTTAACACATCTGAAATTAGTAGCTTATTCTGCGAGCGCTGAAATAATTGTTCCTTAATTTCAGTTTATACAGTTGGCTTTGTTAAATGATTAGTTCATTGAAACCCGAGGAACTAATTATGAGCATGGATAACCAGATAAGACTGAGATAGATAGGTACTTTGTTATTTTCCCTAGATGTGATGATCACATAACAATTATTAAGAAGGAATTCAGACTGACTCAAGCAGAAATCAAGCAGTATATTGAACAGTCTTTTATCAAAAGAGAAGTTTCTGGAAATCTGTTTCTTTTTTCATGCTTAAAACTACCTTGGCTAAGCAGGGTCACGCAGACCTTCCAGACATTTTTACCAAAACTCCCTACAGCCTCTGTAATTTCACTATCTCAAGAGCACTTACTGGTGAAACAGCCTAAACTCACAATATTTTCTCAATAGAATGAAAGTCAAAAACATTCCTGATTGTCTGATTTATTTCACAAATCAAAACGTTCAATATACAACCTATGTTCTACTTAGCAAAGGAAGAGCTGTATCTTCTTCGTTACTCCTTCTTCAAAAGATAATTAAAGACTGATTGAAGTATTTAAACCTGAAAAAGAAAGTTTCACAGAACTTTGCCTGATTTTTTGCCAATTAATGAATACAAACACCTTCTTCTATATCAGAAATGTAATGAATTGTACTTCCAGATCACAATTACTATTCTGACATCCACAACAGACCTGGCCTTCCTTTTTAAAAGAAAAACTTTTCTCACAAAACTATGTTTTAGCTAGCCAGCATATTTTGATCAGCACATCCCCCTTTCTCCAGATTTCATGCATTTTTAGTGAAAGTCTAATTGTTCTTCTAAGTACAGTTTGAAGTAGTGCATGAGGAAAAAAAAAAAAATATGAGGAAAATACTCAGTAATTATTTCCTAGCATGATAAAACTGTATAAATTAAGAATCTGGGCAAATATATGTTGAACTGCTTAAAGACATACGTAGCATTGGTGTAATCCTCATGCTTAGTGAATGGAAATACTCAATTATTCCAGCCAGTGGGAATCATTCTTTATTTAAAAAAATAACTAGGAAGCACAAATGCAAAATAAGATGAAAATGAATTATTTAAATCAAGGTTTCCAACTTAACAATTTAAATAGTGATTAAAATTGGCTATTTAAATGACTTTGATCTTAATCAATCACCTTGATATGAAACCAGACCGCTTTGTTTGTCATCACTATTGTTCTCATACCACTCTAATGAAAAGAATGATTTGTAAATGTGCACATGTGGATATTACTTCATGAATATCCTTTGTTCCACATATTTGCAATGTATTTACAAGAAGAATGTGAACTACACCTTCACTTATGATACAACAGTTTATCAAGTAATGCTATTGAATTAAAAATTGACTTTGTTAAGTTATATGATTTGCCATTTGTTCATAACACGGTCATTGCTATAGGGTAATTTAGTATATTTAGTATTAACCAAGCTCCAGGTCACCAGCAGACCCATCAGACACAAAATAGGCACAAAAGCCATTTGGCATAGAGCACCTTTTGGGTGAGACTACTAAAACTTCTGTAAAACACTTTTGTTCCGTAAGGCCACAAAGCTCCTTGTTCTGTGTTGAATGTTTACATCCCAGAGTAGCATTAGCACAGCTCCAAGATTCCACGGCTCATCAACTGGAGCTGGCTCCAGGCGAAAGGCCCTTCAGACTTGCCTTTGTGTCTGACCAGTTTGCAATCAGTTTGCAGCACAGAGTAACCCAGCTATTAGACACCAGAGAATCCACCCAGAGGAACTCTCCTGAAACATGGATGAGTAGAAACCAGGTTCCCTTGGCTCATGCAGTGATGTCCTGGTGTCTTCACCTCAGAAGAAATTAAAACCTCAGCCTTCATCTTTAACATCTCTCGTGGCTAACAAGCCACTCCATTTCCATTCTCTGCCTGGATAGAGCAAAGATTTGCTCTTTCATCTCCACCAGGCTCTTACCTGCTTTCCTCCTACCTCCTTCTCACTTACTACCATAAGTAACCAGTATTCTCATTAGTAAGCAGCTAAGAATTTTGCTTTAATATCCAGGCTATCGATTAACAGTACTGCTGTTTTCCTAAGATTCCTGAGGTTCAACTCATTTTTAGTCATAACTACTGCAAGAGCTCTTTTCCCTGGCTTTGATAAATGTTACCTCTTCCCCCTTCTTCCTTTGCAACCATATTCCTCCTACCACTGCCACCCTGTTTCCATGTGGCAGCAGAAAGTTGCCTGCCATCATCTTATCATCTCAGCATCTTTACTGTTTGCTCATTACAGTTTTGTATTTTCCCTCATCGTGACAAATGCTGGAGAAAAGGTCCCTGCTCACAGCTGTAAACTTGCATGTGCTCTCATCCAACCCCCTTGTAAATGTCTTTGTAATACAAGCAAAGAACAAAAGAGCATCTAGCTCAGGCTGCTGCTGTGGTGATATCAGTGCTGCCCCACTGATAGGCAATAATATTTTGCTTTCCACTTATATCCATTGCTGCTTTTTTGTCTCATGTTTACAAACGATCTGAAGTGGGTCTTCTCTTTTTCTCCTGTGCTTACAATGCCCCAAGGCTGTGAGACGTTATGATTAAGGGCAGCAACAACAACATAACAGCAATAACGAAATATAATAGGTGAGAAAAGAAGACACTGTGATTTCATTTTATCTAAACCTGGAACAATTTGCTAATGGAATTAGGAAGCTCCCATTATGTAATTATCACTGAATGTGTCAGCCCATGCCTGTATCTTCACACAATACAACATTTAGATAAATTGAGCTGGAATTTATGGCCCTCTGTTTGCAACCAGCTCTGGAGTATTAGAATGCATTTTCAGTTCAGGGCAGAAAAGCAAATAACTATTTATAATAAAGCTTCATGTTTCAGCTGTTTCAGTGAGGAGGGAACTCAAAAAAAGAACATTTTCACACTTATTTTTTTTTTCCCAAAACTGGTTCAAGAGAACAAAACCAAAACTTTTTCAAATATCCATGATTACTTCTATTTCTTTAAGAAGGTAAAAATTTATTCAAATTCTGTTCCACTGCCGTGTGTGCAGAACTTCATGCATTCTGCAAACAATTTATATTAATTTAAAAACCACTTACACCTGGTGAAACTGTTAAGCTTCAGTGTATCTGCTTTTATATATAGCACATATTTCACAGCATAAGACACTGATCCAAAGAAAAGCAGCAGCATGATAACACTTTGCAAATCATCTTTTGTTTTGGACAAAAATATGCAGGGGGACCAGTAATTAATTGGGAATTAATTGGAATTAATTGGATGAGATTTCCCATCTCCTGTACCACTTTTTTAGTCCTACAGATAAAGCTAGGAATATACATTTTAGTAATACATAAGGGCCCTTTAAAGTTCATCTAGTCCAACTAACTTGCAATGAACAGAGTCATCCACAGCTCAATCAGGTTGCTCAGAGTCTGGTCCAGCCTGGCCTTGAATGTCTTCAGGAATGGGGCTTCATGTTATTCTCTTATTACAGGTTGTTTGGTTTTGTTGTTGTTGTTTTTCTTGACTAATCACAAATATATATCTCTCTCTGGAAATGAAGGCCTACAGTGTGTGCACAATTAGAGTGCGTAAGTACTCATATGTACTGTGCTTAGGACTTAATTTACATAAATGTTAAATCGCTGTGGCTTTCTTGGCACCTTGGGTAAATCTGAACTAATGACTTCACGTGAGAAGCTGTACACCAAGTGCTGCCTTCCTGAATCACACAGTTCCTAAGATAAACTTTGCCATCTCTAAAAGTATGTCAATTCAATTTTATGGGAATCAAATGATCCAGATCCAGGTATTCAAGTCTGGAAAAATGCCCAGATTCCCCTTTAAACTGCCATTCGATTAAACCCACTGCCATCAGCACATCAGCCACTTTAGGTCCATTCAATGCACCATGATTAGTAATCATCCACAAAGGCAGTAATCATAATTTGAGCAGTTTGGGTGTCCTGAAAACATTCTGATTGCTTCACCTCCTTGAGAAGGACAGACCACCAGCTGCAGGTAGTTGCAAACTTCAGGCTGGTGGCTAAAATGAAAAGTGATACATCAAGACATCTCTGATACATCAAGAATTTACCCATTTGAAATATGTGGTTTAAACTCAGTGTATTGGTTTCAGTGAGCTGTGCTGAGACCATGCAGTTGCATCTCACCTGGTTTCACAGCAATCCCACTTGTTCAAGATGGTCCACCTGAGCAACAGCCTCCTAAATTATTGAGTTGGATACCAGCTGTTTTCATTTAGCTTAGAGAAATGGAGTAACAGTTTGTACCCAGGTTGATGCTATTTTTAAGGCAGACAATGTGCAGAGATACCCTAATTGGAGAGCCTTGGACTGGGCTCAGGATGATAATGTAGCATGGGTACATCTTGGATACAGCTTAAATTACATTTCTTTTCCTTGCACTGCTACATATTAAGCAATGTGCCTTTTGGGATTTATTTGAATGCTGAAGCAAAAGAAAAAGGGTGCCAGTGAAGCAGGAGAGACACGATGCTCTGTGTCCAGTGAATGGGAATTTACATCTCTAGCATAAAGGTAAAAAAAAAAAAAAAAAAAAAAAAAAACTCTTGAAGAAGGTCAGGAAGACATCCAGGAAGAAGCAAGCTCAGAGAAAGTAAAGAGAAGACTGAAAAACAAACAAACAAACCAAATAAAATCAACGAGGAAGAGATCTTGTGAACTGCTAAGAAAGCCAAAGAGGAAAGATAAGAAATATGAGTGTTTCACTCTTTATTTCAGGTCTATTTTAGAAGGATGCTGCCAATACAAGACAGAGTTTTGACACTGCAAATGCATTTTATCTAGTAATTTTCTGGCATGATTCTGCCAAACAAGATTCAAAGCCCATAGGTATGAGTTTCTATTTCCAATTCCCATCATTTTGAAAGACCCATACGGGCCCCTTGCCAGTCTTGTTCCTATTTCTGTAAGTCTTCCTCCTGTTCAAGTAGGTTAATGCTGCCTACAGTTAAGGTGGGACACAGAGGGGTGCACTGAGGAACTTATTAACATTTTCTATCTGCTGACAAACAGCATCAGGCTGAGTTATGGAAAGCTAACCTCCTCTGTCACAAGCCAACAAACTTCACCCCACCAGTAGCCACAGGTACACTGTCTTTTACTTCAAGATAAACTCCTTAAAAGGGAAAATTTAATGGGAGCCATGGGAGTTTCTGCCATGTGGGAGGAGAATTCTGTTTAACTTGCAAAAAGAAGATGGAGGGGTTAGTGAAGGAGACAAGGGGATCCTGGGATTTACTGTACTGCTAGGAAAAAGCCCATCAGAAGCCACCCAAAATAGCATAATCCAGCAACAGTATTAGGAAACTTAGGCGTGCTTATGAGTTATGTCTGGCTCATAATCCGGGTGATTTAATTCTGTTGGTTACTATAGATTTGATAAATCATAGAATCATTTCAGTTGGAAAAGACACTTAAGATCATCATGTCCAACCATCACCTAACACTACAAATCTGCCAACAAAACATGTTGCTTAGTGCCACATTTCCACACACTTCCAGTGATAGGGATTCCACCACCTCCATAGGCAGACTGTTCCAATGCCTGACTATCCTTTATGTGAAGAAATCTTTTCTGATATCCAATCTAAACCTCCCCTGGCACAACCCGAGGCAGCAGCTTCGCATCCTGTCAGTTGTCATGTGAGAAAGGAGAACCCCTTGCTAGAACCTCCTTTCAGGGAGTTGTAGAGAGTGAAGAGGTCTCCCCTCAGCCTTGTGTTCTCCAGACTAAACTGCCCTAGTTCCCTCAGCCACACCTCATAGGTCTTGTTTTCTAGCCCTTCATTCTTCCCTGCACACACTCAAGCAACTCCACGTCCTTCTTACAGTGAGGGGCCTACAACTGAACATAGCTCTCAAGCTGTGGCCTAACCAGCACTGAGTACAGATGGACAATCACTTCCCTAGCCCTGCTGCTCATACTATTTCTGATACAAGCCAGGAGCCACTGGCCTTCTTGGCCATCTGGACTCACTGCTGGCTCATTTCAACCAGCTGTTGACCAGCACCCCCAGGTCCTTACCCACTACTAGGCTGTTTTCCAGCCTCTCTTCTCCCAGACTGTACTGCTGCATGGGGTTGTTATGACCCAAATGCAGCACTCGGCGTTTGGCCCTGTTGAATGGCAAACACAGCCCATCAATTCAACCTATCCAGATCCTTCCTGTCTTCATGCAGATCAGCACTCCCACCCAACTTTTGGGTCAGACCCAATGAGGGGGCACTCAATCCTCTCAACCAAGCCAGTGATAAAAATATTAACTAAAACTGGCCCCAATGCTGAGCCCTGAAGGATTGGGGGTCACCAGCTGGATTTAATTCAATTCACAGTGACCTTTTGGGCTGTTACTACCACTTGCCTCGAGATGTTTGTGTAAAAGGCACAAAACAGAGCAATCACTAACAAGGCAATTACATCCAGAGCTGAGTCCTGAATTAGTCACTCGCTTTTTGTCCCACAGTATTCACATCTTGGAAACGGTCACATTTTCCCCATGTTGGTGGCAAAACACAGAGATCACGTGGAAAGGAGAGGCTGAAATGGCAGGTGGTGGCTAACCATTTTTGTACTCTGAACTACCAAGATGATTGCAACACTCGTAAACCCAGGAGGTCACATTGTAATACCTTGCTAACGTCCTCAAAGCTTTTCAGAGAGCATTCCAGGGTTAAAATTAATCCTAGTACAAACTTTAAAAAATCAGACCCCAACGGAATAAAGAACCCTTGAGAGGTGAGCTGAGCTCTCGCCTGCTACTTTTTGCCATTTCCATGTGGAAGCAAAAGCAGGTGGGAAAGGAAGGAAAGGGAGTGGATCAGCCAGCGCCAAGGTTCTGCCTGCCCTTGGCTGCCACTGTGTCATGTATCATGCAGACAGGGGTCACAGCAGATGGGGGGATGCTTGGGGGCCTCCAGTCCAGCATTCTCCCTTCTGCCCAGTCAGGCGGTGTCTTCTGGGTGTGCAATGAGAGAATACAAAGCTTATAAACCTGTTTAGCATTGCTTACTCCCAGGGAACCCTGCTTTGGTTTTGGAAAAGAAAGGAAAAACAATACAGTCTATGTGTGTGGTCACATCACGTGCTGCTATACATGGAAGGAAACGAAATGATGCACTGAAGAGGCAGGCATCACTGCAGAAAGTTAGTTAAATATCCGCTGGTGAGGTGAGCAGTCTTTGTATAATTTGTAGGTAAATCAATGAAGGCAAACAAGAACAGTCTATTAAAAAGGAAATTATTTAAAATAAATAGATGGGGCTATCATGGTGATTTTTCATTCAAATCTAGTTCAATTACTTTCTGTATCTCTGTGCACTGTGAGAAGAGCTAACAGAGGAATGGCAAAAAGCTAGAAAAACGGGTAGCTTGCAAAGGCTGAAGAGGGAACAGAATTGTCACTGTGTAAAGACAAAATGATCTGAAGTTCAAACAGAAAATAGTTGCTTTTTTTTTTACGTGGCACACTAATGAATTCACTCAGCATTACCACAAGGTGTTGTGGAGGCCACGAGCAAGAGGGGGGTCTCACGGAAGGCAGAATGAATTCACGAAGTGAAATTTGATAGTGGCAACGATCACAGTATGGCTGTAGAACCTCATAAAATTGCTGATTCCCAGAGGCCAGATGAAGGCACACCAGAGATGGAGTGATTTTGCTCTGCCTTGTCTGCTGGAGGGTGGTCACAGCTCCTCAGCAGTGAGGCAGTGCAGTGCGTGGACGTGGCAGCCATAGCCATCCCAGGCTGTCCCTGTGATGATGCTGGGCACCTTCCCACAAGGGCCAGGACAGGATCCATCATAAGGCAAGCCTGTGGTCAGGCACCAGCTGTGATTCCTAAAATCAAGTTGTTTTTTTTTTTTACATCATTATTTACAAATCACTGCAATCAATTTGCTAGATTTCACAACTGCTTGTGGGCTACTGGTTTTCTTTCCAGAGCAATCCCATAGCCCTTTCAGCAGAAAGACAGTCCATACTAATAGACATTTGCATACATACAGACAGGGATTGGAACAAGGTGAGCTTCCTGGTCTCTTCCAACCCAAGCCATTCTGATTCTGTGATTTAATATATCCTTGCACGGTTTTATCTGGGGTGCTTCCTCTTGCTAGATTCCTGCCTAGCCCTGCACTGCAGGCAGCAGGGGACACGTGGAGGTTGCAGGGCACATCCACACTGACGTTCCCATGCAGCGGTGTGGCAATACGTGCTTTAGCCTGCTTGTTACTACGTAAAAATCCCCAGAGAAAAACTGCGTTTGGCGCAACCAAACTGGGAATTGAGAACAGGGCACGCAGGAAGCCATAAACTTTCGGGTTAACTTCTCCCAGGCCTCACCCTTCCCCCTTCTCTCTCGGATTCTGCTCAGCAGCACCGCCCGGGGCGGCACACACAGCAGCGGGGTTTTGGGGGGGGCACGGAGGTGCCACGCTTTTGCTTTGCAAGAGAAAAGCTTCAGTCGGGATGCGCCGGGCAAGCATCAGCGTGGGGAAGACCGTCCTCGCACGGGATAGAACGGAAGGAAAACTTGGCTAAAAGGGGGAGGGGAAGACCTCGGCTCCGCGGTTCTGGGAGGGCACGGAGAGAGCAGTGCCTGCAGCAGAGGGGGGGCGAAATCCCGGCCCGCCCCACCGCCAACCGGAGGCGGAGTCCGAGCGAATCACCGCGCCGCGGGCGGGACGGGGCAATGAGGAGGAGCGCAGCCGGGGTTAGGGTTCAGTTCCAGCTGATTTTATTTCCTTCCCGAAGAAAACAAAAACAAAAACAAAGAGGTTATTTACAGAAGGTATATCGACAATCTGACAGGCAGTGAACGTGACATGGTTAGCTGGCATGATTTTTTTTTTTTCTTCCTCTTCTTTCCCAACGTTGCTTTGTGGGTGATCGTTAGACAAAAAAAAAATAAGAAATTTAAAAAAAAATAAAAAAAAATAAAAACAAAAATTCTACACAGCATATTGCACAGGATGGATGACCAAAAAAAAAAAATAATAATAATAAAATAAAATAATAACAATAAAAGCGAAACCCTTAACGGAACCACCTCGTTCGGCAGACGTCCCCGTGCCTGTCATGTTATATTAACATACATAAACACACAATCTTCTTTTTTGCTTATTATAATACAGACTTAAATGTACAAAGATGTTTTCACTTTCTTCATCTTAAACACAACAGCTATAACCTGAATACATATGCTATCATCATGCCATAGGAGACTAAAACAATTATATTTAGCGACAAGTAGAAAGGATTAAATAGTCAAATACGAGAATGAAAAACGCAGTACATAGTGTCGCGAACTCAAACCGGCATTTCGATAGATCCAGTGGTTTAAAACGGCACGGCTTTGCTTCGAAAAAAAGTGCAAAAGATGTGGTTTACGAGTTAAAGGTACAGGATCCCTTTCCGCGCTGAGGCTCCGGTTCCGCGTTTCGTTTTGGAAACGTTGCCAACCCAAACGGCTTACCGGAGCCCTCCTCCCAGTCCCCTCCGGCCCCATCCGCTACGAGAGGGGCGCGGTGCGGGATGCTGTGCCTTTAAGTGCCTGCAGATCGGAGCGCGACGCGGGCGGAGGGGCGGGCGGGCGGCGATGTGCGCGCACCGCGTGTCCGGGGCCCTGCTGCCCGTGTCAGGAAATCCAAACAGCGATTAACACCGATTTACACCCCCTTTATATATTTTTTACAAAAATACACTGAGAAAATAATCGAACGTTTTTCATCTCTCTTTTCTTTTTTTTTTTTTTTTTTTAAATGTGTGTGTGTGTGTTGTGTTTTTTTTTTGTTTTTTTTTTTTTGTCGTTTTTAAAAGTGTCAAAAGTCTACATTTAAATATAAAAAAATTAAAAGTTAAAACTCTAGCCCTTCCGTGAAGGAGACATAAAAACGGTGCGGGTAATAACGAGAACTACCAAAAAAAAAAAAAAAAAAAAAAAAAAAAAAAGGACAAAGAATGACGGGCAGAAACGTTTGGCAGTATAAATAGGTACAACTCGGAAACGGCATCCGCTCGCACGGACGGGACGGGACGGGGACGGCCGTCGGTGGGCACAGTCCTTCCACCCGCGGCCCTACGGACACACACGGACACAGCTGAGGGAAAATTTGGTCCTGAATTTCTGAGAGTCCAGCACGGCATTGAGTTGCGTTTGAATCCTTTAAAGAGTTAAGAGTGAAATAAAAAAAAAAAAAAAAAAAAAGAGCTGGTGATACTTTGTAGGAATCAAACAGAGCGCCATCTGTCCGCTTCGCATCTCCCTAACGCTACGTTCTGAAACTGTTCCACGGTCCGACAAAAAAAAACCTTAAAGACAGACAGGTAACATGCTCTATTAACCCACCATCGAGAGAATCCAACACCATCACGATTGCGAGGAAAAAAAAAAAAAAAACTACTGCTTTTTTTTTTTTTTTTTTCCCTTTTTCCTCGTGTTTTCGGGCGCCGCGACGGCACCTCAGCCCCCGACGCGATCAGTGCGGGGAGGGCTCAGCCGATCCTCGTTTCCTTTCAAGCAGAGTTCGGGTCGCTCTTTCGCAGCGGAGGCCGAGGACGACCCCCGCGGGAGCTCCGCTCCCTCCTTCCGCGCCGCACCGCGGTCCCTCAGTCCGTCCTCGGGCGGTGGCACAGCGGTTGGCGGCGCTCCCGCGGTCCTCTCGGCCGCCGCCGGTTTCGGGCCGCCCCGCCTCAGTAGGTGAACACCAGGTTGGAGATGCTGGACTCCAGCCAATCCCCCGAGATCATCTCACTTACCTCCGGCGTGCAGTAGTCCGGGAACTCAAAGTGCGAGCCCGAGCCGGGCTCCAAGTTAAAATCCAGGTCCCGGTCGAGCGCGGAAGAGCCGAAGCCGCCCAGGGACATGCTCTCGAAGCCGGGGCTGGGGTTCAGGTCCAAGAGGTCGTCCTCGAACTCGTCGTCCGACGACGAAGAGCCGGCCGAGGAGGCGGAGGACGAGTGGGAGGACGCGGAGGAGGACCGCGCCGTGGAGGGGGCGGGCGAGGCGGCTCTCGGGCCGGCGTAGCCGCGGTGCTCGGCGGGCGAGCGGGCGCCGGGCGGCGAGGGGCAGTCCCCGTCGGGCCGCGCCGCGCCGCCCGCCTCCTCGTAGAGGCTCAGCGGGTCGCCGGCCTCGGCCGCGCTACTCAGCGTGGGGCTGCCGGGCACGGCGCCGCCGGGCGAGCCCGAGGCGGCCGCCGCCGGCCCTCCGCCGCCGAAGATGTAGACGCGCTTCAGCTTCCTCTCAGCCGCCGCTTTGCCGGGCGCCGCCGGCGCGCCCCTCGGCTTGTACAGCGCCTGGTGCTCGGGCGGCGGCGGCGGCGGCGGAGGGGTGGGCGCGGCCGTCGGTTCGCCGGTTCCCGGCGGCGAGGCCTTGCCGCCCGCCGCCGCCTTGCCGTGGGGCTTGGTGCCGGCGGGGGAGGGCCGCGGACCGCCGCCACCGCCTCCCTTCTTCGGGGCGGGTTTGGCCGTGCCGCCGCCGGAGCCGCCGCCCGCGCTGCCCCCGCCGGGCCCGGCGCCGCCCCCGCCCCCGCCGGCGGCCCGGTCCGCCTTGTCTGCGGGCTTGGCGGAGCTGTTGCCCGACTTCACCTTCTTCCTGGGCCGGTACTTGTAGTCGGGGTAGTCCGCCATGTGCTTGAGGCGCAGCCGCTCCGCCTCCCGGATGAAGGGGATCTTGTCGCTGTCCTTGAGCAGCTTCCAGCGCTTGCCCAGCCGCTTGGAGATCTCGGCGTTGTGCATGTCGGGCGACTGCTCCATGATCTTCCGCCGTTCGATCTGCGACCACACCATGAAGGCGTTCATCGGTCGCTTGATGTGCCCGCTGGGCGTCTTGCACCAGCTCGGGTCGTCCGCCTTGCCGCCCGTCGAGGCGGTGGAGCCGGGCGTAGGCGACGAGGCGATGCCCAGCTCCAGCCCGACCCCGGCGGCCGAGGTCTCGGCGGCGGGCAGCGCCTCCGTATTCTCCGCCGTGCCCGTCTGCTGCACCATGGCTGCGGCCGCGGGGCTCGGCTCGGCGGCGCGGGGCTGCGGGGGGCTCCGGGCCGGCCCCGGGGCGGCTTCCACAACGGCGCCCGGCCCCGGCCGCGCCGCGCTCCCGCTCCGCGCGGACTTGCTGCCGGAGCCGCGCCGCAACGTGGGGCTCTGCTTTTGTCCTTAAACTCTTTTTTTTGTTCTTTTTTTTTTTTTTTTTGGTTTTTTGCTTTTTGCTTGGGGTTTGTTTCAGGGGGCGCCGCTCCGCCTCGCTCTCCCCTCAACGCCGCGCCCCCTCAGGGCAGCCGCTCCGCTTCGTGCCCCGCCGGCCCCCGTCGCGCCGGCAGCCCCGGGCTGCGGGGGGGGGGGGGGGGGGGGAGGCGGCCCCCGGCTGCGGGCCGCGTGGTGACGGCGCTCCGTGCGGCGGGGAGCCGTGCGGAGAAAGCGCCCGAAGAATCAAAAAAAAAAAAAAAAAAAAAAAAAGAAAAAGAAAAAAGAAAAAAATAAAAAGAAAAAAATAAAAGGAAAAAAAGGAAAAAAAATAGGTAAAGCAATTAAAAATTCACGGCGGAAAAAGAAGCCAACAGCAACCCAAAAATTCACGGAAAAAAGACGATGCCGCAGAGCGCCCGTGCAGAGCGCGTCCGTCCCGCAGGCAGCGCGGGCTGAGCCCCGTCCCGCAGCGCGCAGAGCGCGCAGAGCGCGCGGAGCCCGCGGAGCCCGCGGAGCCGCCCCCCGCCGAGCCGCGCCGCGCGCACGCCGGGCGATGCCCGCGCCCCCCGCACGCCGCGCTCCTCCGGCAGCCGCTGAGAGCGGAGCCCGCGCCCGCCCCGCGCCGCTTTATCCTTTCGCAGCCCGCGCCGCGGCCAATCGCGCGCTGTATCCAACGCGTCCGCGTGCCAAGCGCCGCCCGCCGCTCTCCGATTGGCGGCCGCCGCGACGCGATAATAAGCGCCGCGTGCAATGAGAAGCGCCCGCGCTGACCTCATTCCCGGCGGCGGGGCGAACTCTGGGGAAGGGGCAGGAGGGCAGCGCCGCGCGCGCCGCCCCGCGCCCCGCCGCGCACGTGCCCGCGCCCCCGTCCCGCCCCGCGCGCCTCCCCCGACCAAAAGGGGCGGCGGTCGGAGAGCTGGTGCGAACGGAAGGCAGAGAACACGGCGCAGTGTGCGAAATAACGCCGCGCGCTCGCTCAACGCACCGAGCGGCGCCGTGCCGCGCACCTGCACAAAGAACCGTGCGCTGCCGCGCGGCGGCCGCGCGAGCTCCGAGGGCTGACGCTCAGCGGTCACCTGCGCGGTCGCCGCCCGAAGGGGTACTGCCGCGTGTTCTCCTCCTGACTAAAACCTCGCCCCCTGCCCCGTGACGACGCCCTCTGACATCAGAGCAGCCCCGCAACTTCACGCTGTGTGGCCGCTCGGCCTCCCGCTACCCGCCCCCCCGGACCGACACCCGCACTACGCGGCACAGCTCCGGGGCGGGGCGGACCCGCAGCGCCCGCGGCGGTTCTACCGGTGCTCCCTGCACCGCAGCGTGCAGCGGCACGAACGCAGCCCGCAGCCCACCTGCGAGCGGGGCATCCAGGGGCACATTCGTAGGCAGCCCCCCCCCCCCCCTTGTTTGGCTTCTAAGTAGGAGTTTTCTTTCCAACTCTACAGCGTGTAAGATGTTCACACGTTAAGGTAAAAAGGAGCAAATAGCGAAAGCGATAGGCGGATACAGAAATAAAAAGCTCTGGAGAGCGTTCCCATTCCGTCGTGCTTCAGTGCAAAAAGCCCTGCCTTCCAGGAACACGTCTGTCCCCAGGTGAGCGGTCTCCTCGATGCAAGCGGCCACCCCCATCTGCTTCCAGCACTGCATGGGCACAGCGTGCTGTTTCCCATATGAAAGCTTCCCACATTTGTAAAAGCGCAATTTAGAATTGCTTAATAAAGCAATTGCAGGAATATGACGTGAAACTCTGTAAAAGCGTTTTATTACAATTTCTTGGCTGCTTCCTCGAAGTTAATTGCTTCCACTCCTAATCCTCCGACTCTGCGGTGAAAGTGCTTCGAGCTCCCCCAAATTTTAAGCGCGGGTGTAAAATGTAAGCACTCAGCTTCCACCTAAAACGCGCTTTTAAGAGCACTGGCAACGCTTTTCTGCCGTTTAAAACTTGGGAAGATGGGAAACTTCCTCGTGTTCCTGCAGGCTGCAGCCCCGGGAGCGGAGGGACGCGAGGTGGCAGCGCTGAGCCTCTGCTTCTCGCGTGGGAAGCGCCGGGACCGCAGGGCCGGGGCAGCTCCTTCGGTCCTCTTCCTTCCTCCTACATCTTGCCCTCTGGGCCCATCGCTGTCTTCATAACCCCACTTTGGACGCTTTCTAATAATTTCATAATCCTCTTACGTTCTGGTGCCCGTGTGCAGGCATGTTTAAAATAAGTAGCTTTGTATTAAAAAAAAAAAAAAAAGAAAAGAAAAAAACCAAAACCAACTAACACTTCTTATTGTTTTTAAGAAACTTTGTAATTGCAAATGATATGTTAAAGATATAAGCAGAAATAATCAGGAGGGGTTTTTGGAACCCCGCAGGTTTAGAGCTGATGGTAGCCTACTCTGTGATCCTAGGAATGTGTGAGATGACAGTGGATACTCTGTATCTGTTGCTTGTGGAAACATTACTGAAACCTGGATCAGTAGAGATTCATTGTCTCCTGCTTTTTCCTGCATAGCCACATTTCCATCACTGGGTGTCATGCCATAATTTGGTCGATTCATCTTCCTGGGCTACTCTTGTCTAGATGATGGGTCCGTTTGGATCCTGGTGCATTCTCTGGGATAGAGCCACACCTGCATCTCCCACCGTTCCTCGGATGATAGGCATTCCTTTGCCCCACTCTGCTCTCTGGCCCATGGACATGTCTGAGCTTCACGGTGTTCTCTATATGATGGAAACGCCTTGATCCTGCACTACTGTCTTGATAGTAGGCATGCCTGGGTCTGATGTCATTCTGTTGGTAGTTGGCATGCCTGCACCCCATGCTGTCCTCTTGGTGGCTGGCAGGCTTGCTCCACACACTGTCTTCTCACTGCTTTCTGAATATGGGGCATGCCTGTGCCACACACCATTCTCTTGATGATGGGAATTCCTGTCTCCCATCCCTTTCTCAGACTAGTAAGCATGCCTTGGCCCCATGATGTTTTCTGGCTGATGCCCACACCTGTGCTTTGTGTCTGTCTCTGCTCCATCCTTGTGCATGCGCTGCTTGCCATCAGGCACATGATTGCTGGCCACTGCTCTCGTGCAGTTGTGGCTCTTGTAGCCCCTGTTCCACTTGATCTCCATGAGAGGTGGCATCCTCTGATCTGCCAGGAACCCTCTCTCTCTCACTCCACACCCAGGTGGGCAGCCACTCACCTTCCTGCTCTGGCTTCTCTCCCCTTCACACTTGCACTGAGCTCAGCAAGTGGTGGATCAGCTGCCGATGGTGCTGTACGTATATGGTGGTGGCCATTGTAATGTCCAGAAGTCCTATGACAGTGGCTGATGGATGTGGCCAAACCTGGCTGTGTAAGGTGTGGGGACAAGGGAAACAAGGGCCCCATTCTTTGGGATGGCTCCCCTGCACCATTTTGCTGTGCAGAGAGAAAGTCTGTCCTTGGACACAGGCACTGGTCCATGCTCTCACCTGCCCAATGGACACTGCTGACTCTCATGCCTGACCAGCCTTTCAGTGAAAAACCTTTTCCTAACACCAGTCCCGACCCTCACCTGATGCAGCTCCATGCCGTTCCTTGGGGTTCTCTCCCTGCCACCAGAGTGCAGAGCTCAGTGCTGACCCTCCTTTCCCCTTGTGAGGAGCTGCAGGCAGCCAGGAGGACTCCCCTCAGCCTCCTCTGCTTTGGGCTGAAAAAGGGACCTCAGCTGTTCCTCGTACACCTTGCCTCACCATCTTCATAGCCCCCTTTGAACACTTTCTAAAGGTTTTTCCTCTTACATCACGGTGCCCAAAACTGCAGACAGTGCTTGCCCCAAAAGCATGGCCCAATGCTCAGTGTTTGAACCAGCTCCATCAGCTAAAACCTCTTGAGCACACTGAATTAACACTGCAGCTCCCTCCCCTCTCTGAAGCTGCTGGCTGCTAGTGCCCAGTCTCATTGATCTGCACCTCCTGCACTCAATGTTTTCCACACCCTCTGCTCTGTAGGCTGTGAGAAACAATGCAGAGTCCACTCTGGATTTCTGTAAGCTTTCATTAGTCAATTAATTGGGGAAAAAAGGGTGCAGACAGGCATGGAGGTCCCCGTGGAGGCCGAATTCACCTGCGAGCAGCAAGGCGGGTGCTTCACCCAGGCACATCTTGAGCAATAGCTCAGTTGGTCACTTAGCAAAGTGAAATGAAATATTCCAGCTAATTAAAGCAATTCCCGGGACATCTTGCTTCCTGTCAGTCTGTGACAGGCATCAGCGTGGTGAAGAAAGACAGCGTCTTATATCCCTTAAAAAAAAACAAGCTGTCTGCAGCTGAAATCCATCTCTGTGACATACATTTTGCCTTGACATTCTGTGCTGCATTTTAAATAAGTGTAGGGTGGCGATTTTAGCCTTCTTGAGTTGGAAATGACAAGGCCAAACCACAAGTGCCTTTTCCACCATCTTTCCGTGCCCATTTTCATACAAGGATTAACGAGGTTGATGAGATACTGGTGATAAATAAGTGGGAAGAAGCCTGGCTTTACAAATAACGTGGTAATAGCATATCTATGTGATCAAAGATGAGTGTGCCTAGAGGTCAGGTGTAGACTGAGGCACTGAAGTGGGCCCTCCTTCATCCTGTGCATGAGAAGGAAACTCCACTGTGCAATTGCATCATTCACATTCATACTGCTTTTATTCAGTGCCGTTTACAAACACTTTAAACCCTCTGCTTTCTTTGTTAAGAAGAACTTTTATTGCTGAGAAGGTTATCATTTACTCAGGAGTGAAAATTTGTTGCCTAAAGTTGTATGGTGTTTTTTTCCTTTGAAAATGTACATTCCCTTACATTTCACTTAAATACACACAGACATGCATTGCTCTTGCTATGAGAACACTAGCTCATTGAATACAATAAGTAGGTAAGGAGCCATTTGCGTATACATATTTATATTTATATATTTATGCATATTTAATTCAGATATTAATCACTTATATGGAAATGTTTGGTTTGGGAAGGCAGAAGCACCTCCCCAGAGATATTTAATTAGAAAATATGATAATACTTTCTATCCTGTATTCACTTTGGTGACGTTTTAAGTTTCAACTTGTTCTCTATGAGCAGCATATGTTCAAAAGCCTTGTTAAAAAAAAAAAAAAGAAAGAAAGAAACTTGGAAAACACGCTGCATTTATTTAGGGAAGGACTGGAAACCTCTATGCAATCATGTAAGACGTAGTAAATGTCTTAGAAAAAAAAAAAAAAAAAAAAAAACTGAAGGTAAGAAAAGCTTTTACTTTAAAGCTGCTCTGGCAGGTCTTTTCTGAAAAGGCTGCAGAGGAATTACCACTCTGCTGCATATGGATCAGCAGGTTGCACGGGTATGAGCGGGGCTGTGGTGAGGCTGCTCCATGAAGGGCAGTCCAGGAGAAGATGGAGCAGAGAGGAATGACAGAATCACAGAATGGTTTGGGTTGGAAGAGACCTTAAAGACTATCCCACAGCCACGGGCAGGGCTGCCAGCCACCAGGCCAAGCTGCTCAGGATCCCATCCAACCTGGCCTTGAATGCCTCCGGAGATGGGACATTCACAGCCTCTCTGGGCAGCCTGTGCCAGTGCCTCACCACCCTCTGAGTAAAGAATTTCCACCAAATATCTCACCTCAATCTCTACTCTTTTCATTTAAAGCCATTCTCCCTTCTACTGTTACTATCAGACCACCACACATCTCTGTGCTGTCCCATAATACTTCTTCCCAGCCTCTTGTGCTCCTTCAGCTCCCCATGCCTTCTCCTGCACACTTATTTCCCTCACTTTCATAATACTCAGCTCTTCTCCTGTCATCTCTAGAGGGGAGCAAACAGCTGTGAGAACACAGCTCAGCAAAAGCCCACGTTGTATCAAGAATGAAGTCATCTTTCCACTCATTTCCATAGTGTCATGATGTCATGATGCAGCTACAAAACCACCATGAGCTCATTTAAATTCTAACTGTTTTCTAGAGACCATTTATAGGGAGGTTGCTTGCTGTATGATTCTGTGTGTGAATGACTTCTGATGTTAGATAAAACGTGGCTTACACTTAGTGTTCCTGGCAGCAGTGTCCTGCTGCTAAGGATGGCCTTCACGTGGCCTCTCATTTTCTGATATTCCAGCTTTGGACAATGTTTAGCAATTTTTATCATAAAACTACCTTTGTATTAGGAAATTCCACTCTTCCCTCACCTCATTTAGCCCTATGACCTTACAAAATAAGAGCTTAATTTCTGTCAAACAAATGTTACTTACCTTTGTTCTTTCGATTTGGTGTTTCTGATGCACAGTTTAACAGAGCAACAGCCAGTGCTGGTGGGAAGAGGCAGAATGCATTTTAATCTAGAACAAAACAGAGAAAAAAGTAGTCTTCTTTGCTTCTTTTTTCCTTCTGTGCTCAGTACAAAACCAAGGCTGGCTTTCTTCCTGGTTTCCTTCCATGTAATTGTTCTTAATGATGGTGGTGCTGTGACAATTAGTAAGTATCCTTTCTGAGTAGCTTTTTCAGATGATACCATTCTGCCTTGCTAGTGTCTATTCTGTGATTTCTGTCGCTTATTTTTCTTGTGCAACTTGCACAGAATGAGGTTACTGTTTAATATTAGATCTGAAATATCAAATATTTATTTTAAAAAACAGTAGTATTTTCAAAAGCTTTCCCCCCCCCCCCCCCCCCCCCGAAAGAACTACATCTTTTTGAACAGAAAAAGGAGGTGGTAGGGTTCTCTACTACCCTTTCTACCAACATTCATCTAGCAGTCACACTCCTGAAGTGTACATATCAGTAATCTGAATATGCAGGTGTGCTTAAGTGAGGCAGGATGTCTAAATTTGCATTGCTTTATAGAGTCTGTGTTTAAGTTTGATTAACCGCTATCAGAAATAACGAATTATCTGCATGGAACCTCAGGAAGCCGGAATAGTATACATTGTTTTGTCGACAAGATTCAGGCATTTTGCATATATTATCACAAAATTTTAAACCTCAGCTCATGTGTTTCACAAATACACACAGTCTAGCATCTTACCTAAGTATCAGAAATGAACTAAAAAACCCTGAGCAGTTGATTCTTGCTTTATAAAATCTTTGACTTATAGAATATTGTATAAGAGGATGCCAGTTTGTTTTGTAGATTATAAACATAGTAGTTGAAAAATGTGAAAAATATCTTGCTCTCGATAATCAAAGCACTTGCATGAAAAGATTACCTGCTGAACCACACTTTGTTCAGTTTATCAGGACTGCCTTTGAAGTTTGAAGTGCAAATCTTGCTGGTATATCAGAAAACTTGCCTGTATTCAGGAAAGACCACGTACAACCAGTGGGTCTATTCTTATATCCATTTCATTCAGAGGAAAAACAAACTTATGTTAATGCTGGACAGAGGGACAACGTGCTCAGAGCTCTTCATGTTACCCACTTAGTTACCAACTAAATCCCACTAGGGTTCCCAACGCCAACAATCAACCTCCAAATTGGAACATGTAAGTGCTGTGCACTCTGTACCCCGCTGTGGGAGTTTGGATGTACTTTCTATAAGTGCAGACTTGGTAGTTTCTCAGTGCTCTCACCCCCATGCATCCTAGCTACTGGCCAGATCTGATCAGCTTCCCCACAGCCCCAGTCACCTTGTGCAGGGCTGGTGTTTGTGCAGCTGCTTTACAGTCAGCACTGGGAAGCCACCCCCAAACGGGCACCAAGCAGGCAAATCCCTTTTTTTCCTTTTCTTTTTCTTTTCTTTCTTATACATTTTAACTTACATCATTATTCTGATTTGCTTTCCCGAGTGGTTATGCAAATGCCAGGTGGTGTGACAAAAGGAAGGAAGGGAGATGCAGGGCAAGCCCAAGCCGGGTCCTGGCAGCTCTGCCAACAGGCAGAGTAGACGTGGTGTCCCCAGGGATGTGGAGTGCTGCCCCATGCCCCGCACACACCTCTGCTGGTGTGGCATGGAACAGTGCAGCTGGTTCCTAAGGTAAATGTTTTGTTCAGGGTGGAAGTAACCAGGATGCAGCACCGTGATGTGTCTCTGAAAACTGCCTTGCCCCTGGGGTGTAAGCAATGCTCGTTCCTGAGGTGTGTGACTTTGTCAGGAAACACCCTGGGGGGCAACGGGCGCATTGCTAAAGCAAGCACACACACAGGCACTGTCCTGAGGGATCCAGTGTATGGCCTCTGTATACAAAAGGAAAAATAATATTCATCATCAGACACCAGTAATGAAACCTCTGTGGGGGAAAAAAAAAAAAAAAAAAAGAAAAAACAAAACAAAACAAAACAGCCCTAACATTTAGATTACAGAGTTAAAAAGATGGAGAGTATAGAGTTCCTGCAGGAATGGACAGTGGAGATGCTTGCTTTTTGGGATAGATGTGCCCTGCAGGGTGTAGCGGATGGGTAGAAATGTCTGAGAAAGCTGTGAAATAAGCCAACCCCAAGAATCAGGAACATCAGGAGATGTTGAGATCTCCCCCTGGTTCATGTGTCCCACAGCTGTGGCTAAAGGCATCTCCATCCTCCAAGAGGCCCTGGCAGCAGCTGGGCTCTGGCTGCAGGGCAGCTGTGCCCCACACTCCAACTCCTGTCCCACTGCATGCTGAGGTTATTAATTTCATCTTCAGAATCACCCATCTACCAATGAAGATCAAAATCATTCCAATTTACATTCCTCAAGCAAACTATTTCTGGTTTTGCATCTTCTTATCCCCTGCATAAAACCCTGTCCTTACTGCTGTAAATGAAGGAAGCTTTGCTGATCACACACAGACACATGCTGATGTATTTTGTAATCTTCTACCCCTCATGCTTATATTCAGTTGCTGAGTTTTCAAAATGCATGCTGCTGTACATGCTGATATTGACAGCAAAATGAAAAGGCTTCATGCTGCTTCTTGGAAGTGCTCAATATCTAATGCAAAAATTGCTGCAAATGAGGGGAGCAGAGCTGATGCCTGACTGCTCTTTGGATTGCTCATGGATTTCTAAGCAAATCTAGCCATGAAGGACATCTGACACCGGAGTGTCTCACTGAGGCAGTCAGCGTTCCACTCAGATATTTGATTGCATTTGCAATTTTTTGCCTGCAACCTGTTCTCCCCCAGGAATACAGGGCAGTAGCACAGCGGATAACAGGACAGGAGTAGCGGAATTGCTGTTTAATGCTGACTCTAACATTGCATGCGTAAGGAGGACAAATTGCAGCATTGGTGCACTTCCAGCAAGCAGTTTGGCAGGCACCAGCCCTGCAGCCACAGGGCTGCTCCCCTGCCAGGCACCCTGCTGCCCTCCTAGGCTGCCAGGACCACGTCCTGCAGGCAGCACTGTGCTTGTCTCCACTTCCCAGCTCTTTCATACCCTCTCCTGAGTGTAGTGAGCAGCGTCCCGCTCTGCGCATGCAACCAGTCTCCTCTTTCTTTGTCCTTTATTATTTTTCCTCCTAGCCTAAAAATAAAGAGGACTGCTACTCAGGGGCTGTTGGTGGCTTCCTCGAGGGAAAAATAAGGCTGCAGTCGCTGCTGGTGTGTTAATTTGTATTCATACTGCACTTTCGCTCAAAACCGTGGGATATCTTGAGAGGGCTTTGCACTCCTTGAAGGCACTCTCACTGCAGGCTGCTTTCTGGATCCAAAACAATTGCACTCAGAAGAGCTGCTCGATCTGTGCTGGTGAGATACAGCTCGGCTCACTCCTTCCCTCTTGTAAAGCAGGGGCAAACTTCATACCAACTTGAAAAACAAATCAGCTGCATGCAAGTTGTTCCTTATTATTTCCTCTATTATTTACCAAAGGGGAAAAACATAAAGGACAACAGTTAGTCTGCATTCATCCCAGTAGCTTGTATAAAGCATGTGATTCTTATGTTAAGTAGTAATTTACAGATGGCCAGGTGCAATCAACATATCTAATCTTATCGCACATTTGTTTTATTCGCAGCTGCAACAGTTGGTGTCAGTTAATAGGTTACTAACCATGAAGTGTGTTTATTTCCTTTTATCCTGCTTCAGGGCTACAGAAGTGATTTGTAAACTGTCCTGGCTGTTGAATTTATATTTAATTTTTGTGTGTGGATTTTTCTTTTTTATTTAGTTTGCGACTCTTAGGAAGAAAAGAAAAACGTTTTTTAGAGAATCCATTTTGTTTTCATTTGATCCACTTCTTTTTCTGTGGATTTAGAGACTTTAAATCAGTTTGTTTCATCTCTGAGTTTTTAGCGTAAGGTAGAACGGAACTCATTGGTCAAATTTAAAGTTTTTCTTTTTTAAAAGACTAAACAATGGTGTATCACTGATGAAGAACTCAGTTTGCCCATCAGCCATGTGGTGGATTTACCACCAGTCCCTGTATGTTATCAATCACAACCTGTATGAGCTGAATTTAATAGTAGTCATAAAAAAAATAAGGATTAAATTCTGTTCTTAGCCTCATGGCTCATGCTATGGGCACTGAGATATATAGATATACATACAGCAGTAAACCAAGAACTAGATAATATCCACAGCTGTCCATATAGAATGGTATAAAATTAAAGAACCTCTTTAAAATTAATCTATTTAGCCTATAATGATGAATCTTCTCCTCGTTTGTAACAGGGTGAAAGTTTCAGTTGTCTTGCTTTTCTTTTTATGCTTTCACTTACATCAAGACCGTTTTGTGTTACACAAAGAGTGACACTGTAGTAATTCCTCTCCAACTTCCACACTTAGATGCATTTTGCTTATACATATCTTCAGATTTGCTTCCCGACAAAGGGATTTTAATAACAAAGAGAACAGCTATTGGCATGTGTCAATGAGTTTGTAAAGTAACCATGCGTTCTCAAAAGTAATGGAGGTGCACATATTACCAATTTTAACAAAAAAGTGACATAAAGAGAAAAGAATCTTAGGTCCTCAATATGGTATTAATGTACATAATCACAGAATCCAATACCAAGGTTGGAAAAGACCTTCAAGATCATCCAGTCCAACCATCCACCTATCACCAATAGTACTCACTAAAGAACCATAGAATCATTTGACGTGGAATGGACCCTTAAAGGTCATCTAGTCCAACTCCTCTGCAATGAACAGGGACACCCACAGCTCCATCAGGCACTCAGAGCCTGGTCCAGCCTGAATCTTGAATGTCTTTGTTGGCTGAAATCTGTATGGATGAGTACATCAGACCTTCCTTCCCAGCCTGGTGTACATGCATAGTAATTGGCAACCATTACATGTATGAACTCAATGGAGCTGAGCAAATAATGACAGGGAATAATTTGTCTGTCACACGAGCCGGTTTCTCACAGATATTGTTTTCTGATGGGTTGGAATTCCCTCCAATGATTTTTTTTTCTGATGGGAAGACTCTTGTCCAGGCCGTGCTGAAATCTTTCCACTCAGGGTTACATACACAACCAGTGACTCTACCACTGGGGCTGCAGGCAGGATCGTCCAGATTGATTAATACATTGTAAAATGTATGAACATACAATTAGGCAAATAAGGCCATCCTAACACTTTCTAAGCTTCCTGTCTAAGAAGTTTCTGCTGTTGGGAGGTGAAGATACTCCGCTGTCTGATTTACTTCTGAAATCTGAACTTTATTTCACAGGTTGACTGTTTGAATAATTGACTCCTTATGCTTGGTTAGACATGCTGATTCCAGTCTATTTCAGAAGACACTGATGCATGTGTGCACGTCTGCCTGCTGCAGCACCTCGTCCTTCACACTCAGCAAGTCCCTCACTGTATGCAGTGCGACGTGGGGCTTGTCTCCTATTGCCAGCCAGCACCCTGCTCCTGTTCTTCCCTGAGGGCAGCTACTAACTTCAGTAGTTCTTGGTGTTGCAGGTCAGTGCAGTAGGACCATGTGCTCAGTATGGAAAGCCAGAAATCTCCTCCAAAATCAAAGGGCTCTGGCTGGCATTGCTGGAGGAAGGCAGATGGGCTGGAGCTTTTCTTCGGAGGACGTGAAGAATAGAAGCAACATTTGATATAGACAGTAACAGTTTTCACTGAGGCCATGTTTTCACTCTTCTGTGGCTGCAGTAACTCTCAGAGACGCTGCTGGACATTCTGGATGGGAAGGCCGGAGCAAAAATAAATAAATTAGAAACTTTGTTGAGCCTGCTCTTATCAGCAGTGAGGTCTAGAAAACACTCCGGCTCCATCTTCAGTATCCATCAGTGTGATTTCAGAGCTGGCACTCATAACAGTTTCACTGCTGATGAAAGCAAGGAAAAAGGAAGCATTCAAGTACTTTGGTGCCATCGCAGAAGGATGTCTAAGCAAAAACATGTTAAGTGATGCTCCAAGAAGGGAGAGCAGGCCACCAAAGACCCGCCAGCCTACTGCAAGTGTGCAGGAGCACTGCAGCTCCCCACAGGAGAGGCTCCTCTTCTCTTGGGACAGAGCAAGATATTGGACATTATCATTCCTGTGACGTCTGTTGCTGACTCAGACACATATCTCAGCATCTCCTACAGTCAGCTCATGATCCCACTTCCAACACTCATGATTCCCAGAGCAAGGAGTGCACGAGCCCGTTACCTGTTTGCTGTGCAAACGCTGAGCTGCTGAGGCCATCGCAGGTCTCTGGGAATCAGGAGTTCACACACCTCATTTTTTACTATTACTTTGACTGCGGTGGTCTCAAGACAAAGGAATGTTTAGTCTCAGGAGGAGACTATATGTATGGACGTGTAGTTAGAAACATGGGCGAATGCAGAGCTGGAATGGGTGCAGCTTTGGAGAGAAGTGCTACTCTCTATTCCCCACGTGGGTTCAGTGCAATACAAACCATCAGGTGCTCATCATCTTGCTCACGTCTGGCTGCATTTTTGCTACTTGAATGGTGGCAGTGTGAGGCAATGCTTACTAAGGCTACCTAATCTGATATATTCTCTAAGTGAGTGTTTTGGTTTGTTTGCTTTTGTGGTTTGTAGTGCACAGCATGGTCCAAATCTAAATAACATGCAGTCAGTCTTCAAAAACAGATAATCCTTTATGTTGGTGATTTCTGCGCCTTGAGACATCTAAGTTTTGCCCTTTTACCACAGGGACAGAGGGCATTTTCATCCTGGGATTTCCTCAGTTCAGATCTTCTAAGTACTGGATTCAGTACTCAAGTCAATCCACAAGCTGTCTGCAAATCTGCCAGTTTAAAACTTGAAATGGAATTGTATTCATTCTTCCTTTTAATGACTAAGCACCCCATTATTTTAATAATGGTAGTTCAGACACCTGAGTAGTGACGATTCCTGTCAGCTTACAGGTGAGCATATTCAGCTCAGAATACATCTTCAATTATGTCTTCTGGTAGATTTCAGAGTGACCAAGTACAGCTGACTTTATTTTTCCCCTCACAGAGTATTATTTCTACTAAGGACCATTTTGTTGAAGCACAGCACTTGAATTTGAGAGGTAACCCTTTGAAGTCTTTCTTCTATCTTTTGATTTTGGAGGTTTTATGGCCAGGTGTAAGAAAGCATCTTTCCTTCTGTAATTTGTGAAGAGATACCTGGATTTTGAACCTTACAAGAATGTTCCCAGTCTCAGATGATGCCTCTGAAGGAAACAGACATGAAACTACACATTTAGCATCAGCTGAGGGATGAGGAACTTCACTTTCCATTCAGTGCAGAAACTTTGAGGGATCGTTCCTGCTAGATGCTGCCCCGTTTGTTGCTGAAAATGCCACATAAAAGAAAATGTGACTCTTGCCAATCCATGGAATGTAACAAACCTCACAGGTACTTACTGTGAGAACTCTTCTGCTTGTGCTCTGGACTTAATGTCTTCAGCAGAAGTCCGCTTCTGGAAATAGGCTTAGCAGGGGAAGACAAGACATGGCAGTGGAGTTTGGTGATGATCCTCAGTTTTGGTGCTTACAGATCTAAGCCTGTGATGCACTGAAGGGACTGATTAAATCATTGTTACTGTGGTAGTGTATTAGAGCTCATAATACTCTGGTACTATTAATAATAGCAAAGTTTTCCAGACAAAATTAGATCTGAACAGTAAAAAGAAACATCTGTGACCCTCATGAATTCAGACAGCATAACACGCAGATGTAAGTAAATGGTAAATGGGGCAAATGCACTCCTGGCTTTACAAAAGGTATATTGTTGCTGAGTAACTCAAAAGATCCATTAGATAAGATAAACAATTATCTAGGGGAAAAAAAAAAAAAAAAAAGAAGCATTTAGAGGTCAGTTAAGTATTTGTAATAGTGCCACAAAGGAAATTATTAATTAAACTGGAGAAGATGGGGATCTTTATAGTGTTTTGAAGTTGGTGAGAAACTGGGTCAGGGATACCAGCTCTGCTGAGAAGGGGAGGGTTGGGCTGGAGTGAAACTAGAGGTGAATTGTGCAAGGATTAGTCTTGACGTTGTTTTTGTTTAGTACTTTCATTAATGATTTAGAAGCACTTTAAGGAATTCCACTCATAACCCAGAAGGCACAGCTATTTTAGAGCAGGATTGGGATAACATACAAGGAGCACTAAGTTTCTGCATGAACAGGGCAGGAGAAGTGGGGTAAAGAAGTACAAAGTGTTAGTCTTTTATTCTGTGCAATGAGTTCAATACACAAGGAGTCAGAGAGAGCAGCCTGGATATATAAGCCTGTCACAGGAGGAGTATCAGCTATCGAGGTGTTACAACTACAGAAAGCCATAGATTTCATAATTTCATAACTAAGAATGGTTCTAAGATCTATTTATCTGTACTATCTATATTTCAACAAAGTTTATGGAAACAATCAGTACCACAATTCGAGTTAGACACAACTGAAAATCCTGGGATAATAGCCATTCTTTTTCAGGAAAGATGAATTTAGACTAGTAAAGAATTTAGCAAAGAATTAGACTCCAAGGGAGGGAAGAAACCTTAGGTATGTAAAAAAGCAAAAGAAGTCTGGCTTCATCAGGTCAGCAGAGTAAACGTGGAAAGGGAATTGGACTTCTACCTAATTAAAATAGACAGCAAATAAGGAAAACTTAAATAGTTTAGCTGAAAATGGGGTTACCAAAAGATTAAATGTCTATAAAAGATCTATGAGTGAAAGGAGAAGCAATTATTAAATCCAAAGTTCTATCCAGTGAAATTCTGTGGAGAGAGCAAGATCATTTAAAGCATAATTTAAAAAGCCTGCCCAGCAATCTTTAGACTTTATGACTAAAACTTATTTTCTTTTAACCTTAATCTTGACATTCGGTAGAAAGCACTTCTTTTGTGCATATGTACATAAGAGATGCATTTTTAACATTTAAGAAAAAAGACGTTTCTGGTCTTGGTATCACAGCAGCCCTCAGCAGTTGAGAAGTACAAGGAGAGGGGAATGCCATAGCCCCAGGCTGGTGCACACTTTCTTGGCACATGGTGGAACAAGCAAAGCCTGGTGGGCAGATCCCAACCTTCCTAAACGTTGAAGGACAGACCTTAAGCCCCAGGCATGTGGGAACTTCAGTATTTCAGGAATACATAATTTGGTCACATTTTGGCAGGTTTTCACAGAGATGCCAAACAGCAGCTCTTTGTGCTATCAAATTTTCTGCCCATTCTTCACAAAAGCAGCTTCCCAGCAGAGCTGTAAAATGTTGTGAAACCTGTGAAAAGCTGTTAATGTGGACAGATTCTTCCTTGGTCAAAACTTTTAATAAATTCCCAGCCTTAGCTAGATGTCTATGCAGAACTTCAGCACAACTAGCTGTAAGTTTTGCAAAAATAAGAGTAATGGGAACAGTAGGAAGGGGATTGTTCATTCATAACTATTGGTATCACGTACTTTTACACAGATTCATTTCATAATACTATTCATAAGCACTGATACCAGTTATTTCTACACGGGTTGTGATTCACTGCATAATACAGTAAACGCACAGAATACTGTTCATACTTTCATTGAAGCATATTGTATTTCAAACCTTGAATTTTGATCTTGAATATGACACACTGAATTGCGTAAGCTTATTATCAAATGAACAGTGAAAGTACAGCAAACTCACTGTCCAAAAACTAGGATGACTGAAGGGGAAAAGCAAAAATCTACTCAATTTTTGAAAGTTCAAAATCTCACATTTATGAGAATTCTGTGCACAGCAGCCCCTGTCTCTTGGGGTGTCTGATGAATGGGGACGTGCTGTCCATGCCGTGTTTCAGCTACACTGCAGGGAAATAATCCATTGATATCAGGAACAAGATCATCTGGTTTATTACTATTCACCAAGATGGAGAACTATAAATGAACTTTCAGGAAAACGGTAAACGTGGTTGAGAGAAATCTCTATACAGTGCTGTAACAGACTTGAAACATGTTTAAACGCATTAGAAATGAAACATGAGTACAAAGAGGAAAGAACACACTTCTTAATGTTTTAAGCAATCTGTTAACTGAACCTTCTGTCGCTCTGAAGCCATTTAGTTCAGTTTTTTAAACTACTTCAGAAAGGAAAAGAGGATCCTTTCAAAATGAATGTTAATTGTACGTAGTAGCTCAGCCAGAAGAACTGGTTGAGCTTCATTTGCTGATTTTTTTTTTTTTTAAATCATTCATTATATTGTTGTTTAGCATAGCAGCACTTTATAGTTTCAGATAAGATCAGAAATATGCTGCATTTGTGTTGTGTCAAAGACGCGCAGAAATGCAATTCCCATCCTCAGACTGTAGAGCAAAAGCAACACTGCACATAAAACCCTGGCCCTGTGAGATCAGTGGGAAAGGATAACCACTATCTTTCATTTCAGGTTTCAAAAAAGAACGTCACGTTTTTATTTCCCCTCCCAAAAGAGATTTCGCTTCCCTATGTTTTCTTTTTGATCAAGCTATATTTGATGTACAGATATAAGGAGAAACGAGGACTTTACAAGGGGCATATAAAACTACAAAAGCCATTAAGTGCAGTGATATTAAAAGTTAAAAGCAGAGCCATCCGTAAGCTGCGGGTGACTGCAAGACGCTTTCGCACGGCTCATGAAAGCGCTGCGGATTTAGATGCACATCTGCTAGCTGGTGTCTGCTGGTGTGCGCTCCATCTAATTGCACTGGGGAGCCTCTGAGTGGGTGAGAGTCCATCAGGCCCAGCTTCCTTCTTCCCAGCAGCAGATGCCAGTGAGAAATAACACATGAGCAGCTGGGAAAGCCCAAGGTGGAACTTCCACAGGGACGTTCTCCTCATCCTGGCTATCAGCTCTTTGTCTGATATGAGGAGTGCATTTGCCTGCTTGCGTTTGTGTCTTACTACAACATGGAAGTGTGACTTACTCTCCACAAAGGTGGAGGGATGAAGTTGAGAGTGAAGGGTGTGTGGTCCTGATCTGCACAGCAGACTCCAGTGCTCAAGTCTGAACTTGCTTGCATGTGTGCGCTGCTACACGGTGAGCGTTTGTGGGGCCTGCTCAAAAACCATGCACATGCATGGAGGATGTGGACGTATGTGTATGGTCCTCTAGGCATTGTCTTCTGGTGCACATCCTCCAAAATAATCTGCCATTGAGGATTTCAAGTTTGGATGTGCTTTTCTTCTAGGTTACTGCATTGATAGGTGCAAACATGACACCGAAGATGACCACTGTATCTGGAGTTACAGGTTGCCTCGAGTGCAATTAGACTGTAATTTGCACTTCTTCTGTGTCTATCATAATTGCCACGGACTTTTGAAGGAGTAATGTTGATCTATAAAGCAAAATGCAACCCTGAGCTGGCAAAACGTTCCAGTTTTTCACACTTTCTCTTCACACAGCTCTGGGATCTGCAGGACTTCCCTCCAGTATTCGGTACAATCAAAACTATCTTTCAGCTCTGCTTGGTGCTACCTGGCAAAAAACATTTATATCAGCAATTACTTGGCCTCTGTTCAAAGCAGGTTTGACTGAGTGTTATGAAAATGTTTGTTCCTTTATACAGTAGCTTATGCACAGCTCTTTCTTGTTCCCTTACATTTAACAATATGCAGTTTTAAAACTACATAATAGCAGTAGCCTTCAGCAGTATACAGGGAGCAGTTTCAACAATCTTACTCATTTTGAGTACAAATACTTTATTCTACAAGTAATATAAGGCACGTTCAGAACAGTGAACTATGTTGTGTGTATATAGTATAAAATGCTATAGAAGTGAAATGCTCTTATGGTTCAACAGTAAGGCAAGTTATAAATCTGCATGCAAAATGGTTTCCATTAAGCTAGTGAATGAGCTGATGATTTTGTTAATTCTAAGTGACTGTGTTGCCACAGCTTCATAGATCCCAGCAGACTAAACATGAAACCTGCATTACATGGTAATTTATTGCTCCATTTATTCTAGAATGTCAGAAAGATGATTTGAGGAGAAATCTTGCTAAATCTCTTTAAAAAGACATGTTTTAGAGTGAGGAAAGCTAAGATGACATCTGGGGTACAGGGAGCCCCATGTCCAGGGAGGAAGATGGTGAAGGAGGACTTAAGGGTTTTGCGTCCGATCCAAGCTTGCAGCATGCTTTCTTTTGATCCTTCTGACCCTTGGAGTAGATGTGGCTTATCTCCTTGCTGCCTCACGGCTAGATGCTTCTTTTGATCCTGTGCAAGGCAAGATGTTCAGCCCCTGAACCTTGCACTGCATACGTGTAGGAGAAATTCAAGCTGGGACTTGTCAAATCAACGCACCTGGATTTGGTGCAAGCACAGGAACTTCGGTTTTTTTGACCACGGGGCAATTTACTCTGCGCCTGGCATGATGGCTGCAGATGGAAGTAGCCTGTCTCCAAGGGGTAAGAGGATCCTAGCCCAGGAACTGGCAGGGCTCATTGAAAGGTGTTTAAACTAGGTATGAAGGGGGAAGGGGACAGAATGAGGGCCACTGGGATTGAGCGGGTAGTTCGTGGCTCAAAATGGAGTTCGATGGGTGAAAAGGGTGGAGTTCAAAGTGATGGAGAGAGGCAGGGGGGTGCTGCTTCCCTAAAGTGTCTATACACTAATGCGCGCAGCATGGGAAATAAACAGGAAGAGTTGGAGATCTGTGTGCGGTCGCAAGGCCATGATCTCATTGCGATCACGGAGACGTGGTGGGACAGCTCGCATGACTGGAACGTTGTCATGGAGGGCTATGTGCTTTTTAGGAAAGATCGGCTGGTGAGGCGGGGTGGTGGAGTTGCTCTTTATGTGAGAGAGCAGCTAGAATGTATTGAACTCCACCTGGGGGAGGGTGATGTAGCAGTGGAGAGCTTGTGGGTGAGAATCAAGGGGCAGGCTGGTATGGGTGACACCGTTGAGGGTGTGTACTACAGGCCCCCTGATCAGGAAGAGGAGGTTGACGAGGCCTTCCACAAGCAACTGAAAGTAGCGTCACAATCCCAGGCACTAGTGCTTATGGGGGACTTCAATTATCCAGATATTTGCTGGAAAAGCAACGTGGCCAGGCACGCGCGGTCCAGACGGTTCCTGCAATGTGTCGAAGACAACTTTCTGATGCAGATGGTGGAGGAACCAACGAGGGGAGGGGTGTTACTGGACCTTATTCTCACAAATAAGGACGGGTTTGTTAAGGAAGTAAAAGTTGGGGGTAGCTTGGGTTGTAGTGACCACGAGATGGTGGAGTTCAAGATCTTGAGTGGAAGGTGCAAAGCAAAAAGTAGGATTGCTACCCTGGACTTTAGGAGAGCCAACTTTGATCTCTTCCGGGACCTACTTGGAGCTATCCCGTGGGCTAGGGTGTTAGAAGGTAAGGGGGCCTGTGAGAGCTGGTTGGCATTTAAACAGCTCTTCTTCCAAGCCCAGGATCGGTGCGTCCCTGTGAGCAAGAAATCAGGAAAGGGTGGCAGGAGACCTGTGTGGATGAGCAAGGAGCTCATGCACAAACTCAAAGGGAAAAAGAAGGTCCATGAAATGTGGAAAAAGGGTCTGACCACTCGGGAAGAATATAGAAATGTTGTCAGGGCCTGCAGGGATGCGACGAGGAAGGCTAAAGCCCACCTGGAATTGAATCTAGCAAAGGTGGTAAAGGATAATAAAAAAGGTTTTTTTAAGTATGTTAACAGTAAAAGGAAGACTAGGGAGAATGTAGGTCCCCTACTAAGTGAGGGGGGTGTTCTGGTAACGGGGGATGCTGAGAAGGCGGAGATACTGAACGCCTTCTTTGCTTCTGTCTTCAGTGAAAAAGCTCCCCCTCGGGAATCCCAGGCCCTGGTGGTTAGTGAGAAGGTCTGGGGAATGGAAGACTTCCCTTTAGTCAGGGAAGAGGCGGTCCGAGAGCGCCTAGGCAACACCAATGTTCATAAATCCATGGGACCCGATGGGGTGCATCCACGGGTGCTGAGGGAGCTGGCAGAGGTGATTGCTGAACCGCTCTCTATCATCTTTGAGAGGTCTTGGAGAATGGGGGAGGTGCCTGAAGACTGGAGGATAGCCAATGTCACTCCAGTCTTCAAAAAGGGCAAGAAGGAAGATCCAGGTAATTACAGGCCAGTCAGCCTCACCTCTGTCCCTGGAAAGGTGATGGAACAGATTGTGCTGGATGCCATCTCCAGACAACTGGAAGAAAAGGAGGTTATCAGGAGTAGTCAGCACGGGTTCACCAGGGGGAGGTCGTGCTTGACCAACCTGGTAGCCTTCTATGATGTTGTCACTGGCTGGGTGGATGGGGGGAGAGCAGTGGATGTAGTCTACCTTGATTTCAGCAAGGCATTTGACACTGTCTCCCACGACATCCTTATAACGAAGCTGAGGAAGTGCGGGATAGATGAGTGGACAGTGAGGTGGGTTGAGAACTGGCTGACTGGCAGAGCACAGAGGGTTGTCATTGGCGGTGCAGAGTCTGGTTGGAGACCTGTAACCAGCGGTGTTCCCCAGGGGTCGGTGCTGGGACCGGTCCTGTTCAACATCTTCATCAATGACCTTGATGAGGGGGTAGTGGCCACCCTCAGCAAGTTTGCTGATGATACGAAGTTGGGAGGATTGGCTGACACGCCCGAAGGCTGTGCTGCCATTCAGCGAGACCTGGACAGGCTGGAGAGCTGGGCAGTAAGGAACCAGATGAAGTTTAACAAAAGCAAGTGTAGAGTCTTGCACCTAGGGAGGAATAATTCCATGCACCGGTACAGGTTGGGGGATGACCTGCTGGAGAGGAGCTCTGTGGAGAGGGACCTGGGTGTCCTGGTGGACGACAGGTTGGCCATGAGCCAGCAGTGTGCCCTTGTGGCCAAAAAGGCCAATGGTATTCTGGGGTGCATTAAAAGGAGCGTGGCCAGCAGGTCGAGGGAGGTTATCCTCCCCCTCTACTCTGCCCTGGTAAGGCCTCATCTGGAGTACTGTGTCCAGTTCTGGGCTCCCCAGTACAAAAAAGACAGGGATCTCTTGGAAAGAGTCCAGCGGAGAGCCACAAAGATGGTGAAGGGCCTGGAGCATCTCCCCTATGAGGAAAGGCTAAGTGAGCTGGGTCTGTTTAGCCTTGAGAAGAGAAGACTGAGAGGGGACCTGATCCAGGTCTATAAATATCTAAGGTGTGGGGGGCAAAGTGGCGAGGCCAGACTCTTTTCAGCAGTGTGCAGAGACAGGACAAGGGGAAATGGCCAGAAGCTGGAGCATAGGAAGTTCCGCACCAATGTGCGCAAGAACTTCTTTACGGTGAGGGTGACGGAGCACTGGAACAGGCTGCCCAGGGAGGTTGTGGAGTCTCCTTCTCTGGAGATATTCAAGACCCGCCTGGACGCCTACCTGTGCGACCTGGTGTAGGGATCCTGCTTTGGCAGGGGGGTTGGACTCGATGATCTCTGGAGGTCCCTTCCAACCCCTACGATTCTGTGATTCTGTGATTCTGTGATTCTGTGGGACATGAAGCTGAGCTCTTGTCCCTCTGACTGGGGAAGGCGAGGACAAGTCAAAGTTGTGCCTGAAATGGCACAGGAAAATGAAACAGGCCCTGTGCCCACCAGGGTTGTGGTGGGAGGATGGGAAAGTTAAGAAATATATAAGTTAAAATGGGACAAAATAAAATAGATTTTTAAGTTCCTTGTTTATTAACTTACTGGAAACAGAAGAAAAAAGACCAAACAAACAAAGAACCAACACCACGGAGTAATTGTGCTAATGGATCATTTAATTACATTACACCAGTCTGTTTAATATTATCAAAATATTCATACTCAGATTTATGATTTCTTTTTAATTTCACACAAAATCCCCAGATGCTGATATTCTTTTGGGTATTGGATACAATATTAAGCAGCTTATTTGGCATGAAGCCCCACTGTTAGCTGATGCCTGGGAGCTCAGCACGCTTACAGCACAGCCTTTAAGTCATATCCTTCCCTCTTAATCTTACCAAGTTAGGTCTTGAGGAATAATAAATTTTTCCCTACCCTAAGTTTTCCTTTCTCCAAGACTTCCCAGTGTTCTCTGCCCCACTGGTTAGGAACGTTCCACCACCATTTCAGGAACCTGATTCCTTAAGAGAGATGTATTTTGAAACTTAATGGAGTTCTTGCAGAAAGTTAATACCTCTGTTCTTCCCTTTTCTAAGTGAATGAGCGAGAAACACAAATCTGGAATGACTCTAAAGAAAACCATTAGTAAGAGCCATGAGTCCGTGACCACCCAGTAGTGGAAACAGGGATGTGTGTGGGGTGAGGCTGTTTTAAATCTGGAACTGATTGCATTCACTTCAGCACTTCCCTGCATGCTTGTTTCTATTTGCAATTTTTAATTCGGAATTTTATTTTTAGCTGGGTGTATTTTAACGATTTAAATTAACAAACTGGATTGGTTTTCTAATTGCAAGCAATATTAATTGTTAAAACTGCATCTAACTATATCTTGAAGGAACTTAAAAGAAATTTAAAATAAAATAATGGCATACCAACACACAATAATACAGAGCCATGTAAACACTGATGAGAGTTTGGGGTTCTGGATGTAGGTGTGAGTTGTTGATTATTGAAGGAAAATTTCAGGTTTCTGGGTGGCCTGTAGCAGATTGATGGCTTTTTATGTGCAGCCTGCTGCATTTGGCCAATGTGTAGAGTGTACTCAGTTTTGTCCTTTTATAGAGGTTCCTTATTTTATGCCATATTTTCTTTTTTTTTGTGCTTTTTATTTCTTTCCAGGATTGTTTCCTCATTCATCCCTGGCACCGCTGCCGTCTTTCTTAACTAACAAAAAAATTCCAGCTGAAGCACAAACAAAAGCTGAAGAAACAGAGGCCCCACATGGATAATCTCATAGATTATTCCATGATTAATTATCCCAGATTTATCAAATGTCACATCCAAATAAGGTCATACATGTAATTGTAGCCTTCTACACGACACGCAGCCATTGCTTTGCACAAGCTTTGATTTTTGTTGTGGAAAGCTTGTATGGACTTCCACTAGCGACAAAGAAAAACAACCAGAAGTAATGCTGATACATTCTGAGCTATGTACTCAACACGTCAAGGGGATTGTTAGTGACTGACACCAATGATGTGCCACGGACAAAAAGATGTCTCTTTTGTGCCAGTCCTTTGCTTACACTCTTGTCGCATCCTATTCACCAACCTGGAGCAGTGATCCTCTTTTGTATCGGATCAAAAATGCCCGTGCTATTGTAAGTGGATTGTGTATACTGCCATTTTGTTTTATTTTTCACAGTTAGCCTCATTTGTATTTTAATCACCTCAAATTAAAAAGCACGATAATCAGCAATGAAATACTTGTATCTATATTTATTGGTTAATTGGATGAGTTTCATCTTTTTAATAGGTTCTGAGCCCTGAGTCTCAGAGGGAGACTCACAAATGCACTTCATTTTCCCTGATTTCACATTTAGGTCTCTGCATTAGCTATAAATGTGTAAAACCACATGGAGGTAGTTCCTATTTACTACAGTGCTGAGGAGGCCCACAGCTCTTTTTTCTTCCACCATATGGCTGAAGTAACTTGCACACAGGCAATTTGTTCTGATTCAGCTGTTTCAGCAGGAAGGATTTGCAGAAGCAGGATTGGGAAATACGCAGGATTCTCTTTCACTTCTGTGACAAAAGTTATATTTCTAATTAGTCTCTGCTAGTCTTCCAAGGGCAGCCTGTAGAAGTTTAATTCTGTATCTCAAGTGCTGATAAGGCCTTTTTTTCCTGTACTTAGGAACCAGTTCTGAAAGCATTTTCAGATTTTTTAAAAAGTTGGTTCCTTGAGAAATTCTGTTGGATAAAAGTAAGAGTTTGGGACTATTTTTCTCTCAATAAATAGACTTAACATTTATTTATATAACGATACAGGCAGCAGGGGGTGGTGCTCAGTATGCTATATCATCAATATCTTAAGAGGACCAGCTGTTGGGAAAATGTTATACAATGTACGTATATTATTTGTTATACCTGAAGGCCCATGGTTTGCACATTGGGAAGGAAAATGTGTATATCTACTTTTAAATTGTCACCTAATAATGGATAGGAAAAGCCTATAGATGAACGTATCCACTGTTTCTTGGTTACACAATAGTATCACAAAATAAAAGCAACCAAATTTACTAAAATCTGAGAAGTAAAAGAAAAAATGAAGAAGGCCACTTAAAATAAGTATTAGTTGAGTAAAAGGTTGACATTTGAGTACATGCATTAGCTAATATCTGCAACAAACCTAAGAAACAGAAAAGATGTACAGTATAAAACAGCCTCATTAATCTGCAGTGATGCTCTGATCATTTAAAAATAATAGCAGCTGAAATGAACGTGGTGTTGCTTGTGTTTAGTAAGGGAGAACACAACATCCAAAGGATATATAAAATGTCTTGTGTTCATAATTTCAGATATTGCATGAGATAAATTCGGTGATGCCATTCAGCTCTGATACAGCATCCTGTCAGCACTGCTATGGTTAAGAGCCTGTGAGAGAACAATCCTTTAATGTCATCAGCCCTCAAGTTTTCACTTTAATATTTAAGCTGTTTCTAATTGTGTTCAGCTAAAACTTGGCATACAATTTATGGGCTTGGATGCAATTTTCATTTTTGTAAGAAAGAAAAAGGGGGGAGAAAAGAGGCAGAATTTTCATCTGTTCTGTTCCCAGAGTTATTAAGTGATAAACAAGGTGAAACTTTCAACGTTGTAGTCGCTTTTCCCAAATTTGTCCAAGCGTGATTTCTTAGTCTAAATATAATGTAATGTGCAGTGTAATACAGTACATACATGTGCATACATAGCCAAGAGCTAATCAAAACACTGAACTCTGAACCTTCTGCAACAGGCTTTAGGAAAACCAAATTAAGATCTTGGTTTCGGGAGTGGCTGGAGGTGAGGGATGTAATGACCAGAGAAGGGGCTCTCTACGTGTTTCAGGAAATTGCATTAGCCTTAATCAACACCAGAAAACTGAAATGAAAAGTCAGTCTCAGAACCGACACCTAATGTGGGTTTCAGGAAAGCTCCAAAATGAGTGAGTGGATATGCCCCATCCTGTATTTCACTCATTCCTGACCCCCCCCAGGGCCTGCCCCCTCCTTGCACTGCTGCCAGAGCCAGCTGGCTTCCTGCACCCTTTCATCAGCAAAGATTGCAAGATAGATACTCCAGCCTTGCAGAGCTTTGGGCAAATAAAGCACATCTGCCTATTCCCAAAGAGACGATGGAACTGAAGGGAAAAATCTTGGGAGAAAAGTTGTGTTTGTGGTTGATACATCTGCAGCCAGCTCCACCGAGTTGGAAAGAGAAGAGAAATGCTCCTTCCTCCCCTCTCCCCACCCACAGCTGTGATGGTTGGTGGAAAAACATCTTCTGCCATCTACAGACTGCCTTTTGCTTAGGAAGTCGTGGTGCTCGACAGACCCCTGTTGGAGGAACATCCACCCAGCTTATGGTGAGGACAAAGAGAGACAAGGGAAACTGGAGCTCAGCAGAAGAAGAGAACCATGACCAGTTACAGAAAGAGTTTCCCCCTCTTATCACATCTTTTGTCTGGGGGGCCTCTAAGCATCAGAGGTTTCTGATGCTGGCTCTGAGAAGAACCAACAGACACTGCATGAGGTTTATTAAGACAACACCTTGATCCAGCAAATCCACAAAGGCAGGAAAAGTGACATGGTTGATTTTTTGGAGTTTGCCTAGATATCATGCTTCTGCCCAGCTTCTATCACATCATGGCAATATGAAAATATGTTCTGGAGCAGCAAGTGTGTGGTGCTGTGGAGAGACAGCCAGCAGCTGAGGAGGCCGGTTGATAAAATGCAAAGGAGAGGAAAGAGGGCCAGAATCTCTGCACCAGACGCCTGTGCTGATTTTGCTGACTGCAGGAATAGTGGCCTTAGGGGCATTTAATAAAAAATTGTTAAAGAAGAGACAGGGCTGTGGCTGTTTACTCATCCATTAACTGGATATGTATGAGAACAGACATTTCTCTCCCTAAAGCAACATAGCAATGGACATGCAGTCTTTGCATGAGTGCTCTGCTCTCTGTTGTCCAAGAGAATTGCTCCTTAATGATGCAACACATCTTTTGCCATCTTTATGGTTTTGTTGAAGTTTTGTTGTTTGTTTGCTTGTTTGTTTGTTTTTTTTGGTACAAATTGCTTTCTGTATTACGTCAACTGTAATGCTGATGTAATTTCACACAAGAAGAGCTATAACAAGGAACACCAACTTGGTGTATAATGCTTGCTTGCTTACTTGACTTTACAAGTACCTTATAATGAATTTATAAAGCATCTCACTGAAACGCACAGTCTGCAATAGTAACAGTGAGAACGAATTAAGTTTGGACCTGTGCAAATATGCCTTCTCCATTGAGATCAACGAAAGCTGACCTGTCCTACAGTTCTTTCTATAGCCATTGGGTAGTTGATTTATAAGGTATCCCTTAGGTAGGCAGACATGTGGTGAAGTTTTTTGAGAGCATGCATGACATCTTCAATTCTCGAAGTCCCCAGTAGAAGTGAGGCACTGCCTCCTGCTGATTCAGAACTCTGATCGTTTCCCATATCTGCCCACTTTACAGCTCCGCCCTCCAACTTCCCAGAGGAATGAATAAGCAAATGTTCCCAGTGAACTTAGTTGAGGGCTACACAGAATCATGAAAATCAGCCAAGGTAACGAGATGCTTGGATGAGACTGCAGAAACTAGTTCTTGCTAATTAACCTTTGCAATTCAGAGGTGTTCACCCGATTGCTTTCCCTCTCCAAGAGTGAGTATGTAGTTTCTTTTTTTCTAACCAAAACCCATCAACTCCTCTTGTAGAAACCTTCTTTACAAGCAATACTTTAGAACGAATTCACTTACCTCCTATTAAAGGTGCTTTCATCAACTAAATGTTGCCATATGGACTGTTTTATGATAGGAAGAAAATCACTTCTGTTTTGAAAATGGAGAAGGAAGGAAGGAAGGGAGAAGAAACCACTAAAGACCTGCAGGTCCCGATGCAAATGGTGCATATCACCCCAAAATAATGTGCAGGTGTACGAGACAACAGGCGCTCTGTCTAGCCCAATTTTTGTATTCAAGGTCATCCTTCCGGCTCTACCTTAGAAACTGGCCTTATTCTATAGAGGACATTGAATGATAACACTGCAAGTCAGCTGACTGCTGTGTCACAGAGCTGCTGCTTTCTACATTATCGCAACTGCCAGAGCTCTTAGTGCTGCAGTTTTCTAGTCGCAGTGCGGCAAAGCAGACGCATAGACCCAGGCACAAAGCAGCATAGATTTTTTATTCTCATCTCTTTTTTTTTTTTTTCGTCCGAGAGACGTTTTCCTGGTGTTAGCACAGGAACAGACACACAGCCTGGATATGCTAGCTCCAGCCTGGCAGCGCTTTCGGCTGAGCAGGGACTGCGCGGAGCTCGGTGCCCACGCTGCCGCTGAGGAAGAACGCTGCTCTCCCACTCCGTGCCGTGATGATACACCTGCAGCCCCAGGACCGCGGAGATGGCGGCACTTGTCTCTGTTTGCCTGACTGGGGCCTTTGCAGGCGCTCCTCTTCTGAAGCCGTGCTTGCCTTCCAGGGCCGTACAGATGGGTAATATAATTTGCTGCAGTTTCTTCCATCAATGTGGCAAAGCTCAAGCGAGCAACCAGACTCTGACCTAAATCAGTCCCAGTTCTTCGGGATACAGGGCAGCAGGCGACTGGCAGTGATACAACCAGCCATCAAGTGGAGAGGCTCTGGGACTGCAATCTGTATGGGTTGGAGTCTGTGAGAATGAAACAGTTCCCGTTATCTGGTCGCTTCTCTTTCTAATAATACGATTGCTGCAACTGCTGCTACTACTGCATCTGTTTTCCCTTGCCTGAAAGAAGCTACTCCTCGCGCTCTCTCCGCGTGGGTATTTGCGTAGATTAGTCAGTCAGTAATGCAGCCCTTATCTGCTTCTGCTGGAAACCAGGGCACGAAGTCAGCCTGCCTTAACAGTTGTTTCTTTCTGCGTGATGCTATGCAGCTAGAACGGGTTACGCTGACAACAAAGGAGCCAGCACAAAGCATCACTTTATTTGCTGGACTGCTACAGGAACCCGACTCTTCTTCGCTACGATGCCCCGTTCTCTTCCCTTTTTTTTGTTTGGTTGTTGTTTTTTGTTTTTGTTTTTGTTTTTTTGCAATTCATCTAATTGAAGAGCCTAACAGACACCATCGTGGATGTGGGTTTTAATGATTTGGAAAAGACAGCCTGTGGAGATTGCGATTGGAGACTGCAACACGCTTAGGTTATTGCCAATTTGAAATACTTGGTTTGTGAAGCACAGCCCTAAGGGACAAGCACAGTAACTGAGAGAGAGATCGTAGATAAAGAAATAAAAATGACAAGCATAATGGAGGCTCTGCAAGAAACTGTCAGGGAATCAGTTCATGGATGGCAATTTCACCAGTCTGAATCTGAATAATTCATAGATTGAAATTACCCTGCTTTCACCTTTCCATTTAAACTGGCACGATCTGAATCTCTAATAAATTTTCAAGATAAAGTAAAATGCCAATTTGAATCTGAAGAGCTTTTAAAACCAGATGCTACACCCCGTGTCTTTCGATACCTTTCACAATTATCCTGTGAGAGCCGCACTTCATCACGAAGCACCATTACCAGTGAAAATTACGGTGATTACAATAGCAACAATAGAATACCGTCAAATGATCTCCAATTTACCTAATTTACCAAGGTTGACTGTGTGCCCATTGTGCTTCACTACGTCTGGCATTGGATCAATATCACAGAGGAAGAAAAATGCCTCAGTGTATGCTTCCTTTTGGTGCCTTTAACTTTGACAGCACAGGAAAAATCTCTCTCCCATTAAATGTTTTTACAGCCCATCTGCATGCCTGCCGTAGGATCTGATTGATTCTCCATCATTTTCTTTACTTCTGAGTATTGGATATTATTGTGTTACTGATTTGTTTATAACGTGTACTCCTGCACAAAGGCTGCAGCAAATGAGTAACAGCACAGTGACTGCACTGCTGCTGCAGTAGCACTGCTCTCTCTCACAGGGGAAGCCAAAATGAGTTCGGTGCCTTATGTGAATAATCACTCGCGTCCGGGTTATAAATGCTTCCAAGCATCACTCATCTTGGTTGCACAACATGAGAAATGCGTGCAAAAGTCGTGGTCAAGGGAAATGGTTGTGTGTAATCCTAACAAGATTTTTTTTTCCCCTATCCAGCAATCGGTGTGAGGCTGGGAGAGATAGGCTGCAACTCGGTAAACATGTGTGTGTACACACGCATGCACATACATAGGAGGTAAGGGTAGTATGCGTTGTGATTATGTGCTGATCAGTGAAAGCAACATTCCTCTGACAAGTCAGGCGCAGTGTTTTGCCACAATCTGCTCAGTTGTAACAAATCCCAGTTTCGGAGTGTATATTTTCCATAGGAACAGTAAGTACCATTTATGCAGCATGTCGGTGCCTATAGCAGTGCCACGGAGTGGGATTTTAAGCATAGTTTGACTACAGTGTGGATAAGTAAGAAACATGCACGGAAGGCTACAGCAGGCATTCCTCCAGGAGAAGGCTGTGTCTGTTGTCTGTATGTATGTGAGTTGTACACATCAATCTTGTTTTTTCTTTTATGACCAGATTTACTCTGCCTCCACGGAGTATTTGCTAAGGAAGGTAAGCAATATTTCTTCTTACTTGTGTGACTGTGTTGTATTTCTTTGGGGAAAATGCATGTTTATAGCACGTAGTTATATAATACAGAGTGATTTCATGACATCCAATAAGGTATTTCAGTATCTGTTCACATTAGACATATTAGATCTGGACAAGAAAGTCTATCTAATTCTTTTTTTTTTTTTTTTTTTTTAATTCAAAAACAACGTATAGAACTGCTGCATAAAAATAATTGTTCTTTTACTCAGCTTTGTAACATTATTAAATAAGAGCCTATTTTCTGTAAATAATAATGGTATTTAAGCCTTTGGATTGCAGACATTCTGTATTTTACTGCACTGCTTAGTGCATTTCTAAATTTCTTGTACATGAGTGAATACTGTTCTCCAGAGGTATAAGAGGCACGAGGTTTTTCTACAGCTTGAGCTATGATAACAAAGGAATTTGAAAGGGCACAAAATTTGATTACAGGAAAAATCTTGAATTTTAGATTATTAATGAGGGTAACTTAGCAAACAGTTTTTCTTAGCATACTTTCAAGTTACTACTCTATCTGGAATTAAGTAGTCTATTCAGTGCCATATTTACGTTCTTCATATTCCCATGGTATCCACAACTTAACAAAGAAAAATTCTTGCACAGAGCAAAGACTGAAACTCTGGTGAAAGTGTAAAACCAACGTTATGTTACTGTGGTAATAAACCCAAAAGATTCAGAGCAAATTTTTCAGGACGTAACTAGATGTTTTGGCTTAGTTGTTTCGTAATGAGTATTTTATGGTTTTGTGTACACAAATATAATTTATGCTGGTGTAACTGCTATAGGATCATGCAAACAAGATTTTGAGTGCAAAGTTCTGCTATCATTTATGTGATTATAATTATTACCATACTCACATGGCCTCATATACTGTTTCGACATTAGGGTCTGTTAACCATTTTGGTTCTATAGAGACCCTAAGTGCAGATTTTTTTTACCAGTCTTTGCTGTGACAGTCAGCAGAAAGCGGTCGTGGGGTTATGAGGTGCTGGATGTCCTCATTAGCAGCTGCATAGCAGAACTAACAGAGTTTAAATGCTTTTGAAGCCTTCATCTCAGGGCCTGATACCGATTGTACTCTCATTCACTTTGGAGTCTCCTAAGTCACTCTGAATTCTTAGTGTGCCATTGGCTTTCTCCCACTGCTCCACATTGGCCTCATTTTTTTCAAAGCATGTAGTGCTGGTCAACTCTGATGCTGTCTGTTAGTGTAAATGCCCAGAGGATGTATGAGAGTGCCCTCAGAGGTGAGGTCAGCTGTGAGGTCACTCTGTTTCAAAGTGCTCTGAAAAAGGTGGAGAACCTCAGCAAGTAAGCCCTGCATTTTGGGCTGGTGGATGTTTCAAAGAAGACAGTCCGCCTATAGGATAGACTGCACAATCTAATGAGGATGAAAACATTAAAAAAGTTTTCAACCATGGAAATCACAAAGTGAATATTTGTGATATCAACCCATAAAAAGCATAAAACCCATATAGTAAAGCCAACTGCATCATGAATGCATTTCCTGATGTGTCTATAGCTAATTGGGTGCAGCTACAGCTGAAGGACTTAAGCTGTATTATTCACTGTCTGTGGTGAAAGAAATGGCAGTACCTACAATATTAAACTTCTAACACAAAGCCACTGATTTTAACAACTGTGATTCAACAGTTAATCTACTTTATATTGCAAAAATGCATTAGTCTGATTTTGTGCCTGTGTTTTCATTGTGTTTTACATGTCTATAAATTATTCTGCAAAATTAGGGCTGAACCAGTTCTTCACACGAGTTTCCAATTAAACAGAGTTATTCACTTGAGTAAAATTCCTTCAGTGCGTTCTGCTGGACCCACAGCCTCACCTACATCTAGACACTGATCATTGTTCAGTCACACACATGAAAAATCTATTGGAGCCCATTTTTCTACCAGTAAGTTCATGGCAGGACTCCTTGCGCCACTGACATTAAAAAAAAAGTGTTAATTCATTTTATTCTTGTTTAACTATAAGAGTCTAGTCCAGTATATCTGACATAATGCTGGACCAAAGGTGTGTTCTATTCACTAGGACACTTGATAGGTTTATTCACAAATGGAAGGGACCTTCTTGACTGTAGTTTTGCTGCTAATATTTGTGCTCACTAGGTCAGCAATTCTGCATCCATATAGGCTACTTTAAAACATATAAGTTCTGATCTGTAATGGTTGCATCTGCTTGGACAAAAGCCCTGAGTGTAGGAGAGCCCACCATGTTTTCTTTGTTTTCCATCTTATGATTTCTTTGAATTAATAGTAGCTGTCTATGGAAATAAGATCCCCTGAGAATACAGAGAGATGCATTATTGATAGCTATGTACAAAGCTGCTCCAGATTCCTCTGCACTCTGTCTGCTATGAAATTCACACCATTATTCCCAGGCAAAAATCTTAGGAATAAAGTAAGACTGAAGTAACTTTAAGAATAACAACAGCATTTCCAAACCATCAACTTCAATGTAGAAAGCTCAGTGTTAAACAGATCAAAATCCAAATGCATTCATAAATACGTTTGAAATACCTAGAAAGTTTCCCAACTTTTTAGTGCCATATAATAGCCATGGAATGTAATGGATGTAAACAGTACTGCTAGTTATGTTTATATTACAAATAATACTAAAAAACCCTTGGCTTTAAAATAGTTGCATCACTTCTCACAGCATCTGTTCACTTTCTTTATGAGCTATAAACATAGTCCTGCTCTGTGCTTTTGTCTACCCTCCTGCAATGTTATCAGAAGTTCTGAAAATTGAATGATTTCTGACTGACAGAACGTGCAAAATACATCCCAAAATGGGAATTGCAGTGAAGGTAATGGTTTCCCCAGCTCTCAAACCATCAGAGCTTATTGTGAGTTCAAATCAAGTTAAATTCCTAATTATGCTAGAATTTTTCATAATGAACAGAAAATAAAAAACGTGGCTTTTTTTCCCTAAAAATTTCTAACACTATTTCTATCACAGGTGTTGTCTTGAACGTTACCAGCAAATTGTATGCAACAGCCTATTTGCAACATTATACCACAGCTGTAGCTAGACAAGAATAGCCAGAACACACACTATGAATTAGCACCAGTGGAAAATACTAAATTGGGAAATGCAGTTATTAAAATCAAACAAACAAAAATAAAAAATATAAATGGAACAACAACCAACCCCCCCAACTCCAAATTTGATTTTATTTACCTGTAGGATTGCCATCGCACTATTAATTTACACTCAATATTTTACAGAAGTCGTGCAGTACTGAATGTAGGGTTGGATTATGTGCAGCTACACTCAGTGAAACCTTCAGTCAAAAAGGCTTTTCTCATACTCGTTCATTTCTGTTCCTTCTGCCACCTGTATTCATTCAAAATGTGTCTCCGGTGATGCAGCAGTGAGTCATTCCTCTGACCTGCAAGTAGTGAAAGGTGCTGAGAAACTTTATGCAGCCTGGGGAACTGGTGTAATTGCCGAAAGTGGAATCTGTCTGGTTGATTGCCTAGGGGAGAAGGAGACATGCTGAGGGACTTGGAGGATGGGAGACAACCCGCCTACTGCACACTTCTGAAGGGATGGAAGGGGAGGAGGGGGGAGCCCTTATTGCTCTCTTTCAATATCTGAAAGGTGCTCACAGCAGGAGCGGGGGTGGTCTCTTCCCACTGGTGGCAGGACGAGGGGAAATGGCCTCAAGTTCACTGTTCACTGACATGTACATTCACATGTACATTCACACACAGCGATACAGCCACCTATGCCCTGGCACAGTAATACCTATAAGTAGACCATACATTTCATATTATCCTCAGCAACTATGTCCCATTTACAAGGGCAAGCAAAAACACTATTTTTGCCTTTCCTTTAAGTGATGTAGGAAACCTGGTATTATGCACAGTCAGCATGGATTCCGTTTTCTAAAATGGAATCATTTTCTTGTCTGTATCTTGTCTGCATCAGTCTTATCACCTACCTGTTCCTTAGGGACAGTTTTGCAAACTAACTGGCCTGAGCTGGTTATGAATTGCATATAGTTTCAGCTTTTTTGACATTCAACATCTGTGTTAATATATTTAGGAGTTAAAGTGTGTCCTCTGCTCTGTCACAGACCTTGCTTCTAGGCAACCACTTAAAATGGACCTTTTTATGAGCTGCACTTCATCTCCTGAATGCTTGGCAATTGAGTCTGACTTGCTGAAGTGCTGAGTTCTCACAACTGTAGCAGACCAATGAAAAACACATTCTCTGTGGTATGCATGGAATTGTCTCAAACCCCTAACAAGATGAGATCATAGCCATGACAATAGGCTGAAGGCTGAAGACATGGTTGGAGAAGGGAGCCCTGTGGAGAGGTGACCTTGCTCTGTCCAAATCTCCCACGTTCACTGTAAAATTTTTGACTGCAAACTTGTTGATAGTGATCTTATTGATGACAAACCACATAAATCTAGCAGGCATAGCATAAAAGGACAACTAAGAGAAAGTCAAGGGGGAATTGAAACTTCAATACTTTGGAAATTCTGGATGAATGCCCTCACAGACTGAGGAAACCCCTACTGGCTGGACAAGTGCTGGAACATGGAGTGGTGATTTCTTTTACCATCCATCTCTCTGTCTCCCCACAACGCCCTCCATCTCTCTCTCTTTCCCACATAAAATTGTTGTATAATGCAAAGCTTATTACGATTTCTTATGAAATTGCACACTTTGCTGCACAGCTTAGATACAAATGTAAGAGTGCCAGTACTACAAAGATAATCATAGTACAGAGATTCTCATTAAAATTGATGATTTGGACCGTGAGAATCATTTTACCTTCATCTAACCAGGTAGGATTTATGAATCTGGTCACCCTTCCCTCTCTTTGTGGATGTGACAATTTGGTGTAGTCGGCAGGATCTCCTTGGAAGGTGATCTGGAGGTCACCTTTCAGCTACACACCAGGAAGGATATAAACTTGGAGAGGTATGAGGGATACTGGGAGTATCCCAGGGAGTGTCAGGAAGCTATACACCAGGAAGGCTATACTCTGAAAGAGGTACAAGCAGTGGCAAGACATGGCTGCCCCAGGAAAAGCCAGTGTTTGACTGCTCCACTGTTACTGAGAAGTTGGAAAAGTGTAATGCATGTCCTTCCCATAGGAAATGACCTGGGTTCACAATCTGAGTGCTGTAGCAGAAAGAATTGCAACCCTTTCTAAGGAGCAGAAAATGTGGTTGGGGAAAGAAAAATAGAACCAGTTAGCTGAGACAGAAACCGAGATGGAATATGAATGGAAGGTATCACTGAGTGGCAGAGATCAAATCTTGTTATCAGAAGGTGAGGCATAGGGATACTGGGGGCCTGGCTTTTTTTTTCATAACTATCAGTGATCCAGCAGAACTCTGGTCATTAACTCAACAGGCTTTTTATTGGACTGGAGACTTGGGTCCCTTGGAAAAGGGAGATCCAATGAATATTGAGACCCCACTGTAAATTGTTCGACTTGAAGTGTGCAAAAGGAAGCTGTAGAAGTGTTGCATGATAAGCATCTAATCCAGCAACAGCCTTCTCCTATGTTATTAGTAGTCAACACCAACAGAATGACACTCCTGATCTGGAGTCTGCCAGACTCTCTGAAGTTACATGCAGTTCATTGCATCCGCCCCTTGTGTCAAATGAGGGAGAGGGAAGTTGAAGAAAGCCCATGATCTGGGCTCAGAAAATGATAAATGATGGAAGAAAGATAGGAATTGTGGGGAGTGTTAGAGGAAAATCTCATAGGAAGTTTGTATTCTCACCGTCAGTGCTATGTGTGCAAAACCATGAGCAGGCTCTCCTGGATATGAGGAAAAAAAGACTGAATTCCTGCTCAGTAGTGGGTTTGTCTTCAGCACAGAGGAAGTTTGTTGCCACATGCTGTTAGCAGTTTTGTATCTCAGCATTTTCCTCTTTCTTGTCACAATCCCTCTGCTCACTGAAGCCACTTTGCTGGGCTTCCCCAGTCCCTTCCCAGCAGCTCTGCGTCAGTACCACTGCATTACAAGTCTTTGGATGGTCAATCCTAATATTTTCTACACGGATTTTCCTTTGCTGTCCTTCTTTATACTCCCATCAGCCACTAAAAAAAGTTGAGCTTTTGGTTTTTTTTTTGTTTCCGAGGGATGATGCCTCCTTTGTCATTTCCTGTCTGATGCAAATGCCCCACATGGAAAATACTAACTGAATGAAATCTGGTACTATTGTAGGCAGCACAGAACAAGGTCATGGTGAGAAACATTGAGAAGCTTTAATGGAAGTTAGTGTTGCCTGCATACTCTTCCTGTGCCTATGCCAAGTACAGATTTGTATGTGCACAGTTTACTGGGAAAATAATGATTTTGCTATGAATTTCTTTTCTTTAGGAGCAATAAGAATAACCTCACTCTGTACTTGGGAATAAATATACATATATGTCTATATATACACAAAATTTGGTGATTGTATCACTCATACACAAAAGTTGTGAAGTTGACTACTTGAATGAATTTTGAGTGGTATTCTGGGGGTAGCAGGAGTGAAAAATAAAAGGTTGAGTACCAAACCATAGTAGTCATTCTAGTTTATCTATAAAGTGTTAAAATGTTGCCATAATTTGATATAGAAAAATTCCCAACCTTCTTGGATTTGGAGAGGTCCTTTCGTTTTCCACTATAGCAGTGGCCCAGGGACTCTTGGCAGGTATACATCTCTGAAGTGATTACCTTCTTAGTAGATTAATAGTTCAATTTCTCCTGGAATTTCTGTGCATTCATAACAATAGTCCAGAAAAAAAATTGCATTTTTATATACTACTTCTTATAGAAAACATCAGCACGATTGTGCAAAGCACCATATGAAGGGAACACAAAAGAGTTACACGTGGGAGTTCACAAAAATCACAAATCACAAAATTACTAAGGTTGGAAAAGACCTACAAGATCATCCAGTCCAACCATCCACCTATCACCAATGGTTCTCGCTAAACCATATCCCTCAACACAACATCCAAACGTTCCTTGAACAAATTCTCATCTGGCTGATGAACAATCACCATGTGAGAAAGCAATGTGCCACTTTGAGATTACTTTTAGAAAACAGGCAAAACAAAGCTACAAACTAAAATCTGAAAGATTCACATTCTACATGCAACCACCTATTCTTGAAAAACCTCACTGCAATTCTCTTATCTATTTTTATGAAAAACATGCAAATGTAGTGTTGGGTTGATGATTGCATTTAAAAGAGAGAAAATGCTATCAAACCCTCGAAGAAAAAAGGTGTCATTTCAGGCTCTGATTAAGTGCTAGAAAAAATAAGTATTTTAATAATAATAATAATAATGAACAACAAACCAATCGCTCTCGTAACATCATACATTTACATGTAGCAGAATGTAATTTGATTTGCACGACTTCCATCTGCCAGTGTCCTGAATGTTCTACAAGGGCTCTCCAAAAATAATGCCTCCTATTTTATTATGCTGGTCCATAACACCAGAGGTGAAACTTGGTGGTATGGCAGTAAAGGTTGAACCTGCCTGCCAATATGCTGTTTCATTTTGTTGCCATGTGACAGAGGGCAGCAGAAGGGCAGTCTGACATGGAAGTGTGGATGAAGAAAAGGTGTCATTGAATTCATCCATGTGGGAAAAATGGCACAACTGGCATTCATGGATGTCTGCTGAACGTTAAATTGAAATGAATCAAAAATTGAGTTTCATATTTTTAATTATTTTGCATTATTTTTACTATGTCTTTGTGCTACTTGATTGCAGTCAGCAACAAAACTGGAGAAGTATGAAAATGTCTATTTTTGCTTTATTTCAGACAGTTTATCCTTAAATCTATAACTATCCATAAACATATTTGTTTCCAAACACGTACTTCTGTCCTCTATTGATGGGAAAAAGGCAGGCATTCAGATCTTCTTTGGGAAAGAAACAGCACATTTCAATAATATTAGGTATGCAAAAATAAATCAGCGTAGGAAAATTTCAATCAAAATCTTGTGTCAAAATCTTGTGTCTTGCTTTAATCATATTCATTTCAATAATCAAATTAATTTTGCCTTTTTTTTTTTTTTAAATACTATATATATATAATCAAATGGATGTGCTTTTTTTCTTATTTATCTAAATTTCTCTAATTTAGTTCTGTCACCATGAGGGCTATTGCATTTTTTTTTCCGCAGGTGAGGTGTAGCCTCTTATAGCCAGCCTATGTAATTGTGCTGCTTCTCCATCAGCAAGGCGGGGAGTTTCTCTGTGCCCTTTTTCTCTGTGTGTTACAGCCATGGTAATCCACTATCTGGTCAAGTACAGTAACAAGTTGATATCTTATTATATCATGTTTTGATGTATTTTTGTAATATCTAATGAGCAGTTATGAACTCTAAGCTAATAGCTGATGCATACTCCAGTTCATAATATCTTTTCCGCCACAATAAATCTTTTTAAAGGGGCCTTACAGAAATAATACAAATAATAATCTGTTTATGATGAAAATATGTGTATAATTATGTACAGATGTCTACACATAAATGTGACATGACTTTCAAATACGTATATGCAATCATTTCCCTGTTTTCAGTGGGATTCTGTCACTTGTTTATATTTTGGCACTGGTAGAGGAATATCTTTATTCTACAATTTTGCCTTTGCAATATTTATTTTTTCCTTCTGCTCCTTGGATTTGCTGACAAAGCAAAAATAGAGCATAAAGAAGAAAACAGAAAAGAAAGAAAATTAGCATGTGACAAATTGCATCTTTCTAGTTAGAAAAATCAGCTCCCAGACACTGGAATACAATGTGATGCCTATTTATCAAGTTAAACTGTTTTCTTTTTGTGAAGCACAAACGTAATTACAGATACCATCTACATATGGATGGCATTTACTTAAGCAATATTTCTAATACGTAAATATGATTGAATATAAATATAAAATATGGTTTGATTTCTGTATAGTTATGTGTATATATATATTTTTTAATCCTGCTTTCAGAAAACAGGCAACAAGTATGCTGGAAGATCATCTCCTGGATGATCAAAATGCAGTTCTTACCTACATAAGAAATATGCCTCTAGAGTTTTCCATGATATTAGCAATCCTCATCATTAAATAGCTTGAGGATTGATTTGTTGTTGTGTTTTTTTCATCCCCACTACATCTATTAAAAAACTACTCTAGAATCTCACCACTTTTATATTCAGAAACCTTCCAGTTTCCAGCCTACATTTATTTGTGTCCAAATTTCACCCACTTGTTCCCGTGCCAACATTGTCCAGTAGAGTAAACAGTTCTTTTTTCTGCCTACTGTTTACCAGCCTATTGTGTTTTTAGAGGATAATTATTTCCTGTATCAGCTTTTGTTTCAGCTAGACTAAACAAGTAACAATTGTGCAGCCTTTCTCACAAAAAGACTTCCCCCTAGTAATTACTGCAGCTCTTTACCTATTTCATCTTTCACGATCATGATGAGAAAAATCTGTTTGAGATCCCTCAGGTGCCTTAAACTAAAATACAGCTGTTTCACCTTTCTCTGCAAGAAATTTTGTAAGTTGCCCATCTTTGCATGACACTTATTTTTTCATTGTTGTATCCCAGTGACAACTTAATAACTGCATAGCCACCTAATACGCTTACCCAGATCTATCCTCTACGTTGTTTGCAACTGATATGCTTCTAGTTTATACTGGTCTTTTTATTAATCTTTCTCCTGCCAACATTACATGTTTCGAAGTGTGTATATACTCAATGTACTCCTTCCAAAGGTAATACATGTTTTGGATAAGCTGATGCCAAACATAAGAGAAAAATAGAAAGGAATAGTGTTGCAAGGCAAAGGGAAATATCACATTGAAAGCACTAGGAATGATTAAGGAATAAGACATTTTTGGAAGTATGGTGTAAGAGAACAAAATGGTTTAAATGCACCAAGTACTTTAGGAATGTGGTCTTTTTTTTGTAGAAAGTACTTTAGGAATGTGGTTGTTTGTTTGTTTATCTTATGTACACAGAGATGCTTGAATATTGTATTTTATTTGGCTTGGAGAAAAAAATTCTCAGACATACCAGAGCAGGAGAACTCAAACTCACTTACAGAATCTCTCAATATGGCATGCAAGATATATGGGCCTTTGCAGCCCAACACCTCCTCAGAGAAGCTGGGGAAAAGCCTTTGGGATTGCACTCACTGCCCAAACAGCTGAACATCTTTTCTGGTGTGGAACTAAAGCTTAACACACAGATTTTAGCTACTGTTTTTACCATGATAGTGGTAGTCAACTAACAGAAAACAGTAGTGGTATCTAAAGCAAAATACTTTTTTGGTAGTCTCTGTGGTACACAGGTCTATAGAGACAGTATTATTCACAAGTCACTTCCTAGAAATGGTTTGATGTATCACTGAAATATGTTCCTTACATGACTGTTCCGAAGAAATTAAATATATTAAAAAATAGTAAATATATACATATATATATATATATATATATATATATATAGTAAATAAATGAATATTTACTTATTTGCATCAATACTTTTGGAGTTGTTCACAGTAAAAAGCCTTTTGTTGCTATCTGGTTGTAAAGGCTCCATCTTAAGGGTCATGCATTTGGAACAAAGTATCTGTACCTATAAGCTTTTAAAAAACATTAAGATTTTCAGAAGCATCTTAATGATTCTGGACTATTAGTTCCAGTATCTGGGAATTTGGAAACGTTGAAACCTTAAGAAAAGGATTTCAGTTTCCTTATTTTGTCATGGAAGCCTGCAATTTTGAACACCTGTGGTGGTAAAGTTAAAGAGAGTAGAAGACTTGTTCACTGTCACACTTTCTAGGAAGAGCTTCTCTGTTTATTAGAAAGTTGAGGTAGGCTTTTGAGGGATTTTTTTTGGAGGGAGAAAGATAAATCTTTAAAAAATGCATTATAATTTGTTTTTTCTTTTTCTTTTCTAAGAGTACTAGGAAGAGAAAATTTATTCAGAAAGGAATTAATTGCTGGGATGTACAGCTTAATAGAATTCTTGAAAAATCTTTTTGTCAGTTTTTAACGTTGATGAGAATCTGCTTATTGGTATGGGAATTTGTATTTATACAGGATTATTTTCTTAAGTTATTAAAAGGTAGTTGTACTTAATGTGCCCTCCTTGACTTGCTGTGTAACACCTCCTTTGATGTTGAAGTGATTAAGTGAACATATTATATTTTTTTGTGTGTTTCTAGTCATGTTTTAATGTGCTGTATTCTGCTTAGAGAATCCTTGTGGAGCTGATAGCTGAGGACTAATGGCTGGTATACCAAGCAGGTAAGCTGTGGACATTTTTTAGTGCTAACATAATGACTTTCATCAAAGGAGGAAGAAGTCTTATTTTTCATCTTGTTAAGGTGAGTTTGGAAGACTTTGATTCTATAAATCCTGGGATCTATGATGTCTATAAACCTAGCATATGAAGGTAGTGGCTTCAAAAATAAAAGAGGTGATATTTCTGTTAGAAGAGATTACTTTATCTGACCTCCAACTCATCATTTTTAAGAAACATTTCAGACAAGTTCAGGCATCAGACGTTTGCAGCAGGGTGTAAGCAAGTGATCATTCTGGCGGGACAAGACTAACGTGAAAGCAACTTTTCCCCTAATTCACTTTCTGTTTTGCTGGTTGAAGTTAGCTCAAGTATTTGCCAAACTGGGCCAGAATTTTGTCATTATCCTCCTCTTTCAGTAACAACAGACTTACTGAGTTGCTAAAGGAAAGCGGTTTACAAACCACCCTACAAAGAGAAACATGACGCAAAGTAAAACACGACAATACCGTATGACTGATTTTAGTCTGATAGAGGTGTTAGGCTAATTAGGAAAGAATTAAGCTACACGTGACAGATATCAGTCGCATTGCTTAATACAGTGCTGGAGGATACATGGAACCACAGGGGTGATGAAAGCACTGCAAGAACATAAACACAAGGAACATGCAATACAATTGCTGCGTGCAAGGATAGTGGTTTTTGCAGGCAAACATGGGATTCTTGTTTGACAAGGTGTTTTTTCCATGGCATAATTTTGCCATTAATAAATCTTCTATGCAGAAAACAGTTGTTAAGCTATTAGAAACAGCTTGGGGGGCTTCAGAGCACAGAGCTACCCCTGAACAGTTATTTGTATGAGAAATATTGCATTATTTTCTTAGTGTACAATGATTTTTCCTCTTGTGCAAAACATTCTGATGTCATTTAAAACTTAAAATCAATAAAAAATTTTCAAGCTGAGAAAGTTGTGTTCATATCAGAAGCTGCTTGCCTCATTAATTAGTTAATACAAACTAAAAGCCCGTTTGATATTTATATGTAAAATAAAGATTTGTTCATTTCAGTCATTTACTCTTAATTTCTTGAGGTGGGTTCCTTTCCAAAAGATTTTTTTGAACTCTGATTAAAGGTGAAATCAGGCTGTTGTTTCCTAAAAATAGATTTATTTTTAAGAGATATAGAGGAGTTGTCTTTAGGCATAGAAATTTTTGGCCCTTCTTTGTATTTATGTATCATTTTCATTTCTTCATCTGTTAGACCACAGAATTATACACCTCCATTCCTTAACATCAGTGAGGTGAATCTGTCTTAAGAAGGGAAGAGGGTGAAGGTACATTTTTAGATTAAGAGGTGATGGTGGAACATGTGGTGAAACTCCAAAGAGCAAAAATACTCGTTCTATTGTCCAGTGGAAGGATTTCACAAGCTGCAGTTTCACTTTGTAAGAAGAGACATGCTGATTCAAGAACAAAAGTGCAGAAAGTTAAGCTCTGAGAAGTAGAGGCTGTGCATCAGCACTGATGCTCTCATGCCATGCAGGCAGGTGGGAAAGCCCCTTTCTCTGAGCTTTGCCCCAGTGCTGCCTTCTCTTTCCCTTCAATCAAGTCAGCGGTGGGAGCAATTTAAAATCATGGAGTGTACAATACAAGGCTTTGGGCCTTTTTTTCCCCCGTTCTTTGAATCGGTTTAAAACTTAGAGCAATTCTATGGCTCATGAGGAATTTCCTGTCTTTCAAGTAACTCCTTAAAATCAGGTGTTTCAGGGCATATCGTAACTTGTGTAGATGATGGCAGAGCGCTGCATGCAATCAGTTATTGACTTGAGGATTAACTTAGAAATACAGCGGGTCACAAATAAACTCCTCCATCCACTGCACGTGCATTTCCTCCTCCTTCGCCCACACAACTACAGCAGGGAGGGCTGTTTAGATGACTGTGTGGGATCTTCACAGAGCAAGGAGACCCGTGTGGGGCTAGGACTGGTCCGACCTTGGGACAGTAAAGCAGGAGCTGCACTGCAGCTCATTAGAGTTTCTGATATCACAGGTTATTGTAACTATTGAAGAAGCAGGAAATGAAAAAGCAATTCCTCCCTTACAAACACCCTCTGTAAGTACATAAAATAACTGCAAAATGGTGGAGTTGAAAGGAAGATAAGGATGTTCTTACTCTGTGCTGGGACTGCATGTGGGTTCCTCCCTTTCAGGTGTGTGGTCTAACCTTCAGGTGATGGGAGTGGTTCCCAGGTTTTTGAAGTTTTACTTTTTCTTCTTTTTTTTCATCTTCCTTCCAGCATATCGCTCTGCTTTCTTATGAACAGCATAATTAGCTGAGCAATAAGCAGATTTCTCAGCAGAGCTGTTTGCATTCTGCTGCCATACTATATGTTTACCCTGGGTTACCAGGCTTTCCTTTGCTTTACATGTGTTCCCCTCTTTCTGAGCTTCAGCTGAACGTTCTGTTCATTTTAAAAACACTGTTGAAAACCAGTCAGAAGAAAAAAAAATCCCATTTGCACATTCACCTCCAAATTGGAAATCGCTCTTTTTGTTTTTCTAATCCTGCTAGTTTATTTCCAGGTTTGTTGAGTCGTTGAAGGCTTTATGTCACTTCCAGAGTCCTGAAAAGTTGTTTACTATAAGAACAGACTCTGAGTGCCTTTCTGTGTATCTTGGTTGCAGGCCCTTTTAACAAATTAAGAAAAAAAGAATCTTCCAAACCATTCTGCCTTCAGCTGCAGCACAGTAAAAACAAAACAAAACAAAGCAAAACAAAAAACAGGTGTTCAAACAAAGGGAAAATAGCTAAACCACATATTGCTTTAAAGTATATAATGTTAGTAGAAATTGTACTTCTCAAGAAGGATGTTTGAGTACAGTGCACATGAGCACTGAATCCACATTCCCTTTCTATCAACTACTAAGGAAATACAGTATTAATTTGCATGTCATTCTTGCACATAGGTGCAAGTTTTATCAGGATAACATGTGTATCTTTTTGTATGCTGAGACACCGTTTTGCCTCTGCCTCAGCCTGTCCAAGGTGTGTTAATATTGACTGATTAATGTACATCCCATGGTGTATTATTGCTTATTTAAAGCGTAATGCTGCATGACCTTATTTATTTTTTTTTTTTCTGTTAATTATATTTTTCCTTTGTAGGAAAGCACGTTTACTCATTCCAAATCATGCCAAACCGCATAATCTGGAAAGGAATATTGTGGCTCTGCTTGGAAAGTACTAATTGGGCTTCAGCCATCACTGGGAAAGTTGTATAGCCTTTTATTATTTTAACTGGCCAAATGCCCTTTGTTCCCACATTAACAGCCTCCCTATGACGCCTGTAACTTTGATATTATTTTCACTTTTACGCTAAATTTCACCAGATGAAAGGCACAAACCATCCAATTAAAAAAAAAAAAATAGCATGTTTTGTTAATCCTGTATTTCAGAGGGAAAGTCTGTGAAAATGATAACCCATGTCTGCTGGCCAAAGTTTTGTTCAGTAAACCCATCCTGCCAGCTGTTCTCATTGGCAAGAGGAAAGATAATATTTTGGTATTTTTAATTTCCTCATTTTAGAGCAGAAGTTTTGCTTGTGTCATCATTTAAATCATGTGTGTTAACATCAGTCTGGCATACAATACAGCTTTTATAAAGAGCTGGGTTTGGAAGATATCACTGTGATGTTGCAATAAGGTTGTTCTAGAGCATTAAACAACTTAAGTCACTTACGGACAAGGAATTATTGCAGGCTCTCTGGTTTGTAGTACTGAAATATTGCTTTGAATGTCCTGAGGGAGACACCAAAGCAGATATGTAGGAGCATTTTAGTCAGACATAACTGCCCGCTGAAGACAAAAAATATCTCAAAAGACTGGTCTCTCACTCGTGTGCCTGTTGTTCTCATCTCACAAGTCAGACTGAGAAAGGATCACTGAAGAGTAGCTAAGGTCCAGTCCCTGGTGAGTGACAAGGGATGGCCTCAAGCAGGCAAGAGGAATACTGATAATTCTAAGAGACAAAAAACAGTCACTCAGAACCAACGTGCTTCATATTCATAGGTGCCTTATCCTATCCAAAATGCAGACATCCCTTCATCTTGGTTTCTGGCTGCAAACTTTAATTTCTACTGAATACTGAAGCCCACACCATAGCAAAGGCTTATTTCAGCATATCATAGAATCAAATAATTGTTTTGAGTTGGAAAGGATCTTTAAATGTCACCTGGTTCAGATTGCTCAGAGCCCCATCCATCCTGATACTGAATGTCTCCAAGGATGAGGCTTCCACCACATCTCTAGGCAATCTGTTCCAGTGTTTCAGTACTCTTCCCATAAAAAACTTCTTCCTCATATCCAGTCTAAATCTCCCCTCTTTTAGTTTGAAACCATTCTCCTTGTCCTGTCACAGCAGATTTTGATAAAGAATCTGTCCCCTTCTTTTTTATAGTCTCCCATGAGATTCTGAAAGGCTGTTAAAAGAAGGATTTCATTCATTTGTGCCTTACAGTAATTGTATAATTACTGTCTTAAATGCTCAGAGGTGGATCATGTTTATGACAATGTGTTTCAGAGGGGAACAGCATAACCTTCCACTGTCCTGAAATAGAACTGGGCCCTTCCATTTATTAAAGCTGTCTTGGGCAAGCCAGCAAAGTCTGTAATGGCTCTCTTGTATCACCTTATGTGCACTTTGTAATGCAGGGCACATTTCAAGGAAAATGAAGGTAGTTCCTACAGTTTGCCTACATATTGTTGTTGAAATATATTATTCCAGAAGTTGAAAATAAAATAGATTGTGCATTTTGTTACCAAAGCTCAGCCCTGCAACCATACTAATACCACAGTTATACCACAGTTACAACAAGGGTGCAAGTTTGCATTTAAATATATTTCTCCAGGTTTTGCAGTATGTGAATTCAGGGGGAAAAAAAAGAGTTTTCTAGCTTTAATTTCCTCCAGGAACGTATAATAACTTATTGCCTTTTTCTGGCTGTGCTGCCGTTCAGCAAGATCTAGGTAGGCTGGAGAGTTGAGTGGAGAGGAACCTTATGAGCTTCACAAGGGTGAGTGTACAGTGCTACACCTGAGGAATAAAAACTGCATGCAGGTTAGGGGCTGGCCTGCTGGGAAGGAGCTCTGCTGAGAAGGACCCAGGTGTCCTGATGGACAACAGTTGACTACCAGGAAACAGTGTGCCCTTCTAGCCAAGAAGACCAGTGGTATACTGGGATGCATTAAAAAGAGTATGGCCAGCAGGATGAGGGATGTGATCCTCCCCCTCTACCCTGCCCTGGTGAAGTCATATCTTGAGTACTGTGTCCAGTTCTGGGCTCCTCTGTTCAAGAAAAACAGGGAACTTATAGAGAGAGAGTCCAGCAGAGGGCCCCAAAGATGGTTAGGGACCTGGAGCATCTCCCTTACAAGAAAAGGCTGAGAGACCTTGGACTGTTCATCCTGGAAAAGAGGCTGAGAGCATCTTATCAATGCTTATAAACTGCCGGAAGCAAGTGGAAGCCCAGAGACAACAGGTACAAACTGAAACCCAGGAAGTACCTTATGAGAAAAGACTTTACTCTGAGAGTTACAGAGCACTGGAACAGAATGCCCAGGCAGGTTCTGGCCTCTCCTTCCCTGGAGATATTCAAAACTCACCTTGATGCTTTCCTGTGCAAGGTACTGTAGAGAAAATGCCTTCATAGATGTTGGACTAGATGATCTTCAGAGGTCCCTTCCAACCCCTACAATTCCATGGTTCTGTGATTCTGTGATTTTCTCCTTGTTAGCACTCATTGCTGTAACTTCAGTTACAAGTCAGTGTCTTTTATCTTAAGTCTTTCTTGCCTCCTGAACTGACAGAGCCTTTCAGGGTACACTCAGACAAGGTCAGTCCATCAAACAAGAATAAAAGTGCAAGGGAAAAATGACAAATTCTTAACAAATTATTTGGAGTCTGTGTGCCCCATGCAACAGCCTTCCAAGTTATTCTACATGTTCTATAGTTTCACAAAGCTGCCGCAGATGGACCTTGTCCAGAAGCTTGTTCAGACTGTAAGTGTAAATTCCAGCCTCCTTGGAAAGCTAGCACTGCTGCACTGGGGCTCCAAATTACTGCAGCAGGTGGCTGAGAGCCTTGCACATTGTGGTCCCTTGCAGCAGGGCAGCTGGGAGGGTACTGTCAGGTGATGCACTGATTGCACTCTATGGGATAAGCCATGGATGCTCACCAGCTGCTAGCAGTGAGGAAGCACTTGAACATTGACCTCTTATCTTAGAAAAGGCAAATACTATTAATTGCAACAACTGCACAAATAACAAAGGTAAGGTGTTTAAAAAAAAATAGTAATATCTTCCTTCTTTTAACTTTGTTAACTTGGAAATTGTAGGCAATTGTATCATTTTAGATGAAAGGAAGAAAATTTAGGAAACAAAACATCCACAGCTGTATTTCTTCAAACCAGCCAGGAAAGACATCTGACATCATCTAAGTCTTTCCATATCAACAGCTAAATTAACAGTAAACTGCAATGAAATCAAACTTATTGTGCATACGTGAGCAAAACAAAGAAGAAATCCACTATGGTAGTGGAAGGAAAGATAAAGAGATTTCTAAAATCAAGAGTAGCAAAGACAGGTCACAGAGGGAATGGAAGTTTTTGTATCACAATAGATAGTAAACAAGGAGGCATCAAATGAGTTAATTCAGAAGAAATAAAACCAGAAGCATTGCCTCATACAGCAGTTAGGCAACTCTGAATTTCCTTGCCACAAGGTGCTGAGGTTTACAGAATCTGACATGAATTAAAAATCTCTCGGACAGACTCATCTCTCAGGACCTATTAAATACAAAGCAGCAGCCTCAGATTTAGGATATTGTATCACTGGAAGTTGGAAAGATAAGGTGGGTAGCTATCACTGTGTGCTTATCATTTTATTATAATCTTCAATAATCATCTACTTTTCGCCATTTGTCCTCACTTTTGGAGCCAAGATACTGGGTCTTTTTTAGTCTGAGTTGGGATGGCCCTTCTTCCATCCTGATTTTAAATAATTCCTGCAGTTTTAGAGAATATTCTGAGGGTCAACCTGAACAACATGAGTCAGATAAAGGACACCAAACAGAACTAAGACTAAAAATATCAGGAAGGGATAACTAAGAGAGCAGACTCTGCAAGTAATGTAAAGAGAAGATAAAGTAGGATTAAATTTTCATCTAGACTTTAACTCTTCAAGAAAAAAGTGCCACCACACATGAGATGGTGGAAAATTACTCACCTTTGTAAAAGAAAAAGAATACTCCTATCCTTCCAGTGGGTGAAAATACAGGAAAATTGAAATTTGTCCTTACACAGAAAGAATCTTAATTGTCAAATCATGTATGTATCAAGCTCTGCAAGTGGATGAATTCATAGTAAATGATGAGTATATGAACATATGAAAGTGTAAAAATCATAGAAATTCCAGCTTATGAAGCAAACAAAAAAACAAATCCACTTGAAATAATTCTGTAGTTATACATGCTCTATAAAAAGGTCTTGGTCAAGTCAGTCCTGTCATGAAAAATAACTGAATGTAAAATGTTCTTTGATACTTCTTATAAAGGTGAAATCCTCACACTGTATGGATTGCTCAGACTTCACCAAGTTCCACAGAACTATGACAAGTCACAGCAGCCGATGATCTACCCAACATGCGTACCATATTGACCAACACAGCAGAACTGTAAGTTCTGCCTTGAGAAAATCACCTTTTTCAATGAGCTCACGGATAGCAGTAAAGCCTTTGGCTTTCTTCGGCCTGGGGCAACCCAAAGCCTCTCTGAATCTGAGTTGTCCTCCCAAGGAGGAGTTGTCCCACTGCTGGCACCGCCAAGTGAACACTGTAAAGTTCAGTTGTCAACTCCTTCTTTAATGAAATGCTGGAAGAGTTATTTACAGTTAAACCCAATGTTTTCTAACTTGAGTGTCACCTCAAAATTCTCTCAGGCAACAACAAAGTTATGAGTGAGCTGCTGTCTGGTGACTTTCCTTTTCAAGGGCCTTCAGATGTTTTTCTACCTGTCAAACAACCCAGTGATGTGATGCTTTCAGGAGGTTCATCATTTGCTTCAGTGTAGCCAGATCTCAGGTCCATAGAAGTTTTAGAGCCTTTTAAGAGATCCATGTTTATCCATGAATTAATTCCTTGACCAAATTCAGTAATACTCTTAATTTCAAACAGTTTCTGTCTCATTCAACTTCTGCTGTCCGAAATTCTCACAGTGCTCTTTTCCAGGAAGCACAGAAATCTTCTGTTCCCTTTTTCCCATATCCTCAACAAAACATCCCTAATCATACTTTCTTCTTCTACGTATTTTCCCTGTGGAAGCTTGAGACTTGATATCTCAATTCCAACTGTCCACTTTCAGTCACTAGAATTTCTAGGTCATGTAATTAAACTAAAAAGTAAACTTATAATGAATAAGAAAAGATTGCTTTGAAACAAAATGCCATAACATACAAATAATTTTTGCATTTTCAACCACTGAAGCAGAACTGCAGTCATTTAGCATATGTTATAACTTGAGGTAAACCAGTACTTTTTCAGGACATAGAATGAGGGAGAACTTTTCTGTTGTTCCCTAATGAACCGTAGTCAACATGCCAGGTTTCTTTCTGTGTTATCATGAAATAAGAACAACTACAAAATAACAAAAGGTTTATTTTCATTATCATATGGAAGAGAGACACAAACATGCAAAATTTTTCCATTTGTAAAAAAGGATTAATTTGTAAACATTTCTCTATAGCATATAAAATAAATAACCCTGCTTGAAGGAATGGAAAAAGTTTTGTATTCTTTAAGTCACTGAGTAGAGAATCATGAACATTTGCTTAAACAATAGATCCATGTTATTCATTACCATTATGCTTTACTTTCTAGAATGGATACCTGATAATAATCATACCAGAACTACAGCTGATAATGAATGATTAAAGGCTAGGGAACAGATGTAAAGGGAAAGTAGAACAATTATTATTATTTTTTTTCCTGAGGTTCTTATGTGGTTCTCCTTTATTCCCTTCTACCAAGCTCTGCCAAGTTCTGTGTGACATAAAGGACTGAGTTAGGACTGGATTTGGACTGTTTCCCATCTTGTGAAAAGATCCCTTTCTTAAACTGTGAAAAAAAAAGATATTAGAAATTAAAACCTTGACAATGTTTTGGAACTGAAAATAATTATAATGTCAAAAGAGTCAATGACAATATTTCTTCTAGTTTATTTAAGAACATTTGGATTGCACTAGAATTAGTATATATTTTGTAACTAAAAGCCATTTCTGAGAAAACAAAATCTTTGAAGTGTTAAAAATTTGTTTTTATTAAATTCAGTTTTTCAGTGTTTTGAAGTCTTATTTCATCCACTTCCTACCAAGTTTTGGCTTATACAAATAGATACGTTTTCAGATGAAAATCATTTTGTCTAAAAGTACCAATCTACCTTTGCTGTTCACGATAAACCATACAGATATCACAGGAAACTTCTGGTATATGCAGTGTCTTAATCAGCTGGAATTTGAATAATATGCAGATACTACTCAATATCTAACTCATTCCCAAATGACTAGGAAGTCTGTGTCACACATGCTTTTCAAAAAGGAAGTTCTCAACAAATTTAATTAGACAAGAGAATGAAACACAGCATGCTCAGCTTGGAGATTGGTTTTTGTTTGTTTGGTTGGTTGGTTGTATTTTTTAAAATCATTATCATTCCATTTTGTTTCTTAATTTATATATCTATTTAAAACCTATATATGCCTTTATATACCCTCAAATAAATTTGAGTTTTCTTTTGTTGGCATCCCAAGAAATCAGATCACTGAGAAATCTACCTGAGAACTCAAAAGAAAAATAAAACCATAATGGGCAAACACACATGCTTGACCACAGAGGTATTAGTATGCACTCATCTACAGCACAAATGTGTACTTCTATACCAGTTTGCAGGCTCCTAGTTTTCTTTTTTGTCCCAGTAGAAGAACAGAGCTTTACAAAGCAAATCAAAACTCCCTGAATTTTCACAGGTAATTTTTCACAGGCCTCATAAAAAGCCCCCTTAGGCTCCCCGTGGAAAACAACAGCAAGCACCAATGAGCCAAAATTATTCCCATCATTGAAACTCTTTACTGTGCACAAAGACTATTAAGTACCTTCATGCCACGTCTCTTTCAAATCCAATTTCCATTTAAAAATACAAGACCGTTTTTGTAAGTCCAAGGGACTGTCCAAGGGACAGTGGGAAATCTTTGCAATATCACTAGCTGATTGATTATAAAGCCTGATAGTCCTGTGTTTTCTGATTCTAATTAAGGGGATATTATTCAAATAGATTACAAAACTTTCCTCCTGGTCAATACAGAATTTTGTTTGTGGTTCTAGACAGAAACATTAATGCATTTCTTGTGCATAACAAAGTGCTCATGTCACCAGCAGAGACTCTGACTTCACACATAAACAAACACTATTAACACTTCTTAGTTACCTTTTAAGGTGGTTGAGCATGAAGGGCTCTGCCAGAGAAGCTTTATAAGCTTTACCAAACCCTACAGTGGCAGTTCAGGGGATTACCAGCCACAATTGTCTGCCTTCTGAAAGGGGAATGCCAGCCCTCAGCTGCTCACTTTGCTGTCCTGACTGCACTGCAGGTGCAAATACAGTTTGGTCTCCTTATAATACCTGCACATAAAAAGCAAAAGGAAAAATCAGTGCGTGGAAAAGACAGTCTCCCTCTTCTTGATCTCTCAGGGCACAGCCAGTTGCAAATCTATTTGCAATCATCTCTGTACTGATAGTGTTCAGGTTAAGAATAACAGGAGCTTTCTTTTTGTTTGTTTGTTTTGAGAGGGTGGGGAGCATCTGATCCAGGTTGTCAAGCAGCCCCATAAACAATTTTATAAGGCCAACTGAAAGACAGTATAGGCTGGGAATGAGCAGCTGGGGACTGTTCAGATAGCACTGTCAGCGAATGGCACTGCTTTTCTGCATTTGCACTGAATCTGAGTTTGAGCATTCAGATAATCATCTATGACATCTGAGATAGAGGAGCAGCGCCCAGCAGATGGGCCAGTACCTGCTTAAATCTAGCCTGAATCACTGGAAAGGACATCTGTCTCTGCTCTCAGATCTGATGCTTCAGTGGCCCGACTGCAGCTGAGCAGTAAGAACTCTGCTATACATTTATGAGCTGATATTTTTAAGTAATTCATACTGTGAGCAGTGTTTTGAATGAATTTTAACAAAGTGGCAAAAAAAAAAAAATTTTTTTTAAAAAATCCTGCTGTCAGATGTGCCAAATGTCAGCTCCTCACTGCAACGCATGGAGTACTAGAGCTTCCCAGCAAAAAAAAGTTGCAAAAATATTTTTAAGATGCCTAAAACGGCAATATTTTCTCTTAGCCTTTGTTCAGCAAAATCATTTTATCTGAAGCTTTTCACTCCAGGTCACATGCTACTTTGGGAAAGTCTGAAAAAGTTACAGGCACCTGAAATTTCTGAAGAATTCTTTTCTGAAGAAAAAATTTGGGGTACCTGTGCCTGTGTTATCTTCTAGTCTAAAAATCACCTTGTCTCTCCTTTCCTCTTCTCTTGCATCCAACCCCAGTCATGTTCCTAGGTAGATAGTAGGGCTGGTGTACAGTGCTATAAGCATATCAAAATGACTAATATGAAAGGGCTGAGTAAAAGGCCTTTAAAAATAAACCGAAGATAAATTATTACTTAAGAATTACTGTTTTGTTTGCTTGTCATTAGACATCTGTTCATAGACACTGCAAATGTTCCACTGTTTGTCTGGGTTTAATTGTAACAACTTTGCAAAGGTGCCTTCTTGTTCCTCATTGTTTTCACTTGGTTTCTAAGGCAAACAATACCTATTTTTTTTTTCCAGGCCTTTTAATTATTTAAAGCTGCTAAAATGCTAGAACTAAATAACTTCATAGGATGGAAATTTAAATCCAAACCTCAAAATGTACCAAGTGTGTACAGTACCAGACCTTGTCTTGACCCCTCCTGCTGGTAGCCCCCAGGACCTCCCTGCAGTGACTGGGTATAATTCAGGTCAGAACTTGACCTGAAATATGTAAAGCTAGCCCTCCCTTTCCTCCCTTCTCCCAGTCATCTGCTCACATTTCCAGACCACAAATAGTGTACTGAATCCGAATTGTTTACTTTGCTGGGAATGCCATCTGTGTGTTGGCAGCTGGGGTGGGAGGGAAGGCACACACACTGAACAACAGCGATAAATACAGACAGTGGACTAAATTAGGAGAAGTTCTGCTGCTTTCCAGTGCTCTGCATCTTTGCGTGCTTCCATTAAGTGGATACAGTTCTTCTTAAACAGATACTGCACATCCGGATTATTCAGCAAGAGAGCAAATTCAAAACATTTGAACACAGATATCAAATAAGCCAGTCTGGGAAAAATACTAAGACTACTGAAAAGGCTTGTGTCATTTATGGCTAAATTCACTTTTTAACATCTTACAGGATACTGGAACCAGCAAGGGGAAATAAAGGCAAGAGTAAATATTGTCAAAAGGAGTATGTTGTAAGTCATCCAAAACGAAAAATCAGAGAAGATCTGGCAAGAATGTTTCTCGTAGATCAAGATAAAGTCAATAACCACTTAATTGGCAACTGATTCTGAATTCTAAAGAGAAATTGCTGGCATTTCTCTGCCAGCATCTCAATTTCCCATTTAAAAGATCTTACATTTGAACAATTCACTATATTACAGAAAGGATAATTCAATAACTGAAAGCTCATCTTAAAGTATTCAGTTCTGTAAATGTGATGGCAGGGGCAAATTTGAAGATTGAAAATTTTCCTCATATTTCTTCACTAACAGCTTGGCAACAGCAACAAGTCTACACAGAATCTTAGAATGGCTGAGAAGGACCCTTGGAAATGGTCAAGTCATACTCCTCTGCTCAAAGCAGAGTCCATGAGGGTTGCTCAGCACCATGCCCAGCTGGGTTTTTAATATCTCCAAAGACATGGAAGCCATAGCCATTCTGTTTTCTCACTCTTGGGATTTGTCTAAAGCACATGAAACTTAAGAGCAATCAATAACAAAGTGAGTTCAGTCCTCCTGCAAATTTACAGCTGCAGTACTGAAGAAACTAATTGACAAAGAAATGGCTTAAAGCCCCTTAATTTATGAGAGTTGGATTTACATTACTAACTTGATTTACCTTAACTTATTTGGTGTAATGCAAAAATGGCAGCTCTTCTGTGTAAGGTTTACCCATCCTGAAGAAAGTACATGCAGGCAAGTTAACTTTCATCAGTTTAAGAGAGAGGTCCTCACGTTACTGGGGGGGTGCTGGCCAGTAGACTCTCCCCCAAGTTCTCATTACTGGTGGTGGCTGGCTGGTAGAATGTCTACAATGGGTTTACTTCCAACAGATACTGATGGTGACTAGCTGACAAGTCCATGCAACCCACTGGTAATGTGGCCATACATACAACAACAGGAGACAATGAAGCATCACGTATTAGGATAAGCAAAGTCATTGGGAGAAAGCAAGGACACATAGTTACTGTAGAGCAGATTTTCTCAAGTGAGTTTCTTCTAGCTGCATCCAGCAGCCAGAAGCAGTTAACTTGTTTACTTATGGGCTAGTCACCTGTTCAGGCCATGATCTGTATTTTCCCACACATTTGGCAATTCTTATGTAGAATTAACAAGAAACAGGTTTCGTACTTCAGTTTTCCATCAGCAAGACATAAAGAACAAGAAAGGACGTGTCCTATTGGTAAGCATTTTAACAATTTGGCTGATGCTTGTCCACTAGCAAAGGCTATGTAATCAAAAGCGTAAAACTGCATTTACATCAGGTATAATAAGCTTGTCACTGTATCTGCTTTTCAGATTTCCTAAAATGTGCTGCACTAATGTTTGACTGCAATGTAAGGTAAGACTTTCTCCGTTGTGACAATGCATGGGCTTGAAGATCCTATATTTTCATGTTGGAGTTAAATCTTTCAAAACTGATACCCCAGATCTAGAGGTATCAGGAAAGTGAGGAAGAAGTGTCTTGGTTCAGAAATGGGTCCCTAATGCCCATAGAGCTAGTTGAAATGAGTAACATGTTCACAAATGATCAAATCATAAATGTTGGTTAGTTTAAAAACACTCTGCAGTGTTAGAGTAATTTTTTAGTATTTTTATTAGAAATACAAGCCACAAATAGATTTTCATATATTTTAGAGTCTGAGGCTATCCCAAATGTATGATATATAGGAGGTACTCTAAAGTGATTCACCTAAATCCTGTGGGCCAAGTTTCTGGTCTTAATGGAGAACTTCTCTTTGTTCTCTGCAACTTACCGTAGTAATTTCTTCCAATTTTATTAATATCTTCTTAGAATTATTCCCTGAGGAAGAACCTTGAACTGCAGATCATCTGCAAGGAGAGGAACAAAATTCTTTACCAGCCACAGTGAGATTCACAGAACAGCAAAAACAGCACAGAACAGCATAAGCAGATTATTCTGATACATTAAAAATATTGAATTTCATTGCTTTGCATATATTTTAACAGAAAATTTTAAAGTCTTGAGTTAGCATCTGAATTCCATTTGAATTAATTTGCCTCAAAAAAACTCAAGTTCTTACCCTGAGATTGTACATCATCCCTGAAATTTTCAAATTATTCAGAAAAATTGATTGCATTTTGATCTGTTTAAAGTTACAAAAGAAAATGGGAAAGAAAAGCAGGTACTTACACAAACTCTACAATCACTTCAGTTCTGTAACTCCAAATTTGCAGCACAAGATCTATGTAGCAAAGCAGGAACAGTATGTTAAATCCTTGTTTTCTTTGTTCCTTGTTTTCTATGGCACAAAAGGTTTGTTCATCAGTAGTCATACACTTTCATATGTACTGGTGTTTGTAGACTTTTAAAAAATAAGTACTATTCCCCAGTTTTGTTGTTAAATAAATATTTTCCCATTCCAAAATGAAGCAATGATTGAACTGGCTAGTTAGTTTAAGAAGTGAGCAGATTTGGTAACAAAGCAAGACATTGAAATGGCCACAGAGATTTTCATGGTGGTCTTAATGGACTTTGAAAGTGACTTCTCTCCAGGAAGAACACTTGTTGCATGGTCCAGTTTCTGTCTTGGTCACCTAAAGTCACTTACTTCTAATTAAAATACTGTATCTGGAGGCTTACCAGGAATATAAAACAGAAAATTCCAATTTTTGTTCTGAAGAACAAATGTGTGTTTGACATTTTTGGAGCAGCACTGCTTCTTACGTAAGTTCTCCTCCTCCACACAATTTTCTCTTCTGAAGGAAAATGAAGCATTTGTTTTTTGTTGTAAAAGATTCTTGAAAGAATCAACAACAAACAAAAGCTATTCTTGCCATTGGAAAGATCTTGGTGACATGTCATTTTTCCAGAAAAAAAGCAACAATCTGGATCCATGAGTAGTTTGGATTTTGTGGGAGGAAAGGTGATGGCAGAAAGTAACTGAGTACATCTACAGCTGAATGCCTCAGCCTTCCTGGCTCTGAACTGTGTGTGCTAAGTGCTGCCCTATGTGCATTTTCATACAAAGCAGTTACTTGAATTAATGGAATACATCAGAGAAGGATTTGAACTTCCGCTGGTCCTGCCACCACTGATGTGCACATAATTGCCAGGCACAGACAACACAGTCTACTTGTCTCTGTTTTCTTCCTTCACAAGTCAGAGAGAATACAATGAACGAGCAGTAGTCAGAAGTGGTCAGATTAGTAAATGAATAAGCTATTTAGTGTAATGAATAAAGCATCATTCAAAGTCTGCTTTTTAAAATATCCTTTTCCTCAGCACAGTGAGCCTTGAAAAAAGGCATATCAGAGACTAGACATTACTAGACATTACTTCCAAGCTGAATTTACCCCTTCACAAGGGGTCACTGTTTACAGAAAAAGCAGATCAATACATTGAAAAAGGTGACAGTATGAATGATTGTGAGAAAAGTAGAGAAACAAATTCTGTGGTTCACACGTGTTGCTCTGTTGTGTTCATGGGTGAGCATTCACACGAGCAGAGATGCCTTTATTTTGCTTTACTAAAAGTCTCTTGGTGTTTTCTTTCCAGCAAGGGGAGAAACTCCTCCAAACATAGTCACAGCAGAAGCCTGGGGTCAGTGCCTGCAGGAACCAGTTTCTTCACAGGCTTCTGGAAAATAAGCACATTGCTTGGCCAAGTAGGTCTTTCATGTTGGGTGCTCCACACTAAAGAAATTAGCTAGCACAATGAAAGGTAAGATACCACCATTGTCTGACAACAACTGAAAGATCCTGGAAATGCAAATTCTTGTTTTTACATATATTCATACATGAAAATAAAATCCTGACCCAGGAATTTTATTCAGCTGAGTAATATTCTTTGACTTCAATAGTATTCTATTTTAAATGAACAGAGACTTCAGGTTAGGTTTTGCATTTGAACAGTAGCCTCTATTTGAGTTCAGGTGAGACTGCTGTGTTATAAAAACTCTTAACTCGTGCCAATTTGTCCAGATCAGATTTCACATCTTTTTAATATTCAGCATCAGTAATGCAGAAAGCAACACTGCCAAACTTCATAACCGTTCTCACATTTTGATTAGAAAATTTTCATAAACACCATTTCACATGGGTGTTTTCAACATGCTAGTTGCATAATCTCCTCTGTGCAATTAGTTATACAAACACTGAAAAATAAGTTTATGACCTGGAAGCAGATTTTGATAAACCCTTCTGAAGAAGTACCTGAAGCATAGTCCTGGAGAATCTACTAGTTTTAGAAACGATTAATGCATATACAACAGCACAGACAGTCTCCAAACAAGCTGAAGACCTGCCAGGAGCAGCAGTAATTCAGTATCTGCTTTAAAAGAAAGAATGCAAAAGAGTCCATAATTGAGGATTAAGATGCTGAATTCTTCTAATGGAGAAAGTTACAGAACACATTAATAATTTGAGAGATTTACAATGTCCTGACAGAAATACAGAAGACAGAGAAGACAGAAAGGATCACAGAAAAAAGAACAACAGCCACGGAAAATTGCACATTGACAGTGCACCGTTTCTTCCTTATTTACATAATTAATACTTCTGAGCCACCGGTCCACCTTGTTCAATGTACACAGTCTACACAACCGTGACAAGAGTACTCGTAATACTTTTTCTTTGGCCTCCTCTTCCACACAGGTTGCCTGGTGACTGTCCCACCATCTCTGTTGCTCATAGGAAACCACTACTGCTGCACTTGGGACAACACTGGTTCTACTGTGTCTGAGGCTGTGGCTTCAAATTGCAGTAAAGCTGATAAAATAACCAGATGCCATGAAAAGAAGTGTCTTTGCACTTCCCCTCTTGTATGTAATCTCCCTTGTGCTAGCTGTGGTCTGTGTCTGGTCCCACGGTAAACTGGTGTAGGGAGATGGCCAGCAACATGCCAGCCTCCTCAAAGAAGTAGTTCTCAGTGTGGTGTTGTCTTAGTCAAGCTTGTCATTAAGCAGCAGCACGCACAAGAAACTACTGAGCATTTTTTTCACATGCGGGCTAGAAAAGATTGAGGTTGTGTTACTATTTTACAAACCAAAAGATCCAAAATACCCAGTATGGTGAGTGCAGTACTGAAAACATCACATTATCTTATTCCTTGGAACCTATTATTGAAGGGCTCATATTGGGAAAAGAAAAAAAAAAGAAAAAAAAAAAGAAAAAAAGAATATAACACAAACCAAAACAGTGGGCTAGGGGCTGGAAAACAAAACCACCTAAATATAAATAGATCATGGACACCTTGTAGCACAAAATTCCTATGCATTGTCATCTGCTAATTATTACAGTTTCATTTATTTTGGAATTTGCTTTATTTTCATGCAACTTTTGTGTATCCAAATAATTACAGTTGTATTGCTGTACTAGTTTGAATCTAGTCAGTGAGATGAATAGAAGAGCCCATCTCTTTGTCATCCTGGCCAATATTACATTCTATTACATAAGAAATGGGAATTAAACATAAGAAATGGGAATTAAATCAATTTTAATGCACCATTCTAATAAGAAGACAACTGTAGTTCTAGATTGCAATTATGGAGTTAATTACAATTTCACTGGTACTACTTAGGATTAAGAATACAAAGTTTACCTTGGGTGAACATTTCATTATCTAGGATGAATCCAAGCTACTTTTCTTCTAAATCATATCTTGGCTTATTTCCTAACTTTGACTGTTTAATAAAAGCATAGAGAATTTTACAGGTAGACTGTATCAAAACAGGCTAGCTGGTTCAACTCCAAATTACTGTACAGTGAGTTGAGAAAAACATTAATTTTGAAGGAGCTCTGGAGGCTGAGCATAAGGATTATTAAACATAAGTTATATATATGCAGAAAAATTGCTTTTGCATGAATTCACTTTTAAAATGTTAATATATGCATAAGAAAATTGTGTTTCTTAATCTCTGAAGAAACACTTATCACTAGGAACCACTTAATTCTTTTCCTGCGCTTGATTTATTAGCTTATGAAATTATGCTAATAGTTTGCATGCTAATGGTTTTGAGGCTCAAATGACCTGATTTTAATAATGAAGTAATTTATGCAGTAAATGTAATCATCATCTATGAATCTCACTTAAAAGAACATATCAGTGATTACCTATGCTAAAACCAAATGCCTGTCAATATGGCACACCAGTATACGCCGTGATGGGGAAATGGGATGTGCTCAGCCCAGTGCACCCTTTAGGATGGTTGGGTCCCACACTGATGATCTACACCAAGGCCTGCAACAACAACTTTTTAAGACTTTATGTAACTCAGTGTCAGCCAAATTCCTTGCATGAACACCTTGGAAGTAAAAAGACAATGGCAGGAAATGGGCGGAACCAGGAATGGGGTCTAACCTGAAGCCAGTTCTACTCCGTGAGTAGGAGACCTCAGTGGCACAGACATCTCACACACCTGGGTGGGAGACTGTGGGAAGAAAGTTTGTGTTTGGGTGAGAAGATTTAATCTTTACAAGGAAAGGGGCACTTTTATTAAGGATGTTAGCTGCACAACATCTTAGAGGTGCAACCCCTTGCAACATCTGGGAAGCCTGGATGTAATAAATCCTTCACAAAGATGCTTTCCTAAAACATCTGTATTTATAGATCTGCTCACTGCAAGATTGTATTTGAATCTGTCCCCCACATAATTTACTGTTGTTTCCCAAGATGAGGAGCAATTCACGACTTCACTCTGAAAAGAATACAGCCATGGTTTCTTTGCAGTAATGTAAGCTTGTGTTTTGATAACCCACTGAACATCAATAGTCACTTTGATATAAAAAAAAATAAAAAATATATTCTTAGCTGCCAAAGATAATCTAACAGTTCCAACACCCCGACAGAAGCTGAGAGAAGTCAGACTGGATGTTATCCAAAATGTATTAAGTGGATAGAAGAACTGGCTCATTCCCTCCCCATAGAAACTCCAATGCCTGAAGGCCAGCAGTCCCCTCGTCTTCCAAAGGCCGATGTTGAGCAACTGTATTTTGGCTGTTCCAGCCACTTCCTCCACAGAACACGGAGACCTCACTGCATGTTGAGACCAGGGCCTATGTGAAGGTCACTAAGGAGTCTTGGTACAAAGGCCCTAAAAGCCACTCTGCTGCCTACACATGGCTCCAGAGGGTGACGAGGCTGACCCTCTGTGTCTGGGTATGGGCTGGGCACAGCAACAAGAAACCTGCTGAAAGTATCCCCGTGGAGGCAGACAGGGCTTATTCTGCAATCTGCAATGTCTCAAGCTCCAGAGGAGCTGGGCTGAGCTCCACTGGTATAACAATAAGAACAAACCTGATCAAAGCCTGTGTGTTTGCTTTAGATGTGGATGCCATGCACTCTGTTGCCATAGAGCTGTGACAGCTTAATGAGCCGTCGCCCATCACAGATCAGAACTACTGCGACTGTGTGCAGGCTCCTGCCCTGCCCCCTCTCTCCAGAGACATGCCAGAGTCCCACAGACGAGTCCTGGCTGCACTGAGCTGCCTACCAACAAGCCTGGGTGTCCCGGCCTGGCCAGGCAGGGTTTCTGAGATGAGAATTCCCCTCCTTCATTTCCACACGCTGCACCTGGAGGATGCTCCTCTGACAGGATGGACGTGGTGGCAGCGGGGGCAGGAAGGCAGAAGATAGAAGGACACATTTCAAAGCTCAGACATAGGACTTTTTTGCAAACTGTAATGACTCAAAGCAGTAAGTATCTACTATTTACTTGGAAATCTGACTAGAATTATTTAGCACGGACAAACCAAGCTTGCGAATACCATGAGCCCAAGCCACAGAGCCCTGAGTGCTGGTGCATGCTTCCCATCATCAGACACAGACAGAAACAGCAGACAGCCAGCATCAGCATTTCAAAAACAAACAGGAACATCCCAGCATGCCCTCTGCCCTCAGCTTGTAAAAATCCCAGCCTCCCGGAGCCAGGATCTGGGGCTCTTATGGTGTCCTGACTATGAGAGCAAAGGGAGTGGTGCAGTCACTGCCCTCTGCTCCCTAGGACAAGGGCTGCAGCTGTTGGGCCCAGCTTGCTCTGTCTCTCTTGCATCACATGGATGCCATCTCAGCCCACCTGAAGTGGCTGTTAGTGTTAGGGGATGCATGCCATGTTTACTGTGCTGTGCGGTTCCGGCAAAGGAGTAAATAGAGATTCATGTTCACTGTGGGGAAAAGCACAAACTGGGAAAGAAAGAGCCAGAGACTCAAGGTTCATCCTTTCCTGATGCAGTTCAGCAGCGAGGCACGAGGATGAGGTGTGTATGAGGTGTGTCTGTGGGTGCTGGACCGAGGCCTGGAAGGGCTATCTGTTGGATTTCACACTGACACTTAAGACACAGCAAAAGTATTGATACACTGAAAACACAATATGTACTAGTGACCTAATCTGTCACATATACTACACTTAACACTGGAATGCCAGAAATTAGCGTGGTGGAAACCATCCTTGTATTTAACATGACAGAAACATGACAGAAACAGAAACATTTCACGATGATGATTTGAAGTGATCGTGTAGTTAATTAGCAGGATTAAATAAGCACAGTCTGTTAGTGCAGTCACCTTTCCTACTTCATGCTTCTCTTACAGTCTTACATTGCCTTTTGATTTAACATTAGATTTTAATACTTCTGGGCAAGGATTTGTTTCCCTATGTATTCATTCCACCTCAAGCAAATAGGCCCACATTCCAATTAATGCCTGCAGTTTCTAAATGCAATCAGCAGTAATATTTATTGGCTTTTTTGTGTGTGCGTCTACCCAGGAAAAGACTATTACCAGAAAAACACTCAAAACAATAAAAGGATGAAGATGTGATTCTTCAAGCTCACATGCTTCATTCCAAAACCATGCCAGTTTGTGTGGAAGTCAGTGGAAAAACCTGATCAAATGTGGTCTTCTGATTCTAGCATCTCTTTGCTAGATTTATTTATTTATCACAGCTAATGCCTTTTTATTTCTCTCTCTTCATATTCTAGGAATGTAAGTAGACCACAAAGGTGAAATGTGCACATTTGGTCAGAAAAGTTGCTGTGATTTCAAAATTAGGAATGAAAAACACCAACTGCAGATTGGGAGGGGAATAAAATATGGTATTTGATATATTCATGGTTTTTAGAAACAAAAAGGAGAAAAAAAAAATGACTTCTATTAGTACCAGAGCCTTTCCTTAGTCTCAACGTTCTTTATTTTAATTCCTGGATTCTCAACAGCCCAGTATTCCCACATTATTGTGCGCTCCTTCATAACTCTAATCTTCCTGCCTAGGAATGGTTAACTGCACAGTTACGGGTTTCTGCATCTCTCTCCCTCTTTCTTTTCCCCCTCCCTGTTCCTGAATCAAAAGCCTCCTGCCTCCGTCAGCATTTCTTCATGGCTCTCTAATTCCTCTCCCCATCATGTGGCATGCCTCTCTGTATCTTACTCTTCTCTCATCCCCAGCAGAGCCACTCCAGGCAAGGGTGACCTCTCCCTTGGGTTCTCTTGTCTGACTGTCTGTGTCAGTACAGAGTGACAGGAAGCAGGATCACCATCCCAGTGTCTCCGTAAGCAAGCAGCACTCACATAGCTCGCATGCCTGCCTGCAGGCTTCTCTCTGTAATGTGACATGGATAATCGTGACACAAAATAGTAACAGATATTTGCTCCTAAAATTCAGGAATGTGACAGCTAGAGACAGAATTACTATTCTGTGGCCTGAAGATGATATACAGTATTCAGGTCAGGATAAATCGGGAAGGATATTTGCCCTACTTTCATATTCTGGCTATTAATAACCAAAAGCATGACAGATTGTGGTTCATTCTGTGCGACTGCACAAATGAGAGATGTGGCCTCCCCCACACCTCCCCATACACATGCACAGACTAACATTTTTGGCTAATGTTTGAAAGCCACTCTCAAACTCAGCCTTTGAGCTGGAAGTCAAGCCTCAAGCACATGGAGGCCCTCTTTCACCAGCAAAAAAATGGGGCCAAGACAGGCTGTAAAAAGATACATAAGACTTGTCTTTGGTCTACTGACCCAGAAATCCCACAGAATACAAGCTGCTGCTCTCCCTCTGCTCTCTTCAAGTCACAGCACAGCTCAGTTGGTCTGCACCCTGTTTGCAAACAAGCCTCCTTCTGTGAAGATCCCACAGGGAGATCAGAGAACACCCACCCTGAAAAGCTCAGTCACATCACTCCCAAATAGCCTCCAGATCCATTGTGCTATACAGGATTTCAGTAGGACAAAGCAGCACTTCCTGTTCAGTAGTGAAACAGTAAAAAAGCTCACACAGTTACAGAAACAAATCAAGTTACACCTTCCCTGACTTTAAAATAGCAAGTGAATTATGCTCTGTAATGACTCAGCACTCATCTTTTACAAATAAACGAGGCAGAATTTGTATAGTATCTCATTGCAGAATACTAACTTTTATAAGCCATCATTAAGATTTTGGAAGATTAAACACTCAGAAGCTTGAAACTCTTCCACTTTTTAGAACAGTTGTTCAAATGCCAGCTTTTGTTTTCACTTGCATAGGAAAAAATACAGATATTTTTCAGTCCACTGAGATGGAAGAAGAGCTATCCTGACAGCTGAGACAGCTTCTCTGAATAGGATCCCTCTGCTCTTGAGAGTTGGAAAGATATTCTGTGCCATCCCTTTTGGGTCACTTATGCAATCTGCTCTAGCAACTGGTGCCAGTTCAGCTCAGCTACAGACCAGACTCTGAACTGTTTAAATGCCATTCCCTGAATCTGCTAGGGATACAGCCTTTGTACTGCCGTCACCACCACACTTACAGCCTATAACTGTAAAGCATTACTGCTAGTCCCACCAGTTACCACTTTAATTCTAGAAGTACAGTTCTCATGTGGCGATTGCACTGCATAGTACTTATGCAGGTAGGTAAACTCTCTTTTGTCTGTGTTTCTAGACTCTAATCCTTTTTTTTTTTTTTAATTTATTTAAATTATTAATTTAAAAGACCAAGCAAAGCAACAATAATGAGAGTAGGTCAAGTGCCAATAGCAGTGCACAAACCTTGACAATGCTCATCTTCCCCCTCCTGCTTCTCCCACAGTGCACCAGCCACTGTTGCCTCTGATCTTACTGAGCTGACAGGGGGCCTCAGCAAATGCAGTTTGTAATCCCTGCACATTTTGTCCTGTGCTGACTCTAGTGCTGGTATTTCTTAGCAGCTTCCTGCTCAACTCATTTAATAACTAGATTTACTAAATCTCTAGACACTATTTGTCAAAGGGCATAATAAGTTTTTGCCAGGTTCTATCTTGAGTTACTCTTCCAGAGGTTCTTTAGGTTGGGAAATGAAAATTTTCCTTCATTTTGCTTCAGAAAGAAAACCTTTTTTTTTTTTTTTTTTTTCCTGCTTCCTTTAATGCTAATCAAAATGTTATCTTAGACAGAGATATCTTCAAACAGAAAACCCACTCTAGCATCTCCCACCAGACTGCCCAGTTTAAATAACTTCTGTTCATGAGGGCTCAAGTTCTACCAGCTCCTACACAGTAACTCTGGAATCTGGATATGCTGATAATCATTCAGAATCACATCCTAATTAACATATTGCCTCCATTTTCACAAATGCTGGAGTATCCATAGTGAAAACACCAAGAAGGAAAATCTTCAGGCTCGTCATATGAAAAGGTTAGACAGAAAATGAAAAGTAACTCAGTGAAAGGAGAAGAAAAAAAAGTGTATTACACCCACACTGCAAACATTTTTTAGATGGACTTCCTTTAGATTTCTGAAGGGGGTAGGAGAATGAAAAAAAAGAATACTTCCTTTTCTTTGCATCTATGCTACCAGGGTAATTCACATTCTTGGTTGCTGACCTTTCTAAATTCAGGGACTGAAGCAGTTCATTAGGGACAGCAGAAAGAAAGTTCCTCAGAGGAGACAGAGAGAAAAAGGCACAGGTAAAGCAAAAGAGCAGAAGAAGTCCAATGATTTTGAATGAACCTAATCTATGAGCAGAAATAGAAATAGGGAGGGAGATTTGTCTCCTTATTGCCTGACTCTATCAGTCAAAATCTGGAGAAAATCCCTTCCAACAATGACCCTCAACATTTCACTAAAATAGACTGGCTTAACATCCATCTATGGTAGAGCCTGACACTCCTAGTGTAAGTTTCAGATTAAGGCTATGTGAACTAAGAATGATGGCTGGGTTGAAAACTGAAACAGGGAGTAAAATATTCTAGAGAAAGAACAACAACAAAAAAATGGGATTGTGTCAATCTAGATGTGAAAATCAAACTTGGAAAAAAACTCACTCTTGAGCTAGGCTGAGCCTCTGTTCCCTGTAGAGGCTTGTCACTGTACTGGATCCCACACTGCAATTAGCAAGTGAAGCATTAAATGATGAACATCTGATTTTGTTTGCAAATGTATATATGCATAAGATGATGTCTTACAAAGTACAAAAACTTAACAAATTATGTATTTATACTTTTCTGGCAGATTATCTGGTGTTTTTCATATAGTATGAACATTCCTCACCACAGTATCATCAACTTTTCACTATTTAAATATTTAAGCCTCTGATTACCATATTTCTGCATTACACAGCTATGAAATTTGGTGCTGTCATATAAAATATACAAGTATAAAGCTGACATTGTTTGCAGGGGCCTTTTGCTCAAAAAAGGTTATGGTTTTGTTAAGAACACATTTATTGAAAATATGTTTCTATATAAATATTACTGTATAACTGTATTATTGTCTGTAATACACAACGTGTAATAATATTCAGGGAGGCACACTGGAGCTTCTGAGCATTTTTCCTGACATTACTATTATTATTTTCCTATTCTTGTATTTCAGAGAAGAACTATTCCAATTTAAATCTGGCTTCTTAGGGAAATTCTCTTGCAAAACACAGTCAGCAAGAGCTGGTTCCATACAAACAGGTAATAGTCACATCGAAGTCGACTTCCCAAACTTTAAATTCATCCTCATTCACAGGCACACTCCCTATCCAGCAAAAGAAGTAACAGCCTTCCACTCTTTCTCTGCTCTCAGGAGCATTTGAGATTCATTTGATTTTGTTTGTTTCACTGACAAACAGAAAAAAGGACTAAAACGAGGATTGGACACTCATAACAACCTGCTCTTTTGTTGTTATGAAAGGGTGGTATTTACCTGGCTAAAATAATTTTATTTACTCATTTGGCAAAAGGTAGGAAGAATTTGGAGGCAGAACACAAAGGTAAATCTAGTTTTTGCATAGGTAACCAATAAGGGCTCACAGAAAATAATTCAGAGAATTTTATAAAATCAACACATTTAGAACATTATTTTTTAATCATCACTTACATCCTGAGAGTTCATGAAATATTCTGACAGTAAGTCACCAGACCCAGATAAAGTTTTTATTTAACTGCCTTTGCTTTAAAACTGTAAAGAGTAAAAATATTTTTCTTAAATGACTGATGATGATCACACAGCGTAACACCAAATAAGAGTGCCAAAATAGCAAAAGTATCAGCTATCATTGTGTAGTGGGGCTCCCAAGAAGTTACAATTGCATTTACAAGGGGATTTAAAAGCTTGGGATATGTTCTGTATGGAAATAAAACTTAGTGTCTCTGGGCAGGTGGTGGGATATATACATATATATTTTTACCACATCAATCACTAGAAGTTAAATCATCAATCTCTAGTAACTCGGTCTCTAGGAAATATGAAGCAGAAGGAGTGGTATATTTTTGGAGGCTAGAGGAATACAGAAAAGAATTTTGAAGTTCAGGGATGGACAGGATGCAACAAATAAGCTCATTAAATACTTCTCTACAGTTATTTTCCATCCTTTCGCCACCCTGAAGATGGATGCAGGAGGTTAGAATAACAAAACCATGCTATATATCAAACATCAGAGATGAAAAGACTTTCACCCACATCTTTTCCCTCCTCATCTGCCCCAAATGAGGTGCAGCAGGCTGGAAAAAAAAACAAATATCCAAACCATCAGGCAAACAACCTCAGCTTTCAAGACTTCTGTGGGCAAGAAAAATAATATTATTTCAAGTATGCAGACAGACCTTCTCAAACAGACATCCAGCATTGGGAAAGAGACCATACCTTGTACCATGAAGCCATTTCTTAAGTAGCTGATTAAAAGACGGCTGTATATCAGCTGGCCTACCATCTTAGGAGGCAAACTGAGAAATCTGAATGGGAAGTCAGAAAAACAGAAACTATTCTTGGACCATCACTGCCTTGCAAGTAAGCACACTTGGCCTTTGAACAGGCTAAGCTTTTTATCCCAGCTGCACTTCAATTCAAAGCTTTAATAGTGCTTTGGAGATGAAGCTATGGGCCACCCACCTTACAAAATGTGATCACACTGTAATGAGCATAGCTCACTGCCAGTTCCGGGGCAGAAGGTGACAGATGGGAACAACATCCTGTATATCGATAAGAGAACAATAGCATCTTCCCTTGAAACTACTTATTTAGTGAGATTAAGACTCAGAAGCATATAATTCCACAAGCTGGAAGACTGTTAGGACTTCTACATTAACATGGACACTATGTGGTGTGTCACATGCTAAGCATGAAAAGCCTCCTGTACAAAATGAGCTGCATCTTCAAAATTAGGGTTTCTATGTTCACCCACACAGGAGTAAAATCATCAAACTAAGGTCAGTGCTGTCATATGAGACTGCTCCAGACCACAGAGCACAGACATGACTGTCTAAAAGTTTAGCAGTGCCTGGAAGTACCCGGTGCACAAGATGGTATTTGGATTTCTAGAGGTAAGCTGTAACCACAAATGCGAAAATAATCTAGGGTCAAATATACAGTGAAATGAATATTCTGGAAAGGGAAGGGAAGAGGGAAAAGAAAACAAAAATGTTACGAGCTTATTGAAGACCAGCATGAGACGACACCAAAGAAAACACACAAGTTATCTCAGAGACCCTCCAACAGTTTAAGCTTTAAAGTTGAGTATCTCAGAAAGGTCTGCCTTTCTCTCTGGTACTCTGAGATAAAATCTCTAACAATAGAAATAAAATGGAATCCCACGTTTGTATTTTTGAGCTGTAATACCCTGAAGTTTGGCTCAGGATATTTAAAGGAGCAGGTGGAGTTAGCAACCAAATTTTCACGGTTTGGGGGTTTTTCAACCTGGGGCATGAAACCTGGCTGATGCTCTTGGTGGCTGTGTGACAGATTGCACCATCCTATGTGCCATGAAATCAACTAGTGAGCTGCAGTGCAATTTGCAGCATCTATCCTGCAGACATCCAAGATGGGAACAGGGAAGACTGCTGAACAATGGCGAGAGGTGTGCTGACAGAACTACCAAAGGAGGCGTGGGTACCATCTGCCTCTTCTTGTCTTAAGTTCATCCTAGTTACTATCAGTCCATCGGGATTATAAAACTTTATTACATCCACCCACAAAACCAAGGAATTAAAAAAAAAAAAAAAATAGGGGAAAAATTATCTCTAATTCAAACACTGAAGATGGAACAAGAACAAGCCTGGTGCAAACATTTCAGTCAAATAAACGGGAAATCAACAAATGCAAAAAAAATATATATATTAAAGAGTTTAACTTAGGAGATTTAAACAACCTGCATAGTAGTTTTCAGAAGAGTATCTTTGTATGATGTCAGCAACAAAAACAGCTGAAAATTCACATTATTCACTGTGAAAAGAAAACATTAATGATTTTTCCACCATCTTTCTTTCAGTTTAATCTTGCCCCAGTATGTTTTAACTTAAGCTGCTTTGGGCTGTAAACAGCACAGAAATATGCATTTCCCCTTAGCAGCCAGATAAGGGCTTTTTGATGTAGAGTCGTGTTAAGCTCATTACTTCTTTTAATTTCTTCTTAGTAATAAAGATTTTTTAATTGTTTGAATCCAAACAATTGATATAGCTGTTCAGAGGGTCAGGGAATGCAAATGAGGACTAAGAAATTCTTTCAATATAAGACCAGAACTCTATGCCATGGCAACAGCACTTTTTCATTACAGATTCCTCACGGTTGCTCTCTCCATATTGACAAGATCATTTCATAGGGTGAAGAGGTAAGGGAAAAGAGAGATCTTGTTGAAGAAAAGAATTGTTATGACGAGCAATTAACAACATATACCCCAGCATGTCACAGTAATTCTTCTCCTTTCATTCCATGAAATAGACTGATCATAAAAATGCTCCCCATCTGAGTGCCTCACAGTTAATGCAGTTTGCATCAGGCTGTATTTTCCCTCAGGCTGAAAAATACTGACATCAACGGGAACATCAGATGTGTTGAACCTGCCATCACCAGCCTGAAGATCTCCTGTCCTCACTATTTCTCCTACATTCCAGTGAACTGCCTGCCTGCACAGATGGGGCAAACTCAGTTTCACCAAGGAATCTGCTGTCACAGAGATTCATATGTTGTTATTTCCCCTGGATATTTGCATTTTTCACATGATGCTTTTTTGATGTTACCTCTTCCCTTTAATATCCTTGCCAAACCATTACAGGAAAAATAGCCTTGAAGCCTGTGTAAACACCACTCCACAGGCACTTCAGGTAAAAGATTTATAAATAGTCATAATACTGTAAAGGCTTGTTCAAATGACTATATTATCTGCATATGCAAATTAGCCTCTAATCATAACAAAGGTGATACTGACAGAGCTGTGACAAAACGTGTATTGGTACATATATGATACTAATTTTTTGTTGATGTTCTTAAAGGGACTTTTTCATATTTTCATTTCTGTTAGGATCTGTTGTGTTTTCCCCACCGAATATCACTGCATGGTTTTCTTCCAGTACTTGAGGGGAGCTTATAAACTTAAGGGAATCCATCTTTTTACATGGTCTGATGATAGTGACAGAGAAGTGGGAATGGATTTAAACTAAAATAGTAGAGATTTAGGTTAGATGTTAGGGGGAAATTCTTTACTTACAGGGTGGTGAGGTGCTGAAGAGTTTGCCCAGAGAAGCTGTAGTTGCCACATCCCTGAAGGTGCTCAAGGCCAGGCTGGATGGCATCCTGGGCAGCCTGATCTGCTGGGTGGCAACCCTGCCCATAGCAGGAGGCTGGAATTAGAAGATCTTTAAGGTCCCTTCCAACAAAAGCCATTCTATGATTCTGATACTATGGTTAATGGAAAACTGAAAGAGTCTTTATACCCTCTCCTTATGCAAAATTCCACTAATGGCTGTAAAGAACTGTCAGTTTAGCCACAACTGACCCTTTAGAACTATCATTTGGCTAGAGAATGAAGGTATTTCTCTGTTAATCACATATACCTGAGTAAGAAACTGAGTGCTAAATCACGACTGAGTACTAGGTTCTTTAAAGGAGTTACTTGTGTCCAAACTGAATATTAGGTAGCAAAAATCTGGCTTTTTATTGGTGGCCCACGGTCTGGAGTTGTGTGTTGAACTTGGGTACATTTATGTCTAGTATTGCCAGGAGATTTTAACTGGAGCAAAAAGTTTACACAGACTCTTCTGCTTTACTGCCTAAGCCTTTGTGCGTGCTGAAGTCCTCTGGCTACACCACAGCTCTAGACAGCTTTCCTGCAAGGAAACAGAAATGACACATGCTTCTCTCCATCTCCAGCCTCCTGGGGTATCTTTCTTCTTTGAAATCATGGCTTCTTCATGGTAGTTTAAACAGATGAATGATGTTTGTACAAAAGTCAGAGTGTTGAAAGAAAATCATGTTGCTTTCTCTTAAAACATTTAAATGGCACAAACCTGGAGATATTATAGAAAGCAGTCATGAAAAGGAAAGCATAACCACTTTTTATTGGTGTAGAAAATCAGCTCTATTTCAAAATTAAACTTTAGAATGACTTCATATTTTGTTAGACCTAGTATCTGAACATACTGAAAGAAAACAGGCTACTTTTCTGCTACTGTTGAGAACATGGTAAAAGGAATCACAGATATGACAACAAACAAAGATAAGCTACATTTGGTGTATCAAGATTGCCAAAAAGTAATTTTAAGAGAGTGTTTAAGAGTTTAAGAGAAAGCAGAAAATTAGGGTGGAACGAACAATTTGCTTTTTTGTTCTCTGTGTTTCAGTTCTAATAATGAACCTCAATGATGGGATGGTACTAAGGTCCTTAAGCAGCCAATGCAGTTTTTGAAGGCCATAAGTGAAAGCTAAACTAAGTTATCCCTTTCTATTGAAGACTATCACAGAAAAAAAAGGCTCCATCTTCAAAGGAAGTTTGCTAAGGATTTGATTCTGGTAGGTGTGTCTTCAGGAGTGCACATAAAATGGTACCTCTTCGTGACGGAAAGACATCTGTGAGCAAAGGGCTTTTCAGTGTAAGCATGTGCTGGCCTGAGGTCACAACATATACACACACAAAGAGCCAGAGAGAGATATTGTCTACTATTTTCAAATATTTAGATAGAATTAAATTTGGTTGTAATGTTAGTTTCATCATTTTGGTACTACTCCTGTCCTGGCCTAATCCACCTTTGGTGACCCTTCTTGCATAACTTGATCATGGATCATAGTACCTAGCCCTTAATATGGGCTCCTTTGTCTCATAATCTGCTTTTTTTTTTTTTTTCTCGGTTGATTGGATTATTTTGTTGCTATTGTTAAGACTCCCACCAATCTGACCTTTTCAGAAGATCAGTAAGAATACCAGTTCATGCTTGCAGAGTGATCCTGCCTGCATGTTCACCACCTTCATGCATGGTAAGTCCTCTCTTTTGTCTCTTGTGTGTGCCAGTATCTCCAGCTGCATACCAGTCCTGTGTAGGCCAGAGCATAGCATCAGAGGAAATCACAGAATTCCAGGCAATTAGTAGTTAGCAGAATCCCATCTTCTACTCTAATTCTGGGGAGAAGGAAGGAACGAATGAACAATATGCTGCTATAATTTTCCTACAGATTCCTACAAATTATGCATAGCGAGGAAAAGAATGTAAATACCTAAAATGTTTTTCTCTCTTCTCTGCACTTTCCAAACACAGTTCTACTTTTTCTAACCTACTGCTCATTTAAAAGCAGTTTACTAACATTGGAGGATTTACTGAGTTGTTCAGAAAGCATACACCTGCCAGAAAATGAATTCCTCTCTCTGTTTTGCAGCCTGTAGGTCTGAAAGTTGAAACTGACTTCAGGTAGAAGCAGAGAAGGGCACAATTTGAGATGAAGTAGTGGTTTTGCCACATTTTTTTAGGTCAATCATCCAGTACTTTAGCTCAATACCTAACTGAAACAATGAGTCTCATTTTTACTTGAGGTTATGTTTCCTCTATTACTTCTACACAGAACCATCTACAAAGTTTCTGGAACCAGAAGGCTTGTTGGCTATCTAATCTAACAGTACAATATATGCAAATGGCATGTTTAGCACATAAACTATATTCAGGGAGATTCATTGACTTATTAAGCACTTATTAAAATAAAACATAGCTGATATTTACACAACAAAAATGGGAAAAGATCTCAGCCTCTAGCAGAGAGCATTTCTAAAATCTGTTTTCTAAAAGTGTTACACCTATCCAAAACATGGGGGTTTTGACTGTTGACACTGAAGGTTGTATTTAATGCTTTAGAATAGGAATGGAAAAGCACAAGCATGCTCTCCTCTGTGAATTTATTCATCATGGAGAAAAGCCACTGAAAATGGGGTGTGTTTTTCCCCAGACTATTTTTCATTCAGAACAACAGCCCTGTCTGCACTGGAAAATTCCACAGTATGTGCAGACCTACAGGGGGACAACTGGGCATGTCACAGGAGACTGCAAGAAGGCACTTAGAGAAACAGCTACCTGTTTTAAGCAGATTGAAAAAGTGCAACTATACTAACAGTAGATATCAGTCAGAAATTCAGAAGATCCTTCAGAAAAACAAAAGAAAAACAAACAAAAAAACCCAAACCAGAAAAGACATATTACAGTTTTTCTGATATTTCAAAAATCATGGATATTGCCAACAAGGAAAACCAAACAATAACAAAATAAAAAACTAAAACAATAATTAAACAATCAAACAGCAACAAAACCACACACGTTTTCCCACCTATCCTTTAGATCTTTTCAGACTTTCTAAGACAAGAACAAGTTTTAGAATGGAAAATTTATCTTCAAACAATCAATAATTTCAGTGAAATCTGATTGTTCCCAGCTCCTCGCTGTAATCACTGCCTGTGCTGAGCTCTCTGTGCATAAATATACACAAACACATACACACACTGTGTTAATAACAAAGGCCTCTGTGCTGTCCATCAGGTACTCATAAAATCTTGAGGGCCAGTTCAAGCTGTATTGATACGAAGTCATAAGTGACCAAAGAATAGATTTTATATGAAGTATATATTCATTCATTACTCTGATGCTTTCTTTCCATAAAACACATTTAGTGTAATATATATGCATAAACATAAACTGTTCATGCAAATAACGTAACAGTTATTCAGAAAACTCATTAAACACTGCAAGGCATGCACAACTGTATCTAAATCTTTGGTTTCTTCTTACAATCCAGATATTGGCACAGCTGTAAAAAAAATATCTCTATGAAAGCTAGAGGAGCATTCAGGGAACTAGATGGAAAGCTAACCAGAGCTTTCACTTTGTTTCTAGAATAGCCATGTTATAAAAATTACATTCTGACGAAAAGAGCCTTTCCAGATGTAGCTAGATAATACTGAACTCTGTTTCCACTAAGAGCTTTAGGAATAGTATTAGCTCACATGGAAATAATTTTTTAACAAGCTGGGAGTGGTTCCTAACAGTTCCTGAAGCTGTTCCCCCATGCTTATGTCCCCTCCTCTCTGGCTCATTTTAGGAGCTACACCCAATGTGCAAAATGACCTGTGCACCTAAAGAGGCACAAATGATTTTATTCATGGAAAGAAAGGAATATCAAAACTGACTGGCTAAAAACATTGCAAGAGCCAAAGTAGACCTTTGTACAGTGTTTACCTGATAAAAACCAGCACAATTAATCTATCTTAATCATATTGTGATGAAATACAACCAAATTATCTTTACAGGTTCCCGGTATATTATGACAAATACAGTTTCCCACATGATGATGTAAGAAGCTGAGAAGCTTGTTAAAAAAAAATTTCCCGAAGACTGTAAATTTGAAAGGTCCAGATCATGTAATGTGAGTTTGGAAAAATAGATTACTATGTAAAAGTCACTGATTATGAAAGAAAGGTCAGTTGTATTTAGACATAGGCCAAAGATTCAGTGTTTTAGTCCATGACTGAACCACCAGGATCATTTTTCAACTAACTGCCATTCACCTTGTCTTAGTAGAAACTCTGACTTGTTCATTAATTTTTTCTAACCTTCAACAGGTATATTTCTGCCAGGTTAGAGTCCAAAATGTCAAAGCAGTCAGAAAAATTTATTCTGGGAATAGTGTACCAAGAATGGAATACAAGAAAACTGAGGGAAGGAGAGATGGAGAGCATCAAATTCAAGTCTGGAGGACAGCAGGTGAATGACAATCCCAATGTTGCAAGGAAAAAAAAGAAAGATAAGCAAAGAAGACAATCAGTAAGGGACTTTATTTTTCTTCATAACAGTAAGGATACAGAATTGTTTTCCAAGTAAAAGACTACTCAAGTAGGTAACATTGATTGTTCAGAAGAACAGAGCAAAGAAAAAATATAAGACAGAAAGAAAAAGGGATCACATTTTCTCTTCAGTTCAAGAACTTCTTATTAACTGCAAGGTATGGATTTTTGGCCTACCAATCAGACAATGACTCATTTTACTCATCTGTAAACTCTTAACTTTTACCACTGCAGTGCCACCCTTCTGTGCCATGAACTTCAGTGGTCTTGGCTAGCTGTTCCTGACTCCTATCTTGGCAAAAGAAGATATCTTAATAACTCTAGCATCTTACAGTTTCTGTGGATGCACTAATGAACACAAAGAGACCACCCTGACCCAAGAACTGACAGTCACAAGCAGGACTGGGCATGCCAAAAGAAGTTTTACCTGCACTCATTATATGAGGCCATATAACTGGGGCAACATCTTCCACTTACCTTAACTTCCTTCTACTCTCCACCACTATAATGGTGTCAGACGTTCCACAATGATATTTTGTGCCAGACTTGTATGAACAACATCGTGGCCATGATCTACCACAACATCTATACAATAAACAGCTCATCAACAAACATAAAGCACAAAGCAGACAAAGCCTACACAGAATCTGGTCTTGTCTTGTTTTATCTCTAAGAGCTGTAGATGCCATGAAGCAGGAACCAATTCATCTGCAGCACTAACTGATGTGCATTTCTCCAGCTTAGATTCACTTGAACACATTTATATATGCAAATAAAATTGTCACAAGTGAATGAAGTAATTCCTCCTACAGGCTGAAAGGAAGAAAATAGGTTACTTGTTATAACTATTGTTAAATATTTAGGAGTAAGGTCCCCATTTGCAGAATGAATGAATGGATAGAGACATTCAATCTAGTTATGTTATTAATAATTTACACTATCTTTCAAACTGAATTATATATGCCCAGTGCGTAGCCTGTACTCAGAATTTGAAATATCAAATTGGTTCATTGATTAACTTATTTTTCTGCTGGATACTGCACCTGCACTGCATTTCAAAACAAGACTTCATTACATTTGTATCTTTGTTGATTACCTTCCACCAGGAAACTGACCCCAGAAATTCTGTCACTGTGTATAACTCATAGTGTTAACACTTATTTTAAGTCTCAATCCTCAGAACACAAATACAGAAGTTGATGTGGTGATTTAATTGAATTTCACATGCCAGTTTGGACTCACATTCGTTTAAATCCAACTTAGATGTGGCTGACAGTTTGAATATCACTATGCTGTAAGCCAAGAATAAAAACCAGTCAACCACAGCACAGCTAACTATATGGATTTCCCATTTTGCTAATGCAATTCCCTCCAGTTGACATGTCTTGCAAGCAGTATCCTTGGAAGCAAACAACTGCAGAAAGAAAACAGCAGATTCAAAGACAGTTTGACTTTAAAACAGTAGAAACAGTTTATTTGCAAGTCTCTCTCTGAAACAGCTATATACTTTCCAGCTATTTATCGATCCAGCAGTCTGGGCACCTCCACAGCTGAAATAACAGGCTGTGACAACATCAGAGAACACTGCTTTTGCCATCCACCTTCCCCAGAAGAGAGAAGATCCCTTCGTCCTTTCAGGAACAAGTGTGATCCACTTGTACTTTTGGTACTTTGGTCAAGTGGCCATCAATGTTTGTCCTTGGGAGAATCCCCCCTCTCCCACAAATGCCCCTGTGAAGCAGAGGGATGCTTCTGAAGCACTCTTGCACATGGAACCACATGCCAAGCCATGAGGTTTGGTCAGTCCTCAACTCTGGGCAGCACCGTGTGCCCACCTCCATGGTCTAGCCAGGTTACAGCCCCCCAGCTGCTAACCGACCCACTAACACATTGACAGCACACTTGTGTCACTGCTGCTGGCTGCACTGAGAAGGGCCCTGGGGAAAGAAGTGGCCTTACTAGATCTGACACCAGAGCAGCAGCTATAGTCTGGGGAGAGAAAAGCTGTCAGGAACAAAACATGCACTCATGACTGATTTTGCTGTGAGAGTCTAAAAACATACTTTGCTCCAAAACAAATGCAAAACATTGCACCCTGGTGCCCTGAAACAGTACAAGCCGATGAGAATGCATGCAGTGGTTGTTACGTGCACTGCAGTACTCCATAACCCAGGAAAGTCTCACTGATTTGCTTCTCTTTATCAGGATGGTCTAACATAACTTAAACAGCCTGCTGAAGAAAATAATAAATATTCTTGCCATACATCAGGGAATTAACTGCCCCTCTACATCTACATGTATGGGAATCACCTCCCTTGTCAATCTCTCTTCTTTCTCCTGTATGCCCGACCTTTATGTTCAAAAACTTACTTTTTATTATTTACTTTAGTGTATGAAACAGCTGCTTCTTAGTAAGACAAACTTGGCAAGTTTAAGGCATTAAAGCCTGACTGAGTTTTCCAAGGTATGATTTATAGTTCCCTTTTATTTGTACATTATGTAGAGAAGCCAAGAGTGAATAATCCTTTTGGGTATCAGGAATCCAAAAGTCTGGTATCCTAGCAATAGCCAGTGTAAGGCAACTGGCCTAAACATACTGTTGTTAGATTTTGGCAATACTGTGCCTTTCTGAGGGTTGATTCAAACCTGGAGAGATTATAGCATATTCTTGCTTCATATACTTGGCCCTTATAATACTGCAGAATAGACAATCCTTAAAGATTAGAATATGACACCAATATAAACAGAAGCCATAATTATTTTTAAAATTAAATCTAAAAATAGCAACTCCCAGCTATACTTGATTTTAGAAGTGGGGGAAACTCTCATTTGGAGTAGTTTTTTATAGTCATAGCTAAGTATGACTGTAAATCTTAGCAGTATAGCTAAGATTTCTTCAGCTGGTTAGATTTCCTTCGAAAGCAAGACTAAAACAAAACAAAACCCCACAACACTCGTTGGACTTTATAAAAGCAGTACCTTTGCAAGTATTCATTCTTGTTGCCATACAGCTAGCTAGGTACTAGCCAACCTTGCTGCCACTCATCTTGCTTTTTTTTTTATAAATATGTCCTTGCTTTGCTCTTTTTTTTTGTGCTGGCCAGAAACAACAAAAATGACAGATGACTTTGGCTAAAGAGGCCAAATACATATTATATTCTATTTCATATTCACTCATTCATTTCAGAAAAAGGCTTATTTTAAACCAAACTAAGCAAAGCAAGTCAGCACTACAAAAATATTTATCAAAGAACCAGCATCTGAACTTGGAAGAAGTGCTAGCGACTGGATTTGTTATCTGGTTATAAATTTAATTTAAAAAGCAATGTAATTAGCTCAGAAGGGCTGACTGAGTCAGCCTCACCAGTGCCAGAGGCTCACTGTTGCTGCTCTTGCATGACCCGCCTTGTACACAATACAGAGAGAAGTGCAGTTCACAGTGGAAACAAATACATTAGAGGATGCATTGGGCTGAACCCAATTCTGCAAATACCTGAGCATGTACAGCAAAGAGAATGTTTCTTCATTTGTGGCATCAAGGGCATCCACTGATCTGTTGAATGTGCCATGATGCGTGGCACGTTACTCAAGGGAATCTCCTTTAATCTGTCTGAAAATCTGGTTGGAACATAAGAACAAAGTTATTCTCTGCAGACCTCCAGTCACTTCAGCAGCAAATCATTTTTTATAACTCAGGCTGCTGGGACTAACTTTAAAGCCTCATTTTGTTGGAAGTTTGAAAGGTACACCTTGTATATAGTTCTCATCTTTTCACTCAGATCTATGCAGAGTTTTTGAAAAAGTGACACAGTTTTCAGCTGGGATGGAAGGAAGTTTTATTCTGCTGGAAAAAAAAGAAAATACCTTCATGTTGATCTTTTGTAAGGAACATTTTCAAACGTAAGCCTTTATTGCCAACAATAAGGAGTGGGATGACACCTGGAAGTCAGACATTTTGATGTCAATTCAGAGCAATGAAAGAGAAGCAAAAAAGTTGCCACAGATGGTGGGAAGAGATTAATGGGAAGAAAACTATAAGTTATGTGCATCTCTGTGGATGTCTGCAAAAATATCATGATCATGGTTGAAAACAAATATTATTCACCTTTTAGACAGTGGGGCATTTGTTCTGTCTCTGCAGCAATAAGTCAAAGATCTGGAAGGACAGAACTGCACCAACCAGGGCAGATCCACAAATGTGAGATGTAAACACTAACCCCTGAATTGTTTTTCTGATTTCCAAATTACCCATTCAGTGCTTGACAGTATTGAATGAGCAAGAGTACCCTTTTAAATCAAGCATCTTGTAAGGCAGCAAATCTTTTTTATCTTTTTAAAAATCACTTTCTCTGCAATGAAATTCTTATTCAGTAAAATGAATTTCCCTTAGGAACTCAGACTTCATGGATGAGATAAAAGCAGTGGGATGAGGAGAAAATATATAATCTAGTCACTAGGGGAATTTGCTTCTAGGTCTAGATTTTCACTGTTCGTGAATAGGGTTTTACACCCCTTTCTCTGCCAAATATTTAGCAGGGAAGCTGGCACAACTACAGTAGACACAGCCTCTCCATCTGAACCCGCAAGAAGCACCTGGTGATAAAGCATATGAAAAAAATCAGTGTGCCAGACATATGTGGCAAATGAAAGACTACCTCTGTTCCTTTTTGCTAATAAGGGGGAAGATGGATAGAATATGAAAAAAAAAAAAAAAGAAGGAAAAAAGACAAATAGTTAATTAAAAAAGATAACTAGTAAAGACTGGGATCTGGAAATAACAGTTTGTATCAATCTACTTAACTGGTGAATAACAAGTTCCAGAGGGAGGAATTAAAGTAGTTGCAAGAGCCTTCAAGCCTTAGAGGAGAATTAAAAAGCATAACGTCTCATGTCGGGAAGAATGAATCTTTCATTTGGTTTAGACAAAATAAAATTTACAGTTTTGTTTGGCAGCAGTAAGTATTTTTTTAAGGACTAAAATGGACATTTAGGTTTCACATTTGCAGTTTTCATAAAAGCAAACTTTATGTTTCAGCTGATGGGAATACTTTGAGAAATAATACTGCCCTTCGTCCTACAGGTATATGAACACACATCTGCAAAATCAGCAGCTTCCTATTTTTCCCAGACTTCTGAAACCACAGCCATTGAAGCTGCTCCACAAAACCACACAATTAAGAAACTTAGGAAAACAAACAACAACAACAAAAAACCACTCAAACCCCTCAAAACAAACAATCAAAAAAGACCTAAATAACCCCAAAGAAATCCACAGTCACAAAATGCAACCTTTCCCACTTCATATGGTGTCCCAAATGTACAGACTCTCACAAACTCACTTGGTCTAAAAGCAAATAAATAATATATCAACACTAGATCTCCTCAGACTGTGACAGGAGCCAATAGAGCTAGCAAACAAATTTTACTTCATTTAAGGCCTTTTGTAGCAAAACTGTGTGAAGTGGGCATGGTGCAAATGAGAAGGCCAGTCAAATCAGATGCAACTTGCTACTCTTTTGCCAAATCGCTGCTTCCAATTCATCAACCATCCGTAATGCACAAAGAAGGATGGAAATGATTCTATACTGTGTATGATGTACAGGTACCTTTACTAATACTTTCCAGCCATGAGAAACATCAGTCACTGATTAGATATAATTACAAATAAGTAGGAAAATAAAAGACTAGAACACAAGAACGACTGAAATTTGGCAAGAAAGAACTCCTATGTTTCAAATAAAAAGCCACACTTCTTCTTAATCAGTACAGCCTAGAAGGATGTCATCTTCCATTTAAGGTCAGGTGGGAGGGAGGATGAATGCATGGCTCTTTCACACAAGCTCTTCCAGATGCCCCCAATCATCCCCCCAGACATGAGGAATGCATCATTCTGATGGAAGGAGGATGAAGTTCAGGAGGTTCTGTAAAACCTTACTGAGATCTGCCATAAATCTGCACTTAAGTTTTCCATCTTTGAAAAAACGATCTTGATTCTTACTTTTTAGTAAGTACCTGGATATAAAATAATGAACGAGATGCTATTAATGAACATACACTGTTTATGACATTTTCCTGCAGTAAATAAAGAAATAATTTAAAAAAAATGCAGCTTGCAAATGGATCAAATATATTTTGCTATAAGAGCAATCATATTTTTTCCTTCGGTGACTTGAGAGTATTCCAGCTACAGAAATCAATAACTTCTAGCTTCAGAGGTCAATAATACAGAGGTACTGAGACTGAATCCTGAAATGAATAGTCAGCTAATACTGGAAAAATGCCAAAGCTCCACTGACATTACTGGTGATACCCTGACCTAACACAGCAAACAGAGGAGGAGATGTTGGTTAAGCTTTCAGTAAAAACATTTGCAGTACTGGAAGAATGGATATTATTAGCACTTTCAGTTAAAATGTCTTCCGTCAGGACAAAACAACTTCTGCGAATAGAAAGAAAGCATGTTGTTTTTCCTAGCTGATACAATCTCTAGAGAAAATAAGAAACAAGTATTGAGTAGTAAAGAATTTTTAGCTACAAAGCATGCTGAAAATCATCTGGGTCAGCGAGCAGTCAAACAAGCCCTTTGCAAAGAGTGCTTTTATTTGGGAAAATTCAAAATCCAAGGATTACAGCGAGATGGGCAGCTGAAAAGAGGCAACAGAGACAGAAGAAATGGAAAGAAAAAACGGGTGGGAGGTGGAATGCTTCCTTTGTTGTGGAACTCCTGGACTAAGAAGATAGGTGTGTCAGTCTGTGGCTGTGTCTGTTCTTACACTGCTTTGCAGAAGGGACACTGCTATCTCATCATTTGGGACCAGCAGTCCTAGTAGAACAATCTCTCATCAACCTTATTCCTGAGGCCAAGAATAATGTCAAAATAACTATTTCTGTAGGATGGTAATACCAAGTTGCTTAATATTAGGCATGCCCCTTAATTCCACTGAGAATATGGAGAGGGCAATGGCACAGCCCTCTCCTTTCATGATGAAACCCTTGCACCTGCATGCTATGCTGTTTCTGATAGCCACCAGGTCACCAGCTTTGGTCAGAAAGTCCAAACACATGCACTCATAAACGGTGGGACAGGCAGCTCCTTACCCAGAAGCTGCCCAAGAAGGGAAAAGACTGCCATAAGCAATCCATGCTCTTTCTCTTTTAGCCACCACCTTTGAAGTTGCTCTTGAGACCTACATGGGGAACATGAATTGCCTCCTTCCAGCCTGAACCTTTCCCGGACTCACTTCACCCCAGAATGGCTGGCTGAACATCCCTTAAACAGTGAAGGAAGATGTTCCTGGAAGAGTGATGAAGGTTAGAGACAGGTGTTCACTTTCACTGAAGAAATCCATTTAATCAGATTATGGAAAGTAAGCCATCAGGATTACATTAATTACCCTAGTAGTCCAGAGTAATCACACAGGTCATAAGTTGGATGCTTCTTCTGTACAAGATGCCTTCATTTAAAAATGAAATTCTGCAGAAAATGCTTTTGCCATCTCAAACTGAGCAACACCTTTGTAGATCCATTGATTTCAGTAGGATTTTCCCAGAGGGCAAGTATTACTTAACATCAGGAAGATGGAAAGAGTAGACTAGGCCATTATAGACATGTGGGTTGCAGCAGTATTTATGGATGTCTCATTGGTCAAAGTGCATTATACTAAGCACTGAGCAAACAAAGCACAAAGCTCATCCAGGAGCTTGCACACTTGTGAATACAGATGCCTGGAGTCTGCAATGGTAGTAAGAAATCTGCAGGATACGTAGCAGACACAACATGCAAATGTCAGACCATGACCAAAGACTTTTGCTTTTATCTCAGTAGAAAAAAAATCTAATAATCCATAGCTTCCTTTAAATACATATGTATGCAACTGTGTTTTTTTTTTTCTTTTTTTTCTCTCACTCTGTTTATTTTCCATTTTCAACCAGGTTTAATGCCTTTCCTATGGGAAACCACATATTCCCTACCCTGAACACTCTCCCAGTTTATCTCCCCTATTCTCCTCACAAATACACATTTTATTGGGAAAATATTGTGATAATATTTTACATTTTCTTTTTAGTTCCCCCCACTTAGTGTGTACAGAGAGCTCCTCATAACGTAGATCCATTTCAGTGTATGATATTATCCACTACCAGATCACAGTTAGAATAACTCAGTAGTTATTTCACTGCTAAAAATACAAAACTTGTCCTATATAACATTGCAAAAAGTTTGCTCTGTTAACAAAAGAGGCACTGTTGTTACTGGATAAGCAAAGGCTTATTTTCTGAGTTTAAATCTCAGTGTAATTAAACAGAGAGGTTAATATTGCATTTGCAAGTAACACAGCTCTGCTAATGTCAATTATTCTTTGCAAATACTGATTTGCAATTTCTGATGTGGAATACTGACAACAAAAAAATCACGAGACCACAACATTCCACCCCTTATTCCACATCACCACATCATGCCTAACATATATGTACATATGAACAATAATTAATATGCATTACATATATCTACACAGAATCACTAAATGCACTCCCCCAGCATCAAATTCCCCTGTGGTACACACTGGACGTCCCCACTTTTCTCCATCACCCACCAGGTGCACCTTCAATTAAAAATAATAATAATTCCTGAAGCAGAAGTCCTGAATGTCAAAGAAAACATATCCTTCACACTAAGATGCAAAGTGGGAGGCAACACAACTGAGACAACACCTGTTTGTTTGTCCTTCTGAAGCCCTCAGATTCTGATTATCTTCTCTGATCCTATTTTTGCTTTTCCTAGGAGAGTCAGTGCTTCTTGTCTTTAAAGTTCACCAACATTTTCCTCATTGTTTTTACTGCACAAATTGGTCCTGCTGCTGAAGTGCCTCTAGCAATAGTTTGAGGTAGGCGGCTGCATCCTGGCAACCTTTTCAGCATTACCCTACTGGGTAGGAAGAAGGACAGCTTGTTTCTCAGAGGCTGCCAGGAGGCCAGGAGGTTTATGCACATCAGGTATAAAGCAGATGCTTTTACTGCAGATATTACCATTTTTCATATCTAGTTCCTATAAAGGCAATGTCACACAGAGTTAGACAAGGTTTTAATTTGATTTCTTCAGTGAAGACCAAAAAAGCATCTAAAAGCCTAGAGAAACAGATTAGTTTCTCCCACCAAATAGTCACACTTAATTTGTAGAAATTAAGTTTACATATATGACAGATTTTACTTAAGACCAAATTTTGAAGCAAGACAAGTGCCTTATCCCCTACCTGCTAATCACGGATACCTGTAAATGCTGTACAGTGTGAGTGAGTTGTTATGTGAGCTGGTAGAATCAACAGGCACATTTTAAGCTGTACATGTAACACTGGTGAACTTTTCCATGTTTCATGTAACTGAATTTATGTGAGAGGTCCAGCCAAAACGGTTCTGCAATCTTTGGAAAAGTACTAAGGAAAAATAACTCCAGCCTTGCGCTTTCTTGTTTATTTGGGAGAAGGGAGAGGAACACTCGCAATGGTACTACACAGCATGACAAATTTGATTCAGCAACACAAATGTGATTTAGCTCAGGAATGGGACCAAGATCACATTTTCACTCGATTGGCCAGAGCACACGGAGTTTGTGCTTGCAGCAGGACAGATAACGACTTGATTTGACAGTAAGGCAAGCAGTTGAAATAGCAACCTCTCAACATTTTGGAACAGATTTGAAGTGCTAGTGTGAGCTCATACTGTGTCAGCATTCTGCAGTATGTGGATAAGGCATTCTTGATGTAGAGACCATGAAATCAGGCCTACTGCCAAAGCACAGCCCCATATTGCAGTCTTCCTACTATTGCTTTAAACCATCTCTTATCAATTCTGTCTTGGAAAGCTGGGAAATGAAGGCTTAGAGATTTCTCCAGACTTTGTTGCTCATCAGCATGTTCACATCCTGGGTGCTCATACACCCAAGCGGTTGAACCAGAGAACTGAAATATATGTTTGATAGTGCTTGCAGGAATACATTCAGATGGAAGAAATGAATGTGCAAATCACAGCTGAAACTGTGCACACAAGCTGCCTGTTTATTCCATAAAATCCCAGACTAAAACAATTTCTAGAGCATACTTGGAGTCAAATTCACCTACAGGTAAATTTGGCTGAGTGATGCCACAGATGAACATGGCTCAGCCTTTGCTGTTCTCTCCTTCCCTTGACAGCCTGGGATACAATGCCAGCTGGACTCAAAATGCTACAGTGATATTTTCTTGGCGAGGTTCCTTTTAATGTGCTCAAGGAAATCACTTGCTAGAAACACAGCCCACCTGGTGCATGTTCTCTTCCTCTCTCCAAAATCAGTTGTGGTATCGGACAGAAGAGAGGTAAGAGACAACTTTGAACTTGGAGGTACTAAGTCTCACCAAAACCACTGCAAACAACATCAGCGTGGGTAATCGTATGAAGCTAACATGCCCCTGTAAAAATCACAAGAACACGTGAACTGTAATCTTCCTAAATATTTGCTTCTCATTGAAGTTTCTCATTGCAGTAAAAGCATTAAACTTCTAAATTATAGTTTAAAATAAAGCAAATAATTTGTTTCCAGCTGGTACAATCACTTAATAAAGTGCCTGCTGCATCTTCAGAAGTAATATTCTTCTTTCCCTGGCAAACAGCAGAACTAATTACCCAGGTTTTGTACCACCAGTTAGGTCCATCCCCAGAGTGTCCTTACTTAAGTACAAGAAATTAAGAAAGAATAATCTGCCATATGGAAGATAAGGAATTTTAAAAAAGCATCCTGAAATATGCAAGTTAATTGGAAAAAAAAATCTATCAGAAAACTGAAGCCACTTCACTATTATAGTTATTTATCAAATGTTTTAATAAGAAGAAAACAAGTAGTTTCTTTCTCTTCTCACTGAATTTCAAACTCCACAGTTTGTACATGTTAAACTTGGCACTACCAGCCTGTAAAGAGGTTAAGAGAAGAAAGCCTTCAACTGGTAATAGACTGGATGAAAATACTGCCTGGAGCTATATCATGCTGATGTTAATTGGCATTGTTTGTCAACAGCCAAAGGACTGATAGGTGTTGCTGAAGGGTTAATGTAATACTGTCTGCAAGATTGCTTTTTTTTTTTTAAAGATATCATTTACATTATGTGTAACTATTTCTCTTCTCCAGGCTCCAGAACAAATATTTGAGTGATAAAAATGATCATATTATTTTTCTTTCCTAAAGCACAAATGAAAGAAGAGAGAGGAGTAAAACTGACTATTGCAGAACTGTCCCAGTGGTACAATAAATTTTTCAACGTTTTGATGAAGGAGTTTGTTTGGACAAAATAGCTAAGTGTTTATTAAATAATGTTATTTAGCACTTAAAGCCTAGAGCTGACATGCATTGTTCCTAAGCAGTGTGATCAACTATGAATATTAAAAGAACACACTTTGTCTTCCCATGTGGTTCGAAAAATGAAACATAAAATCAGGAGAGATTTAATGGCGGTTCTTGGAGAATCAGTCAAGAGCAGCTTCATAATAGCTGGAATGCAGCAAGGCAATCATAACTCAAGCACACATGTCTGACAAAGAGGACATGTAAGTACGAGGAGGCCAGAAATAACTATAGGTGCTATAGCTCAACAGGGCAAGAAATATACAGTCCTCAGCAAATGGGTTCATTCCTCTAGGAGGAATGCAGCAGCAATGTAAAAATGATGGTAAATAAATACTTGTAGAAATGCTGTTGAGCAACAAAGAACTGTACTGTAAAGTGTATATAACAACATGCATGTAAACCCAGGTATATACTATAGCATTACTGAGAAAAAAAGAAAGAACGCTGTCTTGCTTAATGTCAGCAGTCAAGTTTTTGATTAAATAACTGCTCTGACTTTACATGCTTCTAGTAGTCTGAGAACATCAACAATTTTAAAATTTGCATATATTTCCCAAAACGAGATGGGGAACATGGGGTTTGGGGATGAGGACTTGGGGATGTGGGGATGGGGACAGGGGGATGCGTGCATGGGGACTGGTTGTCTTGCTAGCCCCAATAGAAACATAAGCTTTTCCCAAAGCACAGCTAATTCTCACAGTGTGCTGCTGCTGCTGCTTCTGCACAAGGCAAAGGTCCTCAGGCTGTTCTAGTCCACATCCACTGGGAAAAGCTAATGGAGCTCCACCTCTTGTGGTGTTTAGCCCCTTAAGCTCTTGTACCAGGGCTGCCTTTGCCACCTTCTTAAAGGCTAATTGATGAAAGGTGGCCTGTGCTGCCTCTAGCTGGTCTAGCAGCTGGGCGCAGTGCTACCTGCGATGTGACACCCTGGAGTTCCAGGTATGTCTGCCCAGCCAAGATGATGAAGGAAAGCTACACCCAGCACTTGAGCTTTGGCGCTGAAAGCAGCTTTGATTGTAGAAATTTTCCCCATTTCAGCTGAAGAGATATTTCCCATAGTACAATCTTTCCTCCCAAATGGAATAGAATACATAAACACCAACTGATGTAACATACAGCTAACTTGTATTTTTTATTAAAAAAAAAAAAATCGGTAGGAAACATCAGACCCGCAGTTCTGCTTAATCCAATGACTTGAGTTTGCTAAGCTTTTTTAGAGTAGAGTTGGTCAAACGAAATGCTAATTTGGGCTCCATTAAAGTATTTCATGGGAATGTATGATCTTTATCTAAATTCAGTGCAAACCATATAAAAATGAATAGTCCTATAAAGATCATAATGTTTCCTTTCAACATTTGAATTCTTTAGTATAAGTTCTTCATGTAAATTCTTTAGTATAATCATAAGATATATGATTATAAGGAATCACCATCAATTGTACTTTATACATTTTAAAGGGCATTCTTTTCCAGAAAACTCCAAGTCTAAATGAGCAAAAAACAAACAAACAAACACAACAAAAAAAAAACCCCACACAAACAAACCAACAACTAAAACAAGGATATAACAAACATAGGACTTGACTGTAATAGCTCCACACCAAGGAATAATTTCTAATACAAATAATCCCACTTACGTAAGATCTTTTTTGTCAAAAACAGATGATGGTCTGACTTAACCCAATCAGATTTAAGAAATGCAAATATCTGGTTCAACCAGTGATTTGAATGTTTTTGACTGCTTTACTTCTTTGCTACTTTATTTTCATCACAACCCCAAAAAATTCCACTCGATATTTACTTTGGCCAACTTCAGCCGAAAGACTGAGTCTTCATCCCTTCCTAATCTTTCACAGTGATGAGCTGCAGCTGTTCAGATCTGCTTTCCAGAGATTTGCTAGTCCTCCCTCTACAAAATCTCTTTTGAATGTGATTGAAGAGAAATAATTGGTATTAAATAACTTCAGGAAAACATACTACTCTGAACAGCTACAAATCACAACTTTCTTACTGAAGGCACAAAAAAACCCAACTACTGAGTGAGAGAGGGATACTAAAATTTAGTGCTTGCAAGTGACTTTTAAGAGAAGATTTTGGCATCCACAAAGTCTCCAATTCATCACAGTTTCAGAGCTGCTCTATAACTTTTCACTTCTACAGATTTATATGTTCTGACTTTGATAGGGTTTTCAGTCCAAGCCAGTGGCCCTCCTGGAGAATGACTGATCTCTTCCAGCAGCCTTTTTCTTTCACGGTTGTGTGGATTTGATACTCATGACAGCACCAGACTTGCAGCTCTTAAGAGTCTATCTCTTTAAGAGTGGAACAGACACAGCTAGCTCCAACCTGCTCACCTGCCTGCCCTGGAGGTGAGTGAAGTATGTAATGGTGATTATCTAGCTCCTTAAAGCATTCTTTACTCTTTCGCATAGTAGGAAGGAATATGAACAAGTGGAGAGGCCAACATGTTACAGTGACAACTCAAATCTTTGGCTGTGCTGATGAGTTATCAACCAGCCTCTAAATAAGTGCTTACTGTGGTTTAACCCAGCAGCAGCTCAGCAGCACACAGCCATTCATTCACTCCCCCCATCCAGTGGGATGGGGGAGAGAATTGGGAAAAAAAAAAAAGAACTGGAAAATTCATGGGCTGAGATAAACACTATTTAAGAAGTCAGAAGAGGAAGGGAAAAATAATAGTAATTATAATAATTGTATATCTATATGTTTGCAACACACGTGATGCACGATGCAATTGCTCACCAACCACTGACTGATCCCCAGCCAGTCTGCAAGTAGCAGTTATCCCTCTGGCCAATTCCCCAAAGTTTTTAAAAGTTTCTGCATGATGTCATATGGCATGGGATATCCCTTTGGCCAGTTCAAGTCAGCTGTCCTGGTTCAGTCCCCTCACAGCTTCTTGTGACCCCCAGTACCCATTGCTGGCAGGACAGTATAAGAAGCTGAAAAATTGAAACATCCGTGGCCATGTACAGCACTGCTCAGCAACAACTAGAAACACTGGTGTGCTATCAAAACTGTTTTTCTCCTAAGGCCAAAACAGCATCAGAACAGGAAGAAATTTAATTCTATCTCAGCTGAAACCAGAGCAGTGCTGTATGGGTAAGAACTTCTGCTTAGTAGGAAGCAGGTATGTTCATCATCTATCTGTTTCACAGGGGTCAAAGAGCTCTAACTTGGCAAACAAGCTTTAGTAGATTACATCCACCAAATTCAAACTTGTAAGTTACAGAGACCTTCACGTGCATAAACTGCCTTTCCTTTATCGGCCATGACCTTCTGAAATCAGCTCCCTTTCAGGTTAAGATTCCAGCTTCCCTGATAACAGAGGGGAATCAGAGAATTGCGGGGTTGGCAGGGACCTCAAAAGATCATCTAGTCCAATCCCCCTACCTACTCCCCAGGTAACTTTCTCATTGGTGTGAACAGAGTATAGACTTTACTCTCAGTGCTCAAGATCATGGAATCACCAATCATGTTTGCAGAGACCTCCCAGGCTCAGCTGGTCCTGCTCATTGCTCATTGCTTGAAGAAGGGATAGAGCTTGGTGAGGAGAAAATCTCTGCTATTCTAGATGAAAAAGATTGCTTTGTCCTTCTGGAAAAGACTTTGAAATGCAGGCAACCTTCTAAAGGAAATTCTGAGGAAAAGCTTTAAGTAGCAAAACCTTCCTTTCTCCTCCCAATTTATTTATTAATACAGTCTCTGTTAAGTATAAAGATCCTTTAACTTCCAAACTACTCAATCTCTCACTGCAGCCCAGCCACCTCCTGACAGTGAAGTCTGCACATCCTCTTGCCCCCAGTGCTCCCTCAGAAGCTTTTTTTTTTGCCTCCAGCCCACAGCAATCAAGATCCTGTCTCTATGCCTTCCCCTGGATGGTTTCCTTTTCTGTCCCTCAGGCCAACGCTCAGCTGCTCCTCTTCCTCCCCCAGGGTACAGCAACATCATTGCAGAGCCCGAGCTAAAAGCAGATTTATTAGGTTGCCCTCTGCTCTGCTCCAAATTCCACCTTTAATATTAGTGTGTCTCATTAGTGTACACAAGTGACCGGCTGAGGAGTAAAGCAAACACAGAAATCATTCAGCATTCCTATTAACATCATGACATTTTACAGTTTTGCTTCAAGTGAAGACATGAGGGGGGGACTAAGGCATCTTATCTGTATCTAAAGAAATCTGTGGCAAAATTTGCCTGGTCTAATCTATGCAGCATATAGGTATGTTATCTACCACAAAATGCAAGATAAAACAAATAGCCCCCAGCAGAAAAGTTGTGATGAAACCCTCCAGCCAAATGTATCATGAGAAATGCAGCAGGAAAAAATCAGGTTTTCCCCAGACAAGGGGAAGGACAGAAGTGTAGAAAACAGAGGGTTACACTTCCATTTTTGGGAATGATTCTCTGTGGTTTGAAAGAAAAAAAAAAAATGATGAGTCAGCCACTGGCAGAAGAAAATGTTATGTTATACTATTTTGAGCTATAGATCTGAACCTTTGTTTAGTTTGGCTTCTTCCCTGGTTCAGGTTACTTCTTAACCTCCTGTCCTCAACAGTGCTACTCCCTCCTCCTTTATGATTACTCAGCAGGACGCTTAAAGCTGAAGGCATCCTTGAGTGGGTCATACATAATATCTCAGAAACAGCAGTTAATTTAAAAGATACCCTCAGCTCAGGGTGAGTCCCACCTACCGCGTGCACTTGTGGAATCTCTTCTGATAGCATGTACGCTGTCTGTACATGTAACACAGAATGCTAGGGTTTTCTCATAAGGGCTGCAGGGCAATGCTGTGTAACTGAATTCTGAACGCCAATTCCATTTGCCTATCACGATGCATCCCAGAAGTTAGCTTCTCTGAGTTTTTTGAGTTCACAAGCATGTCGTTGGGGAAATATTACTAATTGTACTGCAAATGCAAAATTTGCTGCCCGTGGAAATTACAGGCAATTTCAGCCTCAGTGCTAAAGAGACCGACCTCTTTGTAAGAAAATAAAAGGCAAAAAACTCAACATAGGAAATATTGAAAAAAATCAACATTCCCTTGTGTTCTTCCCTGACACAAATACCCTTTTCTAGCTTTAACCATGTGTTTAGACTTTGATGACACAAAAGGGATGAATTCTTGCTACTTATTCTTGCTAGTCAATAGCATTAGTAACATCACTGTCTTTCTTATCACTCTCTAACATCTTGTCTCGATGATGACACCAGATGTCAGCTTTACATAAGCATTCAAATAACATTTTATATACCACAGTTGTTATTTTTTTCTGTATAATGTATATATACATTCTCTATAAATTACTTTATATGCTTTTATGATTGCTTTGGAGCTATCTACATATCACAAGTTAAAATCATTGCTACAAATTAGTCATGTGTAAACACAGTGAAACCTAAAAAAGGACTTTGACATTAAAAATACTCCTGTTACAACATTTAACTCTTGGCGTTCAGCCCTTCTTTACAGCTCTTCCCCGTGTTACAAGCCCTGCTTACACACTCTGCTCCAACCCTTTGACAGTAAAGCTCCATCTCTCAAAGTAATGAGTGTGTTGAGGTTAGTATTCCTCTAGTTCTTCTACAGGACACTGTTTTGAGAGTTTTGATTATATCAAATGGACCTTTCATGTCTACATGACACATACAGCTCTTCCCACAACAGACCATTATGTAACGCAAAAGTTTCTCTTTCTTGACATAATTCTCCAACCTCTTGCTCCTAGCAGCGTGCAAACTTCTGAAGAGTCAAAGACCTTCAAAGGGTATTTTTCTGCTAGTATAACTCCCTGCACTCCTTCACTGAAGGAAGTGGTAGCAAGGTAACCGCCTCTACAGCGGTTTAACATTATCTATAAAGTACACCCATGTCCCTTTGTGGTTTTATGCCTTTACTTTCAGTGATGATCTCTGGCCAAAGAACTTTCAATCCAATTCAGTCCTTCACTGAAAAGCTAGATGCTTAGAGGAGGGCAGTGCTAGCACAGGAGGGGTTTAGGCTTATTTAGCCAGACGTTTACCACTCCCATTACCTGTGATCACTTTGTTCATCCCCTCGTTCAGTTCAGTATCTAGGTCTCAGTTTGGAGGCTTTGCACATTGACAGTTTGCTCCAATCTCTTCCTAGACTGTTGAACACCCTTTTTCCTTACCCTAAGCTTCTCCCATACCATTCTTCTTGCTAAGTTTGGTTTCCTCATGCTCTGGTGGGACCCAGAAGATAAAATACATCCACCCACAGTGACAATACAGAGACCTCCACTGCTCTATCAGCAGATTAAACCTCAAAAGCATTCTGTCCCCTCTGGGACCTCCATGAAGGTTCCATATAACTGACATTCCAGACAACTCACATTTGAGACTATCTCCCACAGAGGAAGCACACTGTGAATAAGCTTTGTGTAGTGAACACAGAAGCAATGCCTGCATCAATGCAGCCACATGATATGCACAGGACTGCAGTTTCAGACAGGCCACTCACAGTGGCTACGTCTGTCTACCTGTCTGAAAATTTCCCCACTAGTTCTAGTTTGGTGATATTTTTAATGGCAGAAATAGGTTCTTTTTGAGAGAAGAAAGCAGTCAAAGGATTGAATTCCAATGGTGGATTACAAAAAAGACCAAGGCTGGCAGTTCTCGAAGATAAGGCAACCCCCCCTTCATGTGTTATGTTGTCTTTGGGAAGTAAGCCATCACACTGATGATGGGCATCATGTTATCATTGGAAAGCAGGGGAGGAAACCTCATTACCAGTGGAACAAGAAGAAAGGATGTCTTGAACAAAAGAGGATGGAGTGAAAAACACCATTAATATAACTCCTGAAGTGACTTCTACAACCATGAGTCACAAACTTTAGCTACTCAAACCAAGCCTGACACATCCTTTATATTCTTTACCTATACTTTATCACTAACATTCCTTGAATAAACTAAGGACATGGTTGAACTTTCTGAAGTCACTAGAATAAGGCTGCAGCCATAGTGGAAGGAGCAGAATTATCAGAAAGAAAACTACATTTACTTTATAACAGTAGATATTGCATGGCAAAAAGAATGCTGGCCAGAAAGATAGATGTAGGAGGTCTGATGATATAGAGCTGGTGCAACCAGCACTAGAATGTAAAAATAATCTATAATGATCTGCAAGATTTTAGAGTCTGACAGAAAAAAATAATAACGATTAATTAATTAATTAATTGAGACTCTCCTCAAAGAGTCCTAGAGCACTGTGTGTGTTCCCTCAAGGCCCGTGGCCAAGTGTGGCAGTGATCCTGCCCTGCACATCTAAAGCAGTGGTAATCTGCAGATCAAGTCCCAAAGATAAGGTGGCTGACTGGCTCCACAGTAACCACAGAGAGGTGGCTGCTTGCTGTAGTGTTTGCTTTTCTGCCTCCTGCCTCTTCCTTTCACCTGGAGCTGCCTTAGCATACTGGGATGGCTGAAGGGTGACAGGTAGGATGTGGTGGAGGTAAGGTACCGGGAATGCCAGCTTTGCTGCTGGACACCAGGGCAGCCCATCCAGTGTACAGCTTGATTGGCCCAGGGGCTGCACGGCATGGCAAATCCTCAGATGGACACATGGGGGGTAATGAACAGGGGATAGCTGAGTGATCTGATGGAGCAGCATGGACATGTACACATGCCTGCCATAGCTATGACTCTTTTCTTGGTTTGGGTCAGGAAGAGACCCCCTTCCCTTCACTCTCTTGATTGGTCTCACCACTGATCCCGGTTCCCTGTGCTTATTCCATAACACTGAGGTACTGCAGCAGGGAGGGCACAGCACAGCTGTCACAGCTAATTAGTAATGTATTACAAAAAATAAAGACTGAGGTCCAGGCTTTGTTGAAATTTGCATAGTAACTTGCATCTTTAATTTCCCCTAAACCACATCTTCCCTTTTCTGCCACCCCTTTCTCATTCCTGGTTTTCCTGCTTTACAGTATTTTTAAATACAATCTTACAGGACAGATGGAGTGTTTTTTCTCTACAAAAGGCTGTTGTTATTTCAATAATCAGTTTTTCCCCACATGCCCTAGCACTCTCTCACAGCACTGTCATTATTTTAACTGCAACAGCATCACAGAACCCATGTACAGACAATGTATGCTAACAGATTTAATGGTCTTAACTACCAAAAAGACAAAGGTTTCCCCACCCACCCACCCCTTTCTACTGTTTGCTTCATTTACTGTCCAAATGTCAGCGTTCATTGTCTGCAAAATGACTGTTAAACCAATGATTATTGTGTGGTGTGCTGCTTTTGAGTGACAGTGCCTGTACACTGACTTCTCCAACACACTCAGCAGTCAGCATTAAGCATTCCTGGCATGTAGCCTGAATAACAACACACATACTGAGACCTGCCAGCACTGGAAAGTCCCTAAGTCCCAGGAGCTAAGATTAATTGCCAGCTATTCTTAACATTTTCTCACCACTCCACCCAGCTTCTTGGGTCTTCCCATCCACTACAATCCTACAACACCTTTGCGGAGTTTCATAAAATTTCCTGAGATAGTTTTGGATGAGTGGAGAGCACTTAAACTCCCCTGTGAATTGACTGACTTTATATGTCAGCAGTGCTATCCTTGACTTTATGGATTGGGGCTCACCAGGTACGGTTTTGCCTCCCTCTATTAGCAACCAACACTCCTCTCAGATTAGTTTGTACCTGAGGCAGGGGGTGGAGAACACAACTTTTAAGAAAAAGGCAACAGAAACCACTCCTGCAATCCACCTAACATCCTCTTTTAAACCAGAGTATGAAGGCAAGTCCTGTGAAATGATGGACGTCACTGACCTCCATGCAGTGCAGATAAGATAAGGGCAGTTATGCTAAAGAATACAGGCTAGTGACTTCTCACCACTAAGTCCAAGTTTCTGCTAATGATGGAAAAAACACAGAAGGCATAGTAATACCACCTACTTCTAGGACTGTCCTTTTGCTCATGTAATGTTGCTTTCTCATCAACAAAGAGGATTCACAATCATGAAGTGTAATCCTCTTTTCCTTAAGCGTGATGAGAAACAGAGGATACAAAAATATGGGAAACAGTAAAGCCCTTCTTCTAGCATTTCCAGCTCAAGGAAAATCAGGAGGTAACAAAAACCTTCACACAATTTTCTCTTTGGCTTTTCACCCACAGTGGTTAGGATCAGCTTTGAAGAACCACCAGAATTTTTGATCAAAGTTTTCTGGATAAGACAAGTTGGCCCATTAATATAGAACCTTTTTTTTTTTTTTTTTTTTTTAAATGAAAGGTGTGGATTTTCCTTAAACAGATACCTATAAAGGCATCTGCCTCCTGAAAACCTGAGCATCCTTGTTTAACCAGTTTTAGGCAGTGAGTCAGTTCTGTGATAAAGCTTACTAAGGAGAAAGCAACTTATGCTCTTTCTCCCACAAGTTTTTCTCCACTGCTTCCTAGCTCATATGATATTTTATTTAGAATTGACCTAAATTAGGAACTTTGTCAGAAGGTTTATGTTAATCACCAACAAACTCTCTTATGTTGTCCATTTCTATTTTAGACCTTTGGCTCCTGCTCCAGGCTTTCAGCTCTTACAGGAAGCAATGCCAGACTTCTGTTTTTCTGTAGGGCAACTGTCGGGGGAAAAAAAAAAAAAGAACTCACAAAATATTTCAAGACGCTGCCTATGCAAAATATATTCCTCAGCTATTCTGTGTGCATCTTGTCAATTGCCTGCTACAAGGTTTATAACTGTGTTTGTATCTGTACACAAGTTGAACACCTATACCTGAAAAAACTCTCAAAATCAAACAAACAAGACGACATCATCAGGCTAACTTCCAAACAACTTTCCAGCAGTTTATGTAGTGGCCTGTGTGCATTTTTATTGCCTAATTATATGATTAAAATACAGTGCTTTTTAAAAACAATTGCTTAAAGGTAAAGAAACATAGCCATTTAAACTCTCATTCAGTCTTGGTTTATACCAGGTGTTTTTTTGATCACGCTGTCTAAAGTACCATATCTCCTCTAATCACCTAATGCTACAATGAGTAATTAATCATAGTTATCTAAAGGGAGTTCCAGTCAAAGATATTCTTTTGACAGAAATATCAAATCAACCAGGTCTTGATTAACATACCTCTTTTTAAGGTTCAGCTACTAAGGTTGTGTTAAGGAAACAGATAACTTCTTGTGATCTTCATGAAAGTGATGGAAAAGTACCTATAACTTTTACTATCACTAGTAAAAGTAAAAAAAAAAAATTAAAAAGCAAAGAAGACTTAAAAGGTCATGAGTTTGGAACAAAGCAGTAAAACAAAAAGAAAAGTCAACAATGTTAAAGCTAGAAATTAAGCACCTCAAATATTAGTGCACTAATGAAGAAGTTGTGATAATAGAGAGATTCAAACAAGAACACTTTAGAAGTAGGACACTTGTTTTTTTTTTGTAGCAAAGTGTGCAAAACTGACTGAAAATGAACATTTGGTGGAAAACAGTAAGTTCCTTTATTTCAACAACTACTGATATTTTAGGAAAGTGCCATCTTTGCTCGCTGCAGTAGTTTCAGTTGTTGGAAGCCTATTCTTTCTTCTCTCCTACTCACTTTACAATTTCAAGGAAGAAGCAACATCTTTTCCAATCAAAGGCACCCTCAGGCAGGAGTTAAAAACAGGACAGGGGTAGTCCCATCCCTATGCACACACTCTATATCAGTAGCCAGTAACAGGTGCCATGCACTTAAGTGGGTATCTTGTCTGTTATCATACGTCCTTGTTGCCCCACTCCTACTCAGCTCATCATGTTTATAGCCCCAAAATGACATGGGACATAGGCATGCACATCACTGGGAGAATGGTGTGGGGCACGAGTATGCCCAACATCCAGAGAAAAGTGTGGGGACCATATATAAACACCACCAAGAGACTGATGTGGGGCCCAGGCATGCCCACCACCAAGAGAATAACATGGGGAGAATAATGTGCCTATCATCAAAACAACAGTGAGGAATCAAGATGCAGAGAATATTTTGAAGCCTAGGAATGTCCATGGGCTGTAGAAGAATGCCTATCATCCAGAGAACAAGAGGCACAGGTGTGCCCCTAGCCCAGAGAATGAACCAGGGTCTGTAAACACCCATCATCTTGACAAGGGTGAGAAGCCCAAGAGGGTGAATTGAAAAGATTATGGCATGACAACCTGCAGTTCCCATTGGGCAGGCCATCTCAGGGGGCTACTGATCCCTTGTCCAGCAGTGAATATCAAGGAACCAGCAAAGGTAAATCTTCTAGGCTACAGCATAATATGGAAGTTTCCACTGGGAAGAAAATGGCACTGGGCTATTAATTCCCCATCCAGCAGCAAACATTTAGGAATCCATGGAAGAAGATCCATTGGCAGATGAAGCAAAACAGAAAAGACTGGATCCTCCTGGGATCACGGAGATGGTCCAGTTATTCTGAGGGCCCTCATACACCTGAGGTGGGGATCGTCTCAGTCTGAGAATGAGCAGGCTACGCAGTAGGTGATGAAAGAGAAAGGTTCTCTGAAGGTTGGAAAAACAAGACCCTTTCTTCCCTTCTCCCTCAGAGCTCCTCAAGGCCATGTCATGACTATTTTAAAGAGATAAAGAGAAAACTGCTGTAGTTTTAGGGATGGAGGGAACATGGGGGCAGAAGAGCTTCAGCTTTTGTTTTCTGTGGAATAGGAAAAAATGTACTGTAAACCAAAGTTTGGTTTACAAATTTAACCTCGTGAAGGACAAAACTCATCTCCTATAGTGTCCAATATCAGCAAAGAGTAAAGACAAGTGAGTCTTCTTATGAAAATGAGGCTATGCAGGAAAAAGAAGCAGACAATGAATTTCTGCTGAATTAGGTTTTACTGATGCTTCCTCAAGCAATGGATAGAGAGTATCCATTGTCATCTCAAACATGTTCATAGGATGACAGGGTAGAATAGATTGGAAGGGAATTAAGGGATCAACCACCTCAATCTCAAGCTAACACAAAATCAGTTAAGAACTTTGGGTTTTAAAAAAGCCTCCAAATCCTTTTTTAAATATCTTTCACACCATTTACAATGACAAAGTGCTTAAAAGTAATTACTTTTTTTTCTAAATATAAGTGTAATTATTTAAAAATGACTGAACATGGGTGCAAAAATGTAAGAGAATTAGGAAATTGTTAGAAAGTGTCCAAAGGGGAGGCGACAAATATAGTAAAATGTCCAGACATAGGAGGAGCAGCTGAGGTCCCTTGGTTTGTCCAGCCCAGAGAAGAGGAGACCAAGGAGAGGCTTCATAGCAGCCTTCATCTTCCTGGTAAGCAGAGCAGAAGGTCAGGCACAGATCTCTCTGGTGACAGTGACAGGACCTGAGGGAATGTCAAGGGAGATTTGGCTTGGGTAAGAGGAAAAGGTTCTTCACCAGAGCATGGTCAGGCATTGGAACAGACCCCCTGGGGTACAGGTCATGGTACCAAGCTTGCTGGAGTTGAAGAAATGTTTGGACAATGCTCTAAGACATAGAGATTGAATTTTGGCTGGTCCTGTATGGAACCAGTAGCTGGACTTGACGTTCTTTTTTGTCCCTTCCAACTGAGGTTATTGTTAGATTCTATGATTATATGATAACTTCCTCATGGTAGTTCATCCCAGAGAAATGTCTATGTATGAATTGATGCACTGCCATTTAGTTTTTGCAAAAATAAAACAAGTACTTAAATAATGTCATTCAATGTGTGCAACACTTTTGTCTCTATAGCATTATGACTGTGATAAGATAGGAGTTTGGTAAAGTTGATAACCTTTTCTACAACGGAAGATGAACATAATCTTCTTTAAAAAAGGATCCAAACCTGAAGAAATTCACTATTCATAACTCCAGGAGTATATGAAAGAAGAGGACAGGAGATTTTTCATTATATTAAATCAAAATTAAGTAGTATTATAAACAAGGTCACCTTGTCCCTTCTCAAGTTCTCTGTCAGTAATGCAATGTGAAAAGAAAGTCTAAGACCTTAGAGTCACTTATCCTCTGGCTCTGTTTTTCACTAATTAATTAAATGAGTGCACAACAGAAACTTGAGGACCACAGATCAGCATAAGGCCCTTCATAACTGCACTGCGAGGACAACTCCAAAAGCCAATAACAGCATACTTATTAAAGGGGCCTTCTGATGTAGAACCTTATAGCAAAAACCTGCTGGATACTCCAGATTATTCAGTTAAACCTCATTAAATTATATCAGTTGTTTGTTGCCAGCATATTCCCCCTGTAGCCCAATGGCTTTCTAACCAAAGCTGCTGGAAACCCATTTAATTGCTCAATTGTTTCTTTTTAACTTCTTAGGCAATGTGTGGAATACTGTAATTTGGTAGAAAAGGCAGAAAGAATATATTAAAACAGAAGAAGAGGGGAAAAAAAAATAACAGAAAAACACAAATCAGAAAATCGGTGCTGCTGCATTAAGGTTTTACTAGGTTCCTCTCAGCTATATTTTCTTTGATGTTCTTGACCTAAGAGCTCTCGGGTAAGGAAATGTTCAGAAGTTGCTTCCTGAACAAGTCTCCTCAATTACTTCACTGTCTTTGCAATACAAACACTTAAAGATTTTTTTCTCTAAGGGTAGCAGCAGTGTTAGTGGTGCTACTGGGGTGGTCTTGTTACTTTAAACCTCTTTGAAAACACACAGCTTGCAATCATCTCATGTGCCAGTGTCCAATCTGGCTTGGAGGCAGAGAAAAAACAACTTTGGAGAGGCCTATTAAATAAGCTATGCTTTCACAACAGTAAAATCGCTAACAGTTTTGATTCCCAAAAAGCTCCTTTTGTTTTTAATCACTTTCATAACAGTATCCAAATAAAAATTCAGACTAGAATACCTGCCTGTGCACACATATAAAATACCTTAATAGACTAAATTTTTTTTTTTTAAGTCTTCTTGTCAGCATAGGGCCTTTTTTATGTTTGTTTGTTTCAAGACAGTTTGACTCAAGAAATAGATTTGAATTTATTTGCTCTTTCACTTTTAGCAGCACTCTTCTTTTAGCAGTTCTATGTTACTTTAAAGACACGTATCACTCGATGAAAAACAAAAGACAGTAAGGACCATGGAACTGTGTTGCTGCAGATCCATTGTCAGCCAGGCACTCTTTCTCTATTTATTCCAATTCAGGGGGGTAAAAATAACCTTCAGTTCCTCTTCACTGGAAAATCCAAAGATATTTCTCATAAAAAAAAAAAGAAAGTTTAGCGCCAAGAGGTAAAAAATATTTTAAATGGATGGGCACTGAATACAAAGTGCTCCATTCAGCTTCTGTTCTCAAGATTACCAATCTCCAGCTGAAACATTAAACACTTAACCCACCAAATGCAAAGGGATTTTGAAAGATACCTCTTCAGGGATGGAAATAATTATCTCTCAAGCTTTAGGTTACAAGGGCTTAGAAGAGAGACTGTACAAAGAACTAATTAAATTAGAAATGGCACCCGAGCATGGTCTCCTGAAAAGGTGAACTTGTGAGCTGTATGTAGTGCATTACTAGAAAAGAACACAGCCTTCTTGTGTAAAAATAAAAGAGATAACTGAAAAGTGACAGATTTGTGTTCTCTGCCCTCAGAACTATCAGTTTTGGAAATACACTTGCTGAACACATGTATGGGAACCACTGAATCATGGCCTGAACTTTTGATTGACCACTTGAGGCAAGCAATGAGTCAGCCATGGGAGTACAGGTGAAGGTAATCCACCTCTCCTAGATCCCATTTAAGTGCTGACTGCCATGAGGAAGGATCTCTTCCTGGAGTTCATTCCTTGTGGAGAATATTCTGAGCCTATAACATCAGCAAGCATTTTCCATTTATTATTTTTCTGTTTTGATAATTTTACTTAGCCTAAAACTCTGTATGTTAATTGATTGTGCATCTCTGTACACTTACTGATTGTATGATACACAAATGAAAAATGCTAGTATGAGAAAGTCTAATTTTATAGGGTCAAGAAATCCTCAAGGGATTTAGAGGAATCCTAGAATCATAAAACAGCCTGGGTTGCAAAGGCCCACAATGCTCATCCAGTTCCAACCCCCTGCTATGTGCAGGGTCACCAACCAGCAGCCCAGGCTGCCCAGAGCCACATCCAGCCTGGCCTTGAATGCCTCCAGGGATGGGGCATCCACAACCTCTTTGGGCAACCTGGTCCAGTGCCTCACCACCCTCCATGTGAAAGACTTCCTCCTAATATCCAACCTAAACCTCCCCTGTCTCAGTTCAAAACCATTCCCCCTTGTCCTATCACTAGCCACCCTTGTAAACAGCCATTCCCCCTCCAGTTTATGCACTCCCTTCACATACTGGGGGGCCACGATGAGGTCTCTCCAGAGCCTTCTCTTCTCAGAGGCCCAGTTCCCTCAGTCTCTCCCCATAGGAAAGCTGCTCCAGCCCTCTGACCATCTCAGTGCCCTCCTCTGGACCCGCTCCAAGAGCTCCACATCCTTCCTGTGCTGGGGGCCCCAGGCCTGAACGCAGTGCTGCAGATGGGGCCTCACAAGAGCCGAATAGAGGGGGACAATCACCTCCCTCTCCCTGCTGGCCACCCCTTTTTTAATGCTGCCCAGGACACAGCTGGCCTTCTGGGTTGCAAGCATGCACTGCTGGCTCATGTCCAGCTTCTCTTTCTCAGGAATACCAGAGAGAGAGCACTTCCTGGCAGGTCAACAGGGAATCTAGGAAGTCTTGTTTTGCTGTGTTACTGCTCTTTTCTCAAATTTTCTTTTCCACTCTCTAGTCACTCTGAGACATTCAGATAAATGGGAATAAATTGTTACAAAATTAAAAAGTAAATTTTAAATCAGGAAAAAAGTGAAGATACAGATTTCGGATGAATTGCTTTTTACATTCTCTTTTGATGCCACATAGTACTTGGAGGAAATTACAATGCAAGAGACCAGCAACAGCTGCAAAAATGTATGCATATAACCCATGTGCTTGACTGAAGCACTTATGTAATGAAGTGAAAAAGATCTACTCTATTTCACAAAATGGGCAGATCCTTAGTTGTGATAGTATGGGATAATTTCCTTAGAGTTCAATATCAATATTCTCTTTGCCATATTCTTTAGATTTGCTTTTGTTAAGCTTGACAGGCAGGAGGAAAGAAACTTACATTTCTCTCATCAGCACAATTAGTCACCATGCATTAAGTTCAATGAAAGCTAATTGAAAATGGGATAGGAACTTCTGGCCATAAGCATCACTGAGGATCAGCCAGCCTCCCTTACTATCTCATAGCAGGAAGCAGGGAAGGAAATGGAAACTGGAAAAGGACTGGAAACTCCTTTGGACATTTGTGATAAAGGACAGAGGTTTACTGTGTAATCAGCTTTCCATTAAAAATGTTCTAACATTTGTACGCAATTAGATGCTTAGCTATAAGCCATGTCACAATTCACAGCATTTAACTGGAATGCAGTGTCAGAATTCCCCTCAAAACTCAATAGAGGGAAGCCTATTGCAGACAGTTACACACATATGCAGTTAACTATGTGTTCAGGTGATATTTATCTAAGTTTTTAAATTAAAGATAGAATTAGAACATGTTTGTGCTGGATACCAAAGCACTTAAAATATACATCTGCATGGAGCTAGAGGTTGCAGAAAAGAGTGTCAGCATCAATCAATTTGCTTTCCAGATAGGTGAAATCTCAAAGTCAAATGTAACTGGAAGTCAATAAATTTCACTTCCACCAAAGCAGTGTGGGCTACAGCAGTTGTGTAAAAATCACACAGTGGACATACAGCCGTAACTGATGCAAATAGCAGTGTGCTATCAGCTGGAAAGAAGCCATGACTTACAACAAAAACATGTAAAACAATTTTATCTTCAAGGTTTCACAGAAGGCATAGTATGGCAGGAAGAGCAACTAATAAATACAATAACTCCCTTTTTTTTTCCCCTGCTACACCAAAGCTTTGTCATGGATTGAACAGGAACAACTCTGTAAAATAAACAGTGCTCATCACAAGAATTCAATTAATCCTCTGTACTGTATGAAAAAAGCACAGTGTCTGAAGAGTAACTGGTGTATGTCATTTGTCTGTACACACCTGCTTTCTTGCCAATTTACACTGAATGACATTTATACTGTTATTTACCTTGCTATCAAAACAGACTTCCAGAATCCCAAGGGTCACCAAAAGTTTGCAGGAAGTAAGTAAAACTGTTTGACAGAACCATATTGCCAGCTCTCCATTCAGTCAAGGTCGAACAGCTGCAGGGTTGTGCTGGTTGTGCCTTCTTTTCATCTGCACTTTGTTGGAAACATTTTGCACTTCGTCTTTGCTGCGATCTTTATTTTTATTTTTTTAAACAAGGTTTATTCTGTTCCTTATACCTTATATGATGTTAAAAAATGAAGTAAATATAAATATGTACAAAAGAAGGGTGCAAGACCATGGACATGAGTTTAACAAGGTTCTGACGTCGTAGCACAGAAGTTCACAATGAGACAAAATTAGAAGTCTGACCTTTTAGTGGAAACAAAAGGCAAAAGAATCTTTAAGGCAGTGCAACCACCGACTCCTCTGAAACTGAGAAGCACTGATTATTATCCTAGCCTAGGGGGGAAACTGCAATTCAAAAATTGCTTGTTCTTGAATGTTTTTAAGGAAAGTTTCTTGCTTAAAAAAAAAAAAAGGCAGCACATTAATACACTTTAGATATTCTTAAAGTCAGGTTTAGTTGGAGTAATTTCCTCCAGTAAATTGAAAGATGACATTCGTTTTCACTGCCTGATTGGAATGCTAAACTGAAGGCAGGGCTGAAATGTCAAGGTAAAATGCTAATAATTATTCTGAATGCTACATTCCCTTTGACCTTGGAATTTAAGAGACTGAGATGAAGGCCTTTTGTCAAAAGTCAGGAAGTCATCTAGAGACTTCACTGACATTTTAGATTAATGCAGTCTGGCAACATTAGAGGTGGGGATACAGAATATGCTATTAGATTCTGGCATAAAGGTATTTTTTTTCCTCATATAATGCTTGGGATCTACAAGGAGTACACTACCTGTAATGTTATTGCTAATGTTTTTAGATAAGACCATGAACAAGCTAACCACAATATCTATAAAGTAGATTGTATGTCACTGCCTGAAAAAGACAACAATATTCTATATTTCATGTAAGTAATGATTTCTTGTAAGATGCAAAAACCAGGGCACAACAAAATGCCCCATCCAATTGCTTCACTGCTATGTCTTGCCATCACAGTAGATTTTCTGCTTCATTTGCAACCGACCACTAGAGCAGTAAGTTTGTGGGGTGAAGACTGCACATATTAGTGTCTCAAAGCAACTCTTAGAGCCTTTATTTGCACCTCTCATATGACAGAAATCACCTCCCACACTGATGGCAAGCGCAAGGCAGGGAAAGCCTCAAATCTTTTATCAACAGTGTCAGAGGAGAGTCAGTACATACAGCTCTCATAAAAAACAGTGCAAGGGGACAGCCTTCCTCTGATAGAATCATCCTCCTGGCAGACAAAATGCTGCAATTCAAGAAAAGGAAGAATAAAAGCAAGAATTTCTTGACATTTCCTGTCATTAAAAGAGTTAACTTTGGTCACAAGTCCACCTTACAGAAATTTACTGACAGCTCCTTGAATTTAAAGGCCTGATAGATGTTTTTAAAATCTTTCAAAAATCTGGTCTTTTTAATTTTAAATGCACAGGTATATTTAAAGATATAAATCCATTGAAGACTCTGGTCAAAAAGGTCTCAGGAGAATATACCCTAAAATGACATGAGTAATTAAAGTATGTTTTAATTACTTTGAAGAGCTGGAGCTCTTCAGCCTGGAGAAGAAGAGGTTCTGGAAGAACCTTCTAGGGGCCTTCCAGTACTGAAGGAGGCCTACAAAAAAGCTGGGGAGGGATATTTTATAGGAGCATGTAGTGACAGGACAAGAGGAAATGGTTTTAAACTGAAACAGGGTAGATTCAGACTAGATTTCGGGAAGAAAATCTTTACTGTGAGGGTGGCAAGACACTGAACAGGTTGCCCAGTGAGGTTGTGGATACCTTCTCCCTGGATGCATTCTAGACCAGGCAGGATGGGGCTTCGAGTAACCTGCTCTAGTGGGAGATGTCCCTGCCTATAGCAGGGGGTTGAAGCTAGGTGATCCCAAACCATTCTATGATTCTATGCTAGCGTATCTCATTCTCAGTCCTGATTCAGTGCTGGAACTTTGACCCAAAAATAAAATAAAAGAGGGAAAGAAATGCAGCACAGGTATTTGCAGTGAAAATGTAATTTTCTGAAGTTAGCGTGGCATAAAATAATTTGAAGCAATGAAGATGTTTCATTTTGGGGTCTGCCTACTGCGTATCTAAAAACCAACACATTTTCTCCATCACTGTTTTTTAATTGCAGCCTGTACAAATTTTAACCAGGTATCCAAATAATAAACTCCTATAGCTCCCATGGCCCATTATATTGAATAAATGGCAGAACATTTAAAGGTGGTCCAATAAATTATTCTGGTCTCTAGATTGATTGATTATAGATTTGAGCTTATTAAACATTCTTTGTGAGTATCCTCAGCCATTAATAAATCCCATTAGTACATTTTACTTAAAAAGAGTCTGGAATGACTCCAGCATATTGAGGACTTCTCCATCTGATATATTTTTAGTCATGTACATGAACTTCTTTCACTAGATGCTTTTCTCTCTCAAAATTTAATGTTAAAATTGTCAATATGCCATGAAGTGCAAGTAAAACGGGACTACAGAAATGTAAGTCTTCTTTAACTAGTGGTTAAAAGCTCTATAAATTCTGCATAGGCATTCTAAAAACGAGTGCAACGTATTGACTAAGGAGAGTAAATTTTTTAAAATGATGGAAAACATGCGAAGTGCTATATGACTATTTGGTTTTAATGTTCAGTTACTATTACACATATGCACATCAAGTGGCTGTCTGCACGTGCCAATACAGTGGCAGACTAGAAACAGCTATCTGTACATTCTAAATCACATTTACGTAAGTAAATATAGTAGTTGCTCACTTTTTCTCCAGGAATATTTGCATGGTTTTCCACATTATTTTCTGCATAAACACAGTATGTAATTGGATGCATATACAGTCCAGTGCTTATAATATGAATGTTTTGCATTGAAATATGAATGCTATTAGAATTTCTTCATTGGAGAACTGGACATATCAGGGGATATGTGCTTCTCTAGCTATGGAACCTCTCAAAATTGTGGTGAAATCTGTAGCACTACAACTGTGTTCACATTTCCAATATAAGCAGGCTGAGAGTTTGAAGTAGAAACTGTACCTTTACACTTCACTCTCCAGTAAAGTGAACAAGATCACAGGACAATGAATGGATAAGATTAATTGGAACTGCCCAGAACATGCTTTAAAAGTCATTAAGCAGAGAAAAGAAGTTGACTGGCAAAACATACACAGTTCTGAAAGAACTGGTCCACCTGGCACACTCTGCTGGACATGAAAGAATTTGGCAAGCTGTGTCCAGACTGTTCTCTAACCTCTCCCAGATAGTTAATGGCCAAAACAAGGCTTTCAAAAAATTACTATACCCAAAGTAGACAAGTTACTAAAGCTATAGACCTGTGTAGTTTTCCCTGTGATAGTTCTTGCATTAAAGCAACAACAACAGCTGGGACCATAGCTGGAAAGCAGGCAACAATCTCTTCACCCGTCAGGCAGAATTTTGAACAAACTTGTGTACCGCGAGCAGCCCGCATATCCAGGCACAGAAACCCTAATGTTACAATATAAGACTAAGAAGATATGTATGTCAATAACTGGTTCACTATCACAGTGACTGTCAAGATCAGAACTGCTCTCAGATACTGAGAAGTAAACTGATTGAGGAAGGAAGTAAGAGCTTAGGAATGGTTCCTGAGCCTGCTTTCCTCAGTTGCTGAAAGAAACAGTGCTTGACAGTCACCACAATATCAAATTCAAGTGCTCTGCAATACTCACAAAAGGGCAACATAAATGTAAGTAGTTGTAATGCATAGAACCATAGATTATACAAAGCTGGAAAGGACTCACCAGAATCTCCAAGTCCTGACTCCACAAAGGAGTGCTGAAAAATTTAACTATCAGAAGGAGGTTCCACAGACAGGAAAGACAGGTGAAACAGAGGTGAAACAAACAAGAACAAAGACTCCTGCAAGAAATAAATCCTGTGAACCTGTGTTGGCATGTGTATAATCAATGAAAATTACATAACAGAATATTATATAATCAAATAACATGAAGATGTCGTAATAATGAAATAAGCAAGAGAGTTAGGCACAGCAAGACAAAGAGAATAAATAGGCTACTTACCTGTAGTGTGGGCTCACTCAGGAAACTCCAGTGGAGTGGATCTTCCAAAGAGAGAAATCCTTCCCTGCTGCTACTCAGCTCTTAAATGGGTCTAGGAGAGGTGCAGCCAGGCTCCACCCCTTCCTGCAGCACAGGTGAATTGCTTTCACCTGTGCTCCCAGGGCTGACTCATTGCTCGCCTCAGGTGATTAATCAGAGGTTCAGGCTGTGACTTAGCAGTTCCCATACAGCGTGACAGTCAATACTCTAGAGCTATTGCTGAAGGAAACATTTGTGAAACCAAATTCAGCAGAAATTCCTTGTCTGCTTTTTCTTGCATAGCTTCATGCTCACAGAAAGACCCACAGGACTTCACTCTTTTTGGTATCAGGCAGTATAGGAGACCACAATTTTGTCATTTACTAAGCTGTCACCTGCCAACACTGGTCTACAATCAAATTGTTGCAATTATACACAAGAGAAAAGTTCATTCCCACCTGCTCCCCACACCTCCTCACGGGACCCAAAGAAACAGATGCAGAAAACCTCAGCAAGGATCTCTTTGGAATTTTATTTTCTTAAGAACAGGAACGTGTTGGCCTTTTCCTGTTCTCTGGACAGTGGAAATGTATGGTTTGAAAATGTTGTCTTATCAGAGGCCAAGTCTGTGTCTCCCTTTACTGTCTGATTGCCAGCCATAGCTATGCCTTCCGTTGCTGTCTGAATGGTGGCTATGTCTGTGCCTCCTGTAATTGTTTGGTGGTGGTAGTTGTGCCTCCCATTATTCTGTAGATGTCTGGAATGCTTGGGCCTCTTGATATTCTGTGAAGAATGCACCTCCATGGGCTCAATGGAGATGCCCCCTCCCACACCCTTCAAAACTGTCCACATGATGTCATATGATATGGAATATCCTTTTGGCCAGTTTAAATCAGTTGTCCTAGTTATGTTCCCTCCCAGCTAATTGGGCCCTTCACTGCAAACAGCTTGGCTCTTCACAGCATTGCTTAGAAGCTGCTATAAACATTGGTGTTATCAACATTGTTTTTCTCCTAGAACCAAAACCATCATACCGGACACTCTAAAGAAAACAACTCTGTCCCAGATGAAACTAAGACAATATCCATCCCTTATCCATTTACATCATGCTCTGGTTCCAAAATTTCTACACATCCTAACAAATGACTGTCACCTGTCTTGCTTTTTGATATATATGCACACACCTATTATTCCCATAATGGGCCGTACATGTAAATTGCCCATGGTATTCATTTAGTTCATAACTTTGGGCTTCTGATTCACAGTGTTGGGTTACTGTATGAAGAAGCTAGTTCTGGTTTCATTTAATTTCTTCTTTAACTTTCATAAATCTTACTGTACTACTGTTAATAACACATATAACAACTATAATAATGACGACATGCAGTATTTACGTACTAATTACGTATGCAATTTAAATTATTGGCTGCTCTCATCCAGCATCAAATCATCTTGAGGTACACAATGGACATCTCCATATTCTGCATTACCCACTGCATGCACCAAGATCCTTGAATAAAAGCAATCCCATGAATCGGCTTGCCTTTGCATGAGACAGGAATAACCCAGACTGTCTTGTCCAACATATTTTTTATGTTCGCTACTGGAATTTTATCCCCTTCTACAGTATGCAGGAGGTTTGATTAGGCAGGACCAGCTTGATTGGCAAATCCCCAAATGCTGTTTAAGAAAGTGGCTTTTGCTAAATGCGTGTCCCATGGTTTGAATGTCCCAACACTCCCACTGCTCTCAGTGTAGTCTCTAGCAATCCTTTCTATTATTCAATTATTCCAGAGGATGGTGCATGATAGGAGATGTGATATACCCACTCAATGCCATGCTCCTTGGTCCAGGTGGTTATAAGGTTGTTTCAGAAATGAGTCTCTGTGTCTGATTCACTTCTTTCTGAGGCACCATGTTGACATTTTTCAAGGCCCAGGATAGTATTTTGGTTGGTGGAACAGATTATGGAATATGTTCCCAGCCATCCAATGATTGCTTCCACCATTGTAAGCACATGGCATTTGTCAGGGAAAGTTTGTGGGAGTGTGACGTAATCCACCTGCCAAGCCTCCCCATATTTATATTTCAACTACCATCCTTCATACAAAAGAGGTTTTATCTGCTTGGCTTGCTTAATTACAGCATATATTTCACATTCATGGATAACCTGTGCAATAGCGTCCATAGTCAAGTCCACTCCTTAAGCCCAAGCCCATCTATATGTTGCATCTCTTCTTTGATGGCCTGGGCTAAAATGTCTTAGGTCCACCAATCTAGGAATAATTTACCATTATGTTGCCAGTCCAAATCTACCTGAGCTATTTCAATCCTAGTCGCTCAAACCACCTGTGGTTATTTTGATGTTCTTCAGTGGACAAACTCTTGGGTGACATGCCTTTATAACCATATTCACTATCCAGACAGCAATATCCTTCCATAATGCAGTGGCCCATGTGGGTTTGCCTCTACGCTACCAGTTGTTCTGCTTCCATTGCTGTAACTAACCCCACAGGGCATTTGATATCCAGGAGTCAGTGGTAGAGCACTGGCTACTTTTCTCATTCATCAATGTATAAAGCCAACTGGATGGCCTTCACTTCTGCAAATTAGCTTGATTCACCCTTTTATTCAGTACCGTCTACAACTCATCATGTAGGATTCCATACAGCAGCCATCCACCTCTGATGCTTTCCCACAATACAGCAGAATGAATAGTGAACAGGGCATATTTCTTACCGTTTTCTGGCAGTTTATTACATAGTAAAGCCTCTTCAGCGCATCACCTCCTCTTCTGGCAGTATTCTAATATCTTTGTCTTTGGACCAGTCTGTAATCCCTTCTAAGATTCCTGGATTACTATTCGACTCCGCTGTGTGATCAGTGTGATCCACTTTCTCCACATAGCACTAGTTGCATGATGTGTGGAGAGGGCCCTCCCTTTGAACATTCAGCCCAGCACAGGCAGTCGGGGTACCAAAAGGAGTTGTTCTTCAGTATCAACCACTTCTCAAGTAGCTCGGACCCCTTCATATTCTGCCAATATCTCTTTTTCAGTTGGAGTACAGCAGGTCTCAGATCCTCCGTATATTCGACTCTGAAACCCTATGTCTAATCAAGTCTCCCCTGGGACTTTCTCCCAGAGGCTCCAAGTGGGGCCATTCTCCCTGACTGTGGTGTAGAGCATGTTTTTACATCTTGTCCTGTCCAGACTGGCCCAAGGGCTACTGCATGAACTATCTCCCGTTTAATTTGTTCAAAGGCTTCTTGTTGCATAAATCCCCATGCGAAATTGTTCTTATTTCGGGTCAATAGACAGGGAAAGTTTACAGTCAGACAGTAATCTGGAATATGCATTCTCCAGAAGCTCATAACAACTAAGAAAGCTTGCATTTCATTTTTGCTAGTTGGTGCAGACATTGCAGTTATTTCATTGATCACATCCACAAGAATGTGACGAAGTTAATCGTGCCATTTTATTCCTAAAAACTGAATCTTATGTGCAGATTCAGTTGACTTCACTTTGCTTTACGGCAAAACTGGCTTTTAGAAGGATTTCAATTATTTTCTTCCCTTTCTCAAAAAATTCTGCTGTGTTGCTCCATGTGACAATGTCGTCAATATACTGCAGGTGTTCAGGACCTTCACTCTGTTGCAGTGCAGCCTGTATCAGCTCATGACAAATGGTAGGGATATGTTTCCACCCCTGGGACAGTCTATTCCTGGTGTACTGGATGCCCATCCAAGTAAGAGCAAACTGTGGCCTGCGCTCTTCCGATAGGGGGATTTAAAAAAATGTATTAGCAGTGTCAGTTGTGGCATACCACTTGGCTGCCTTTGACTCCAGTTCATATTGGAGTTCATGCACGTCTGGCACAGCAGCACTTAGCTGTGGAGTGACTTCATTCAGCCCACAATAGCCTACTGTTAGCATCCGCTCTCCATTGGACTTCTGCACTAGCCACATGGTCCTATACAAGGGTGAGTGAGTCCTGCTGATAACTCCTTGGTCCTTCAGTTCACTAATCAGCAGATTAATGAGATTTTAGGGAGTCCTGCTTGGTGCGATATTGCAGCCAATGCATGGTTGTAGTAGCAATCAGTACCTGCTGTTCTTCTACCCTTAGAAAACCCACAAAAGAGGTGTCTTCTGAGAGATCAGGTGTCATGGATTTTGATTTTTTATCGGTATTCCACATCGTAACATTATGTAAAGAACTGGGATTTTCTGAATACCAGGCTATCAGAAGAGAAGAACTACACACCCCAGAGGACTTTGTGTTCAGAGGGGAAAATAAGTCCTACAAGTCATGGGACTTGCTCTCTTTCTCACTGCCTGACAGTGCGACTGCTCCTCAGATATTTTGCCTTCAATTCAGAGTAAGGCATTTGGTTTTTAGACACCCTCTCTCTCATTTTATTTACTAGCCTCAATTCCAATTATATTGTATTATACTATATTGTTTTGCATACTGATATCACATTTAGTAAATTAACTTTCCTCCTCAGATCAATGTTAACGGTCTGTTTATAGGCCCATCTCCCACCTCCCTACCCTTTTCCCCTTTTTCCCTTCCCCCTTTCCCAGGGCATGGGTCCATGGGCCCCTTGCCTCATTAGTCACAGTACCAAGCCAAACAAGCCTGTGAACCATCAGCACACTCCCACCCCACTCCGTTTTTTTTTTCTTTTTTCTAAGGCTGGTGGTCCTGTGGGCCTGCTGTTCCCCTACAATGGACACAGATAGATCTAGATGGCTCCGAGAAATCAGGCTAGACAGACACCTACATAACGTCCCCCATCTCCAAGGCATCTATACTGAAAAATCACCAATACACTGTTGGGTCCTAAAAATGCACTCTCCAGAGATAATCTATAACAAAGATGAAAGAAGACTTTGGGCCAGTCGAAATAGGGTGTTGTTGACAAACATTTCCATTTAGGCTCACTTCAGACTCCAGTAAATATCCACATACCAGTGACTTCAAAAATATTAAGAGTCTACTCCTTTATAAATTGGTGGCATTCAACTGCATTGTGTACCAGTGTCTGCATATTTTAATGGTTCTGAATATACTAGCTCACTGAAAACACATAGTAAAAAAAATTCTATTATCCCAAAAGCAGTATTCTGCAAGATCACAGACAGAAAAAATGGTTGCTGACCAGAGAAGGAGTGGCTAATTAAAGGCATTCAGGTCCAAGGGGTAGCTTCAAGAAAGAAGGGGACAGACTATTGAAGCTCTAGCTGTGGTGTCCCAGTTTGTTGCAGGGAACTTGGACTAGACTGCCTTCAGAGGTCCCTTGCAACTCGACAGGATGGATTCTGCCATCCTGTGTTTCCACATGGGGAGGTCAGGCCTGTCACGGTTCGGCCCAGTTCGGCCACCTCCCGTGACAGGGGATGAAGGGACCCACAGTCCCACGCCCGGGGTAACTCCATAATCTCTCACTGACTTCCTTAGCTCCCTTACAGCCTCGTACGGCATGGATTCCCAGTGAGGGAGCTGATTTGGACGACATATCACAGGAGAGGCTTGCATCGTATCAGCATCACCAAAATATTGCTTTTTTCTGCACTTCTCTAAAGCACTGTAGTACGTTGTAGAAGAATCTGTCTTTCCTGCACCCTTCACATTATCATCAGGAGGGAAAATGCTCGGTGTGTCTTCCGGACCTACTGGACCAGGATCTAAAAGTTCTTCTGGTTCCTGTTCGTCCTTGTCCTCAACCAACTTACATGCAGGCTGCAGAGACTCGGCAGCAGGCAATGTACGCGAGCTGGAGGAAGGGAGCGACGCGGCGGGCGTCGGGGGCGGAGCGGAAGGCGGGGGCGCTTCGACGAGCGTCAGAGGCGAAGCCCAGGGAGGGAGGGAGGGGCGACGAGTGACGGGAGCGGAGCCGAAATGGGGAGCGGAATGAGCGACGGGGACGGAGACGACGGCAGCAGCGAAGGGGGCGGGGTTGCGATTTCTCTTCTCCGCGGACAGCGGTGGGGCCGGAGGCACGGATCGAATCCGGAGCAGGGCTGCTTTCTGCGCCGGGTGGCAGGGGCGGGGGTGGGAGGGAGGGCGATAGGGAATAGTCGGAAGAAATTCTTCCTTGTCGAATTTGTTTAAGCCCTTCCTGATTTGTTGCCAAACAGGTAAAAGTTTAGCAGCCGTTCTGTCTTTAGGAATAGAAGCCTCCCAGAGTTCTGCGCCAATTTTGTCCCAAAGCTCTCCATCAAAAGAGAAGCCAGTTTTTTGGAAATTCAGGGACATTTTTGCTTGTCCATTTGAGAAAGGTAACTAATGCTGAGGTAGATACAGGCTGATTCTGAAACGTTAAAACTAACGGTAATGCTGCAAGCTTTACTTGCTGCTCCTTCGTTAGCAAACTCCCCATAGTTCCCGACTGCTCATCTTCTGTCCTGCAGAACGGTGCGGGCGCACACCAAACAAACTCTCCGCAGTTCAGTCGGGCGGCACTGCTGGACCGGACTCCCTCAGCCTCAGATTGATTTGCCCCACACAGTGGGCACCATTTGCAGCGTCTGATGCACGGACGCAGATGCAGATGATCCAAATCATTTATTAGAAGTTCTCATATCACTTATATACCTTCACAAGTATTTTTTTTCTAGCTCTCCCATCCACCCCTACAACTTTCCAATCCACCTTTACATGTCAACAGAGTGTTCTAAAAAACACTCTTCAACCATTCACACAGGCACTTATCCAATCAGAGCCGTGAGATGTTCTCTTTTCTTCTAGAGGTGTCCTTGGTTCTCATGCTGTTTATCCTGCTCCAAGCTTCTGCTCTGAACAGTTTTTCTTGTATTCCCACAGAGCGTGTGCAGAGTAGGGCCACAAAGGTGATCCACAGGATGGAACACCTCTCCTCCTAGGAGGAGGGCAGGCTGAGAGAGCTGGGGCTCTTCAGCAGGGAGAAGAGAAGGCTGTGAGGTGACCTGATAACGGTCTTTCAGTATCTAAAGGGGAGCTCCAAGAAAGAAGGGGACAGACTATTGAGCAGGGTCTGTGGCAAGATAACAAGGGGAAATGGCTAAGAGCTCAGGGAGGGCAGATTTAGGTTACGCATAAGGAAAAAATCTTTTTCAGTGAGGGTGCTGAGGCACTGGAACAGGTTGCCGAGTGTTGTGGTTGATGTCCCGTCCCCACAGGCTTTCCAGGGAAGGCTGGATAAGGCCCTGGGCAACCTGGTCTAGCTGTGGTGCCCCTGTTCGTTGCAGGGAACTTGGACTAGACAGCCTTCAGAGGTCCCTTGCAACTCAGCTCCAGGATTCTGCCATCCTGTGTTTCCACATGGGGAGGTCAGGCCTGTCACGGTTCGGCCCAGTTTGGCCACCTCCCGTGACTGGGGAGGAAGGGACCCGCAGTCCCACGCCTGGGGAAAAGGAAAGGGGGAGAGGAAAAAGGTAGGGAGATGGGCTGGGACGAGGAAAAGCAGCGACCACCAGCTAAGGAAAAAAAATCAAATTGACTACAAATGACAGCGGAATGCGAGGTAATGCAGTACGATGCAATATAATTGGAACTGAAGCGAATAAATCAAATACACGAGGGCGAAGCCAAAGGCCTCACTCTCATGCTGTAGGCGAGCCGGCCAGGGAGCACACAGAGCCAAGGCGGGCAGAAGAGGAACAACCTCGAGACTCCCGGTCAGCTTCAACTTTCCCTCTGAGCAGAGAACGGAAACAAAACAATGAAGTCTTCTGGGAGCCGCAGGTCGCTCTTCTCTTCCGAGAGCCAGGTACCCAGAACCATCGGCAATCCACAGAAGTGCAGTACGGACTCTCTAACTCCCAGCACGCTATGTGATGTTGCAGTGTGACGTACCGATCACAAGCCTCAACGCCATGACAAGGCCACAGAACATGCTCCCCTGCTATACCCAACACAGCCAGGAGGAGTTGTGAGGCCCAGGCACGCCGGACAAGGACTAAATGATGGGAGGCACAATAGCTGCCACCACCAAACAGGCAGCTATGGGAGCCACAGCTCAAGCCATTATTCAGACCATGGCTCCAGACACGGACGTGACCACCCATTAGACGACCACGGGAGCCACAGCTCCATCCACCATTCAGTCCACGACTCGATTCACAGACACCAACACCGACCACATGACCATGGGAGCCACAGCTCCTGCCACCATTCAGAACACGACTTGAGTCACAGACACAACCACCAATCACATGGCCTCAGAAGCCACAGCTAGTGCCACCCATCCGACTGCTGCAGGAGGCACAGCCATGGCCACCGATAAGACAACAGCGTCTAACCAAATACTTTCCACTCTCATGACAACAAGAAGAGGCCAAGACGTTCCTGTTTTTAAGAAAATAAAATTCTACATACATCCCAGCTGAGGGTTTCTGCATCGTTTTCTTTGGGTGCTCTGGGGAGACGCAAGGGACAGATGGGTGTGACCTTTCCCTTGCAATGGGACAGTTTGATTGCAGACCAATGTTTGGCAGGTGATTTGGCTTCGCGATGGACAAAACCATGTTCTCCTCCAGTGTCTGACACCAAAAAAGGGCACAGTCCTGCGGGTCTTTCTGTGAAAGGCAGCTATGCCAGAAAAAGCAGACCATGAATTTCTGCTGATTTTGGTTTCACAGATGTTTCCTCCAGCAGTGGCTCCGGAATATCCACTGTTGTGCCAAACACAGCTTCATGGGCCACAGGGTAGGCTAGGTTGCAAGAGAGCCGAGGAGCTGATCCAGCCCTACCTCGAGCTAATGAAGCACAGTCAGCTATGAACTTGTGGGTTTTCAAAACACCCTCCAAACATCGTTAACACCATTTACAACCAGAAAGCTTTTAAAAACAATTACTTGTTTAGCCCTCTGTTTAAACACAAGGGTATTCAATTAAAAAGGACTGAACAGGAGTTCCACAACGTAAGAGGAATGTCATAGAAGTGTAGATGAGCAGGCAGCGTCTTATGATGCTGATGGATCCAGACGGTAAGGTGTATGAGGAGCGGCTGAGGTACATTGATGCACATGCAGTGAAGAAGTCAAGGCAGAAGGATGGCAAAGATGGCTGCAAGGACACTTGCTATTTCCCAGGGCTTTTTGTGTACTGCCAGGTGTCCTCGTGCGTGGCAGCATTGCCTGTCTTTCCCTCCTGCTGGGAATGCTTCTTTTACTCTCCACTTTTGAGGAGCACAGAGGGCTGTGCTGCTTGCAGTGTGTTGTTGTACTGGGGTGAGGTAATGGAGGAGCCCCGACCCTCCAGTAGCAGTCATGCCACCATCCCCTGCAAAGATGAGGATGTCAGGTGAAAGACAAGGATGGGGTCTGGAGCTCCGGCTATACAAGAGCAGGTGGAAGACACTGCCTGCACCCAAAGGGCAGCCTTTCCCTCTCTCTAGAAAAATGGCACAGGAGAGCCCGCCCTAGGAATGTGGTCCTACTTCCCTGATCCTTCTCCTCTTTCCTGGAAGCTTAAGAAATTCCCCCCTGCTAAGTTCAGCATCGTCATGCTCTCAGGTGCAGGACTGTCAAAATCCAAGGAGAAAGACTCCATCATGGTATCCACCTGAAGGAGAGCTAGGGTGTCTTTCCCTGTCAGGAAGGATGTTGCAACCCTGTCTGAATTCAGAGGCAACCGTGTAGCATTTCAGACCTCCAGGACTGTAGAGTGCATGAGCATCTCTCTCACTTTCATGGGGAAGCAGTCAGAACAGCTGTGTGAGGTGTGAGCAGGTAGACAATCTGCTCTGCCATGTGGCTGGGCTACAGGATGAAAACAATAGATTAAAAAGCGTCCTGGGTGACAGAAGGAAGAAGCAGGGAAACCACAGCTCATCCGTGTGCAAACAGGTTATTTCAAAGAAAAAGACATCAAATCCAGATCAGCCTGCATTTACATTCAAGGCCACCTCTTTCATGTTGGCTCGAGTAAAAAAATTACAAGTCTGGAGGCAACTCTTCCTACTCTATGGGTTCTACGATTCTATGATTCTGTGACTCTGTGTCCACCCCTCCTCATCTTCATTTAGGAATTCACTGCTGAGTGAGCAGTATCTCTGTGGACAGAGATTATTCTCCTCTTGATCCATCGCCTTTTGTCAGAAGATATGAGCTACTTTTTTGTTTTTATCATCGTCTGTTCCCGCATATCACTTTTATCCCTGTAGAAGGCACTGTCATTGCCTTATTTTGCCACACTTTAGTTGCCAGCCTGCAAGGAGTCTAACCCCAAAGTACTCCATCACAAGATTCTTAAAATACTAATATGGTTTTTCTGTGTAATGTATAGAATCATAGGGTCATAGAATGGCCTGGGTTGAAAAGGACCACAAAGATCATCTTGATTCAACTCCTCTCCTACGTGCAGGGTTGCCAACCATCAGACCAGGCTGCACAAAGCCACTTCCAGCCTGGCCTTGAATGCCTCCAGGGATGGGGCATCCACAACCTCCTTGGGCAACCTGTTCCAGTGTGTCATCACCCTCTGTGTGAAAAATTTCCATCTAATATCTCATCTAAACCTCCCCTGTCTCAGTTTAAAACCATTCCCTCTTGTCCTATTGCTATCCACCCTCATAAATAGCTGTTCCCTCTCCTGTTAATACGCTCCCTTCGAGTACAGGAAGGCCACAGTGAGATCTCCCCAAAGACTTCTCCACACTAAACAAGCCCAGTTCCTCAACCTTTCTTCACAGGAGAGGTGCTCCAGCCCTCCAATCATCTTATTGGCACCTCTCTAGACCTTTTCCGAGAGCTCTGTGTCTTTCTTGTGCTGGGGGCCCCAGGCCAGACCTCAGCATTCCAGATGGGACCTCACAAGAGCAGAGCAGAGGGGAACAATCACCTCCATCTCCCTGCTGGCCACCCCTCTTTTAATGCACACCGGATATAGTTGGCCTTCCAGGCCGCAAGCACACGCTGCCGCCTCATGTCCAGCTTCTCATCCAGCAGGACCCCCAAGTTCTTCTTGGCAGAGCTGCTCTCAAGGAGGTCTAGGTAATGTAATGGGATGCTTTGGATTGGGAAAGACCATCCCTTTGAATAAAATCTTGCCAGGGCACATCCACTGTTTGTTTTGATCCTCATATCATGGGATTGCTTCAATAACTGAAAAATGGGATCCCTTGAAGGATGGTGGAAATATCCATGAATCTCTGGCTTGCATGTCTGAGTATTTTCATGGCCTCAGTAAAGACATACTGATAACTGGAGAACAACACTTGGCCACATCCAACATAGCATGGCCACTCTTGATGGCTTTAAGTTGGTTAAATGTCTGAAGAAGCTTTCAATGATGAAAATCAACTACTACTGAGTTAATTTTCTAGAACCTCACTGAAAAACTTGTAAGACAGTTTGCAATACTGACAGAGAAGAAGCGAAATCCAATCATTCCCCTACAAAAGGTCCAAAACATCTCCTTAGAAAGTTCCGGGGACCCTGAACAAGGGAACCTGCATAAACTAGATTCTGTAAATAAAAGAACTAGAAGATAGGATCTCATGGTTCCACTTGAGCTTGGATGTCTTTGAGATTTGACCAACTATAACACAAAAAATGAAAAAAAAAAAGGCAAGATAGATCGGTGGGGGTGCCCCCTGAACAGTGACCTTCTGTCCAGACCACACCACATATAACAGTGTGCCCATACATGGTAGCCAAAGTTATGGATCTGATGCAGCATTTTTGACAAAAACTGAGAGAAAGTGCACCAACATGGTTACAGGACACTGGGGCAGAAAGCATTGTAGTAAACAGACCAGAAATTTTAAAACTGGCATCCATTATTACCCACCCAGCCCTCAGGCAAAGATTATACACAACAGTACAAAATATGAGGCATATCATTCATTAGTTCAGTGACTGATGGCTGTGTGCTGAATAACATGGACAAATAAAAACAATATACCTTTAAATACAGGTTTATGGTCATCTGCAGAAGACTTACAAAACTAGAGAATTAAGTATGAAAGAGGGAATCTATGAGGATGTCTTTGGAAGTTAAGATATGATAAAATTTTCAGCAGGAATGCGAGATCTCATCCTGCAAGAAGCTCCACCACACCAGTATGGTACTTTAATATCCATAGTGAACCCCCTTGAGGTCTCAAAGGACATAATACAACAGTCTGTTGGATTGGCGGTGGATCTGGGGGAGACAGAGAGCCTATGGTCCAGGTGCAATGTCCAAATGGTGGTAGAGAGGTCGGAAGTCCAGCTATGACCATGACCTAGGAAACTAGCCCCTAAAGTAATCCAACCTGGAGTCCTCAGATTCTCAAGAAAGCAAATGTTCAATGACCTGATTAGGACAGGAGTTCACTTTAAAAAGATTGACAGCCTAATCAGGTTCTATTACAATTATGGAGACAACTAACTGACTTTCAGTCCTCACTGAAAAGGGAAGGAATTAGAATCATAGAAAGGATTCAGTGAGAAACATGCAATCTAGAGAATTTCATCATCCCATTAAAAAATCATAACCTCCTCAGGTGGTTTTGGCAGTCAAGGCCTAGCCATTGGTGGAAAAAGACTTGGGGATGATTGCCAATCTGATGGAGTGACAGGGGAGCCAAAATCCCCCGAGACTAGGGCCTCTAGAGGGGACCAGATGCCCTACGTTGAAATAACAAAGTGTGTACCTACTATATCTTCTCTCTTGAGCAAGGAACATTTACTTCTAATGGATGAAATGCTGGTCTGTATAGGTAGAGGAATTGTTGAACCCATCTCTTAACAGCTGAGACACAGGCCCATAGAGAGGAAGAGAGCCTATCTTCATATGGTCAAAGTAGGCTAACCATTTCATCCATCATTGGTCTTTTGTTATCTTTCCAGTTCATAAATAGGCAAAAAATTAACACTGTGACCAGCAATTATCACCTTGCATTAACATGGTCCAGTCAGATATGCTGTTATCTCAATCTGCTGAGCCCCACATTGGGTGCCAAAAGGAATGTTTTGGTTTAATTCTGTAGGTGGTTGAGCACCACACAATCATTCATTCACTCACTCCCCACCTGTATTGTGTGTTAATCACACTGAAATTTGTGTTGAAGGATGCATTGTTGTTTTAACTTCCTGCTAGCTGTTTCCGTACAGGAAGGCTGCCATAACACTAAAAGAACTGTATTCATACTGTAACCATAACTTACAACTTGTTCAAGAGGCATGGCATAAATTTTTAAAATTATAAGTTGTCCACAAAGAAAGTTATTCAGCCTTTGTGAGGCCCCAGCTGGAGTACTGGTTCCAAGTTTGGGGTCCCCAACACAGGAAACAGACGGAGGTTTTGGAAGAGGGTCTAGAGGAAGGCCACGAAGATGATTCAAGGGCTGGAGCATCTCTCCTATGAGGACAGGCTGAAGGAACTGGGCTTGTTCAGCCTGGAAAAGAGAAGGCTGCATGGAGACCTCATTGTGGCATTCCAGTTTTCAAAGGGTGTTTATAAGCATGAGGTGAATCGACATTTTATACAGGTAGATAGTGATAGGACAAGACGGAATGATTTTAAACTAAAGGAAGGGAGATATAGATTACTCTACCTGCCATAGCCTCCTGGGAGACAATCACTCCAACTGCCTTTTCATTCACTTTTGGTGCATTTTCTACTGCCACCACAGCTTCCTTCCCATCAGGGGAGGACACATCTTCCCTAGCTGCAGGGCTGATGCTGAGTTTTGAGGGTCCACTGTGAGAGCCTTGTGCTGGTGAGAAGTTTGATCTTTCTAAGTTACCCCCCTTGTAGGTAGTGTCTGAGCATGTGCTCTGGCCACTCAGCTGTCTCACCCTTTTCCCCATGATCCTCTGAATTACTCGAACAGCCACCAAGGGACTCTGCCAGGGGGGACTTGAGCTGCTCCTCTGCCTGGGAAGAGCCTTCTGAGTTTGTGCAGCTGTCATCCTTCTTTGAAGAGGATGACCTTTTGGAACTTTTTTCTGAGATGCCAAGGCATCAGAAAGCAATATGTGCTGGACTGTGTTGGGCAGATTGGCCACTTGAGAACTTAGGGTACTCGGGCTACTCAGCCCTGGATCTGTGAGCCTTTTTTCCTGCAGTCCTTCCAACCCAAACCCCTTGAATCCCCCTACATGAGCACTGGGACTTGGCATCATAGATGGTGTAGGACTAAGCTGAGGCATCAACTGCAGGATTCGGTTTCTAGAACCCATGGACATGTTGCCTTGCCCACACTAGAGATTTTCTCCACCTGGCATGAGAGGAGAAGGGGTGGAGCTGCAGCTTGGAGACTGAACCACAGATGCAGCAGGAGACAGATTAAAGATTGGACTGAAGTTTTGATGAAACTGCATCAGTGACCTTACAGGAACTTCAGTCTGGCTGTACTGTCCCACTTGACTTTGAAGAGAGAGCTTGGAGGCAGCATTTGAATACTGCATTACATACTAAGGTGGATGCTATTGCTGCTGCTGCTGCCCCTGCTGCCCACTTTGGGGCAGCTTAGACTGCTCAAAGCTTTTCATCTGCAGGTGGAGCAGGTTGAGTCTGAAAGCTGTAGTTTGGCTGGGACCCATATGCCTGCACATTGGAATCCACGGCATGGCCTTCGTACTGTGACCCAGAAGTCACGCTGTAGCTTCCATAATAATTCTGTCCTGACTGGCCAAAACGCTGTGGGGAGGGGAAAGAGGAGGATGAGTATGATGAAGGTGGCTGATAGTGTTGGCTGTACTGACCCACTCGTAACTGATACTCAGAAGCAGAGGAAGACAGGGTGGATGGACGCTGCATTGGCTGCAAGTGCAAGGTGCTAGAAGCAGACTGGCTGGAAGCCTGGGGTAAAGGCTGATGAGAGTGATAGATATGCTGTCTCAGCTGTTGTACCTGCTGCTAGCTAGAAGCCTGCTGCTGATACTGAGCACTTCCTGCAGAGAAAGGACCAGTATAATCCTGATGATAGTGGGATACGCCCCCAAGAGTCGAATGCTGTGTTTGAAATTGGCCCACGGTCCCTCACTCCCACACTGACTCCCAAAGCTACTCCCTTGAGGGGGCCCATAGCTCTGTCCCTGGAGGCTTTCAAGGCCAGGTTGAATGGGGCCCTGGGTGATCTGATCCACTACTTGATCCAGCAGCTGCAGCCCTGCCTGTAGCAGGGGGATTGGAACTTGATGATCCTTGAGATCCCTTCCAACCCAAGCCATTCTATGATTCTATGATAAGGTAAATGATAGAGTGGTTATTCTTTGTCTTTCGAAACAAGAACTAGGGGAGCATCAATTGAAAAGGCAATAGAGAAGCGGGTGCTTCTTCACAATGTGGGTCAAGAAGGCTGCTGTGACCTCCTTGCTGTAGAATGTTAAAATTCAGCTGGCCAAATGCAAACAAGAAAATTCATTGAAAAGAATTCCCACGAAGACCCATTTGGATCAAAAATTGACTAAACCATAAGCCACCATAATCTGAAGAAATACTGGGTTAAAATCCTTCAACCTATTTGCCTTCCTTACACCTTTCTCTCAGCATGTAATAGTTCCCACTCCTCCCACCACTCGGCCCCATCTGCTGAGGTGCTGTACTGATGGATCAAGGCACAGAGAAAACTCTGAATCCATCTTGCAGTCCCCACACTTATCTAATATAAAATCCTCAAACTGAAGATATGCCTGGCATTAAATTGATAAGAGTTGATACTGCACTTGATTTGAGCTAAACTGCTGAGAAGGGATTTGGAGACAAGTTACTCTGACCCTGCATCGCACCTCCAATGGTATCCTTGTGAAGCTGTTTCTTGACCTTTGCATGCAACCTGCCTGAGTATCTGTGGAGTTGTCATGGTTTTCCATGTCATGATATCATGCAATTAACTGATGGAACTGGGACAGCTGCTAAGAGAGGACTACAGTTCTCAAAATGTTCTAGTTCTTCCCATGTGGTTTCCAGGAGGGAGACATAAAGTGATGTCCTCACGTCCTCTTTTGCTCTGTACCTTTGAGCTTGTAGCACCTGATTAGGAGATGCTCTCTTTGCCATCTGTTTGATTCATTACCCTTGATTCCTTTCATATTGTATTATCTCATACTTCCTTTCCATTTTTAATACAATAGTTTATTCATATTTCCATCGAGCTGCAACTCCTTCTCACTTTTCTGATGGCTTTCCATGGGCAGGGTGGAGTGGGGGAGGATGGGCTAGGCCTATTCATGCAATTAAAAAAATTCAGCCCATTACAGGAGTAAAGCAAGGTCTTTACAAGACAAACAAGCTATCACTCTACATCAATATCATTAACAGTGTGAAATGTGGAAGAAATATGTGTAACCATTGTAAAGAAGTTTTTGTTTGTTTGCTTGTTTGTTTTTAATAATTCCCTTCTTGACTTGCTAAATTTGTTTCTGTCTTAAATGCTAATATATTTTGTCTTCTTTTCCTTGTTACTCCTTAGTTCCATAACATACCATCACAACTTCCAATTCCTACAAGAAGTCTTTACTGTTTAAAACACAGTTCTTTGACAGTTCCTTCAATCATTCAGATTAAAATAGATATAAATTGAGCCCTTTGATATCCCCATGTAATTTGTGTTGTCTCAATTCAATTTCAAAACCAAGAAGCTTTCACCAGAGAAAAATAAGTTCCTCATCTGAAGTTTGCAATGAAGAAAAAAGAAAAACAGACCCTAAACTATATGCTATCTATAACATACTGCTGCGTCTTTCAAACTGAAATCTACAGAAAAATCTGAAGGTAGCTTCCACCATCCCTCTTTTTACCAAATGATCATGAATCCAGCAATTTTAGGTTCCTCAAAAAAGTGAGAAGACATTTGCTCAACTAGGACATCACATCCTTTTTTGGAAAAGGGCTTTTAAAAACCTTTAACTATGAGCAACTGCGTGGTGAAATGTTATACATATTCTAATGCTGACAGCTAGCAAAAAGAGCAAAACAAATAAAAAATCTGGAAGTTCTTCTATTGAAATACTCACAAATGCTCCTATATTCTGATCTAAGACAAATGGTCAGCAAAGGACGCAAGTGACCTCTGTCACACACAAGTGGTTATTTGAACCACATTTAGCTGGCCCTCTATCCCTGTATCCAGACACTACAATCCACCTTTTGGAAATTATCTAGCTCTACGCCCTAGTGAAACTTATGATGCAAAAAATGTTCCAGTAATAGTTAATTTCATCTTTTTTTGAATCACAGTACACATAGTGGTACTAATTTTGTACTAGATTTGTCAGTAAGACATCACTGTGACATTTTTTTGCAATTCTTTTCTACCATGTTATGAACTATCTGTAGGTGGTTGCCATCTCTAGATACATCCTGATAGGTACTACCTGTCTCCAGTGACTGTGCCATTTTAATTAAATTAGTAAATAAAAACATCTCCTTTCAAAGAAAGCTAATAACTATAATGAAAAGGGAAGGGCTTGATGAGATGATACCATACTATAAAGCTTTTGGTGTGGGAAGACAGAATCCTATATTGCAAGGTAATTATTTCATCAAGTTCCACCTCATTAGATTGAAATGAGACATCATAATGAACAGTGGACTAATAATTCACCAATACAAACTTGGTTTTAGTCCAGTTTGCTATTTTTTCTGCTATTATTTGCTGGTTTCAGCTCATCACCCCCAACTTCACTGGACAAAATGACACATCCCTTCATTTTTTATTCATCAAAAGCCTAAACTAGATTAAATTTCCTGTCCCAGTGCCAGAGGAGCACTAGGAAATTTGTATGAACTTCCTTCCCAGGACACGGCACTTGGAGAAAAAGGAAGAAGCAGGAATCATTAGAGCAAGTTTGGTTTTCCCCCCTGGCCATCTATGTTTCTGTGGAGGGCAGAATGTACCAACACATCCTCTCTTCAACTCCAAAGAGATAGCAGTATGATGATAAGTAGGAGATCACAACTGAAGGGGCTACAGAATATTCTGGGACTCTCTGCAGTAAGACAACTTATTGTAGATGGGAAATGGCATAGTAGAAACTACGGAGTCTCCACTATGCTGTCACTCAGAAGAGTAAATTTTAATACTTTATTTTCCTTTCTATCCTTCCCACTGTTGTTTCTTTTTTTTAACTGCTGCACCTGCCCTCTAGACATAAACAAGAAAAAGAACACTTTTCATGTTAATGCTGAAATTCCCCTGTCATGCATTCAAATGGGAATCAGACTAACTGGATCCTGACCTACTTATTCGACTGAAATTCCTGCTGGGAAGGACCAATAAATGGCCCGTTGGGAGGTCATTTGGACTGATCATGGTTATCACAGGAGCTGTGAAGAAGAGGATAGCTATCTTAAAAAAAAAAAAGATTTTGATATTCTCTTACTTCTTAAGAATTTATCTGTCCAAAACAAGGTAAGTTTATTGTGGTTTTCTGTTAAAATAAGCTGGCAGGTCAACTTCCAGTTAACCAATTAGATCAATTAACATAAGCTGTTTCTCTGAGGGCCTTCACTGGCTGTGCACAAACAAGTGTTGAAGTTCTCACAGAACTTTATCATGTTTCTCAGACTTCTTAGAGTAAGTACAGTGGTTGCGTCTCTTTTTTATACCTCAGATAAGGTGAAAGAAAATAATCTCAGTGGAGATTTCACTAAAAACTTTTCAAAGTAAAACCTTTTCAAACCTCAAAGCTCTAATCCAGCAATGAATGGCAAAGCAGGAAGCCCAACACTTACTCCTCAGCACACATGTTTCTACCCAGTCTTTTCCCACAATAGGAGAAGTGAGAAAGTTTTCAACCTCCCTGCAAAATGCCAAGGGCCTGGCCTGATTCCATCTTTTTAAAATGAGTCTGTGTCCTACACTGCATGTTTGGTAATTTCTTCAGGGTGAGACAAGCTGTTTCTCTCTGCAGGCCTCTCATTTTTCCCTATACAGACTTAGTATGAAGCATAAACACTTTACCAGAAAGCTCCATAATGAGTTGCATGTGAAGGTCCTGCAACCTTCTGCCATCTTTTCCCTCTCAATTTTCCTATGAGCCTGCAGATATGTATATATATATATATGTATTTATTCTTTTGAATCTTAGATCTTATTTATTGCGGGGCCAATTTTTCTTTCAAATGCAAACTGAATTAAATGTTCCTGCATACACACCTGTATACTTCTATATTTGCGTATTCTTAAAACAAAAAAACCTAAAATTACAGTTTCATCACTCTAACAAAGAGATAGACTCAGGCCATAGAATGCACTACAGGATCAAGAAGAGAAAAAGGAGAGGAGAGGAGAGGAGAGGAGAGGAGAGGAGAGGAGAGGAGAGGAGAGGAGAGGAGAGGAGAGGAGAGGAGAGGAGAGGAGAGGAGAGGAGAGGAGAGGAGAGGAGAGGAGAGGAGAGGAGAGGAGAGGAGAGGAGAGGAGAGGAGAGGAGAGGAGAGGAGAGGAGAGGAGAGGAGAGGAGAGGAGAGGAGAGGAGAGGAGAGGAGAGGAGAGGAGAGGAGAGGAGAGGAGAGGAGAGGAGAGGAGAGGAGAGGAGAGGAGAGGAGAGGAGAGGAGAGGAGAGGAGAGGAGAGGAGAGGAGAGGAGAGGAGAGGAGAGGAGAGGAGAGGAGAGGAGAGGAGAGGAGAGGAGAGGAGAGGAGAGGAGAGGAGAGGAGAGGAGAGGAGAGGAGAGGAGAGGAGAGGAGAGGAGAGGAGAGGAGAGGAGAGGAGAGGAGAGGAGAGGAGAGGAGAGGAGAGGAGAGGAGAGGAGAGGAGAGGAGAGGAGAGGAGAGGAGAGGAGAGGAGAGGAGAGGAGAGGAGAGGAGAGGAGAGGAGAGGAGAGGAGAGGAGAGGAGAGGAGAGGAGAGGAGAGGAGAGGAGAGGAGAGGAGAGGAGAGGAGAGGAGAGGAGAGGAGAGGAGAGGAGAGGAGAGGAGAGGAGAGGAGAGGAGAGGAGAGGAGAGGAGAGGAGAGGAGAGGAGAGGAGAGGAGAGGAGAGGAGAGGAGAGGAGAGGAGAGGAGAGGAGAGGAGAGGAGAGGAGAGGAGAGGAGAGGAGAGGAGAGGAGAGGAGAGGAGAGGAGAGGAACAAGAACAAGAACAAGACCTTCTCTTCTCCTTTGAAATCCAGCCTAAGGGAAGGAATCACTAAGTCAAATTTTCTGGTCTGTGTTACGTAGAAGGTCAAACTACAGAACTGTAGCATTCCCACTTGGCCTTAAACGCTAACAAAAGAATACAGCACAACTGCACCTTCCCAGTGTAAAGTAAGGCATTTGCTTTACCCCTCATGCTGGGACCCTTTCTGTGAAATCTGACATTGCAACTGATATTTGCATTATTCATTAGTAATTTCACATTAAAAATATTGAGCACAGCAAGCAAGAAATTCACAGAATCATTCCATGTTAAAAAATAAAGCCCTTTTCTATGATCTCATCATTGTTACTAAAGCTGATGCTGTTTCCATGACATTTGTGATGAATTGGTGACCCAGCTTCTAAACTTTTACATTTTTTATTATAATATATTGTTCATTTACCCATTTTTATCGTATTTAGTTTATGATAACTGGAACTTATTTAAAAGAAGTATCCTTCAGCTTATTAGCTGAGGGCACTGCACATACCTCTAAAACACAATGCAGCAGAAAGGCAGTTCTTCCTTACACCTTCTAACTCCTCTCAGAACACGTCACAAGTGACTCATGTACCTACAAAACTGACTTTGCTGAAAATGTCCCAATTACAACTAGTAATATTTACTTTACCGTACAGTTTATATGGTGATCTTAGATTGTGTTCACAAGGCTGTGGGTTCCAAATCCAATATCTTTTGTTAGCACAGGGCTCTGATGGCATGAAACTGTACTGCTGGCTTGTAATTTGTGAACATGATTTCTTGATTTTGAGTGATTTTAAATACAGATTATATAAAGATTATCTGTATTTTAATCAAAGATTTATAATTCTGCACCTAATTTTAAACATTCTCCTTCACTGTGCCATGAGCTTACCACATGAACGTAGAAATAGTCAAATAGCAAGGGAAAATACCACAAGATCATGCATAAAACAGAAATATAAATTATTTTTGTTCTCTGGGGAGAGAGTAGAAGAAGAGTTGATAAGACCTGCTCAAGAAGGCAATATTTATTTTAATATACTTCTGCCCTTTCTTTGAATTTTTAGAATAAATATCCAAAGCAGATGGCATTGGGCTGTGCTATTTAAGCAGCACTATTTAAATGCTATCACTTTCAAGTAATATGCTGCAGCACAAAGTAATGGAAGACATTCCAGTAGTATAGCATCATCCTGAAAGAGATGATCAATCATACTTTTTCTTGGATCTTTGAAGTCAGTGTATGAGTGGCTATTAACATATCCACTCTCAGGTCAAAATTACTTCAGGGAGACAATAGATCATTTTGAGCATCTAGCATGAGCTTCACATGAGCTTTACTTTATGGTTATGTATATTGTATCTTCACTGCTTTTTTTTTTTTTTTTTTTTTTAAATAAAGCTGATGACTAGAGGAGATCTTGAAGTCATTTAACACCTCATCTAGCAGTGTTGCCAACTCCCAGCATTCAGATATCATGAGTCATCTCTAAAAACCATAAGACTGTAATAAATGCAAAAGGTAATTACACTGTGAGATTGTTTTTGTTTGCTTGTTTTGTTTTGTTAATTCAGTTTAAGAAAAAGGAATGAACTCTTATGCAGTTTCCAAGCATTGCTTGGCAACCACAAGGCAAATAAATTGGCTTCATGAAAACATAAGCTAAGATCCTCTTACATTTAAGTGATAGGTAGTGTGACTTTGTGAAAATATTCTGAAGTCACACAAGCTTGCAAGAAAATATGCAGTTACAGAGGTGAATAACCACAGCACTCAGCTCCTCTAACACCCCCTGTACAGCAAGGAATTAAGATTTCCTCTTTTCTTATCCAGCTAGGAAAACCCCCAACCTCATCCCACTTACGGTACCTCTCTGTCTCTACAAATACCCATAGTACTGTGATTTGGGAAAATGCAGGAGTCCCTGAATGCTCTTCATAAAGCCCACTCACCATTTAAAACTAAATTTTGGTAATGAATTCTGGGAATTAGCAATAAAAACATGAGTGTCCAAAGTCATCGTTCGTCAGAACTGCAGTGGCAACATCACAGAATCACAGAATCACAGAATCACAGAATGACCTGGGTTGGAGGGGACCTCAAGGATCATGTAGTTCCAACCCCCCTGCCTAGCAGGGCCACCAAACATACACCTTTACTAGATCAGGTTGCCCAGAGCCTCTTTCCCAATCACCATGAAACACACCTTTTTATTGACAAATATCACCTCAGCTGCAAACACAGGTAGCCTAAAACAGACACTGAGAGAACAGAACAAGTGAAGAGCTTATGAGTCTTGCTGCTGATGGGCCAACCTCAAACTTGCTCATTCAGATGCCATACCAGCCTTCCTTATGTAAAGTGCATCACAGAGAGAATTTCCTCATTCTTCTTCACTTTTTGTTTTAAAAAATATGTACCAAATTATCTAAATTCTGTTCTTTCTTATTTAAGGATTTTTCTGCTTCTATTTACTTTAACCAGCTTTCAGTAGTTGAAAAGAGAAGCAAAAAAGAACACCCAAACTGCTCACAGATAGGTGTAATTACAGACTAGAGGTTAGATTTTTATTTATTTTTTTATTTATTTTTCTAGGCTGATTTAACTATGATCCTGACTGATTTAGAAGTTAGCAAGCAGACTGTTCTCAGGTTGATGGTGCTTTTATTTTACATTTATGAAAACCTACAATGCAAATGTTTCATGGCCCAACAACAGTAGCTGGTTGTTGATGCAGAATTTTTTGACATCTCTGGCAAGTATCATGCCTGCAAGCAAGATTTATTCACTAGTCTTCCCGGGTGTGAGGAGGTAGGGTATGCAAATTCATTTTAAGGAGTTAATAGGATTCTAATGGCTTCACCTATTAAGAATATCCTTCGCTTCTCTCTGACTTATTAGGTAAGAAAGTAGGGGAGGAAGTAAGGCTACCACTTTTCCTCAGCTAATGGAAGTATTTGGATAACATCACACTGGGATTTTTTTTTTTTTTTTTCCTGCTATCTTTAGAGGAGGACTGCAGCACTGAGTCATCTGTCTTACAAGAAGAAGTCATACCTTTGGACATCAGGAAAAAAAGAAAATCTCTGAAGGACCAAATCCACTTATCCACCAAGTATATGGACTTCTACTACAGAAACACAACCAGGGCTTCAGCCATAACCACTTCCCTATTATTAAAATAAATTGGTGAAAAAAGCACTGTGTAGGAAACCTTGGCATCATCGACATGAGGCCTCCATTCCAAAATGGAGATGAATGAAATGAAATGATGCCACTTAAATAGGCTATTATAGCATGGGAAAGTCACTATCAAAAACTTATTCAATGTTTTCCTGACTACAGTATGAGAATAATTATTTAAAAAGTATGAAAGTAAATCTTAAGAGAAAAAAATAAGGTAGCTTTATTTAACCATTGTTTTCAGAAATATGGTTTAAAGTATTGAACCACAGTCCACGGTTTCAGACCAACTGATGGACTGGAGAGATGGATGGGGAGTCTGCTGCTGTTCTCTTTGCCCGCCTGCCCTCCTCCCTGTTTTTCAGTATTTATAACTGCAACAGTCATTTACAGTTGCATAAGTGTAAAGCAGGGTGTCTTTCTGAGTTTTCACGCATCTGCCCACATAAAATTACCACATTAGTAATTACCTCATTGTCAAAATCAGAACGCAGTGAACAGAGATTGCTTTTGCAACCCTGTTACATTAGAATGCCTGAAGACAGTATGAAAGGATGCATACCAGTAAAATATGTTTTCCAGAACAAGAAGCTGTTTTCCTTCCACATTCCTTGGAAGAGCTTTATCTCCTCCCCCATTTAACAAAACTTAATACTTTATGTCAGTTCCAGCTTAGATTGAAATATTTCATGGCTTTCACCTTGAAAGAAACAATAATTTCATCAGAGGAAAAAAGAATAGTTTATCTGTTCTCTTTCTCAGAGGTTGTTTAGGATACTAAAGAAGCCTCATCTTTTGCTATCATACTTCTGCCAGGTATTGCTTCAGAGGACATACAGGCTCTGGTCTTTAACTTATTTTTACATATTTCACAAAGAAGAAAACAGAGGAGGCAGAAGGATGAAATGACTTTCCATGGTCACAAAAGCTAGTCATAGAAGCACAGTTGGGAGTCGGAGCAGGAGCTCCTGGCAGTCAGCCACAAAAGATGTGCAACAGAGAAAAAACATTTCCTGTAGCGGAGCATGTGATTTTCAAAGCTGTGTGAAATGTTCACAAGAAAACCATGTAAATGAACACTAGGCTCGGTGGAGAGTGGGAGGCCGTTCATTAGAAACTGGAAACCTTCTTGTTCCACCAAAAGGTTTGTTCATCAAAAGCGTTGCCAGCTTGCCTGAGGCAATGCCTTCTATCAAAACCAAGGAAAAATTAAGTCTCAGACAGCTTCGATGTAAATTTCTCTGAAGTTCTTTTCAGAGCCTCAGCAGTCAAACTCCATGGATGATAAAGGATTTCAGCTCACACATTTTCCTGAATCTCTGCAGAAGCTGCCATGGATGTATCGTCACTCTGCAGGCAGTTGTGGGAGCTACATACTCTACCACTGTTCCTCCTCTTCTGCCCCTTGGCTGTTTGCCACCATTCCACTGCCTGGATTTACTGCTCTGAGAGAACCCCTGCATCTGACCCTGCATTGCATCAATGCAAACTCTGCACTGCCAGGGTCAATCATCTATAAAGTAGCTTGAGATAAGCTGTTGATTCTGTGCTGAAATAGATGAAGAGCTCACAGCACCCTTTCCAGCAGTCCCGCTGTGAGGCCAACTGCTGTGCTCACAGACACCTCTCCCAAAACACAACCTAGTTAGAGGTATCCCTAAGGTGATGTTACTAAAACTACTAAAGCTATGTCAAGTAGGAGCAAAAGAAGATGAAATCTCTTTTAGGGTGTAAAGATACCAGCCACTCTGCTTTTCTTCTGGATTTTTTATTTCACTATGGGTAGGGTGACAGTTTTACTGTGTTAGTACCATGTAACTCTTTGCCTGCACAGCTGTACTTATGCTTCCTAAGCACTTATTACTGTGTGGAAGTCCCTTTCATGAACCTCATTTGCCTTGTGCTATGTGCTGCACTTGAGCTGAACAGCGTGAAAGTCCCAGTCCCACAGCATTCATGACCTGAGCATGTTGGGTCAGTATGGGGCAGCATGGCCAGGTCACAGTAAAATGAGTTGGTGCCAGCCAACACATCATCCTTACACAAAGCCTTTTAATAGACAGTGTGGAAAGGAACAGCTGTACGAAGGGATTCTAAGTACCAAAAGAAGTTACTTTACAGAACTTTGCAAGACACTCCTTCCAGTTATGAGGAACATTTAAAAATGGAACAAGTGCTCACAGGAGGCCAGCACTATCCATTATCAAAGTTGAAATACTAAGGCAGTGAGAATAGGTAGGGAGGAGATAGGCCAAGAGAAGCCTTGATGTAAAAACAAGTAGCCTAAGTTTCTGGAGGAAGGCCCAAAGAACAGAAGGCATGGTTTAAGTCAAGCGCAGGGCAAATATTCTTTGCAGAAGCACTGGCAATGGGTGGGGTACATCTGTCAGATTTATGACAGTATGGGTACAGTGACTGATCCATAACACAATAACAGCTGAAGTTACAACAATAAAGCTGTAGTTGACTGAGTAGAGAGAGAAGGATGCATTATGTAGACAGTATGCAGAATGAAGTTGAGTCTAAGTTATAAATAAAAGGGGATATGAAAAAGAGTGAGGCTAAAAGTGGAGGAGTTAATTCAGATTCACGTCTTTACTATGAAGGAAGGTATGTGGTACTCTTCATGTAAGCATTATAATGTGCTTTGAATGTGAAGGAGTTGCTGCTGCTGGCCATTGAAACACAAAAGAGCCAGTGCCAAAGGGTTTGTGGTTTCTCAGCCCACAAAGATAAAATTGTTCTCTGAGATGGGGCTAGGAACAACAAATTAAATGAAATTGATGTATTGAGCATTGTCTACAATGAATACAGAGAGAAGGAATTGCATGTAGAAGTTGCAAGACATATTCAATTAGTTTATATTTCAATTTCAACATAAATTAAGAGAAAAGAACAGAGATAATAGCTGGGATACCTAAGTTTATTCAGTTCTTATTTCACACATGTGAAAGACTGGCATTTATATTTGTGACTAGAAAGAATCAAATGAAAGAGGGTGCTAAGAAGAAGAGTAAGAGCAGTGAATACTGTGAAATAAAAGAGTAGAGATACAGTGACACATTGAGGTATCGTGAATGAGAGCAGGCCAATAACCCTGTTATAGGTAGGTAGTATGAGATGTTGAGGAGGATGTGGAGAATAAGTAAACAGAGAAAGGAAGATAGCACCACATCTTTTCACTTCACAAAAAATTTGCAGAATTGCACGCAAAAAAAAATTATGGATCTGGTCAAAGCAGACAGGGTCTGTAAGACTGTCAGCAGAATTGTAATTGTAGTCTTACATCTATGAGAAATATTCATAATGTAAGTTTACTTTAACCTTTCCGCCTGCTGGAAAGCCAAAACACAGCATGATGTACTGTAGGAAGAATGCTTCAACAACAGCAAAGCTGCATTTCATACCAACTCCATGCTGCCCTTCCCATGACAGTCTTGCTCACATGCAGCCAACCACATACTCTGGATGTCAGTGGTAGAGCGCTGCCAGGAATAGTTTGCACCTGCCAGATATGTTCATTTTAGTCAGAGGGCTGCAAGGCACTGAACGAACTGCCCAGAAAAGCTGCAGATGCCCCATCTGTGGAGGTGTTTAAGGCCAGGTTGGAATGGGCTTTGGACAATTTTGTCTACTGGGGAGTATTCCTGCCCACAGCAGGGGTGTTGGAACTGGATGTTTTGTAAGATCTTGAAGTAAAAACAAGCAGCCTAAGTTTCTAGAGAAAGGCCCAAAGAACAGGAACCCAAGCCATTCTGTGATTCTGTGAGTCTACGTCAGATGTCTACGGACACAGACTGTCACAGGTTTTGCTCTGAGTTACCTCAGTTGTGCTAATACTCTTGCTTTCCCATGCCTCTCCCCCACAGTGGTGCAGTCAAGCTATGTGCTGAGAGTGAAAATGTAGGTCCTGTCATTGCCTTCAGAGACGTCATCAGTTCTGGATGTGTTGTCAAACCTGGTACAGCTCCATCATATACTAACCAGACAAGTGGCTGTACATCTGCAGACCAAGTTTGCAGAGAACTGCAGGCACTTTATGCCCCGGAAGCTCATTAATACTGTGATTAATCAGGATGCCATGCACATGACAGTCTGTCACCTCAATATTAAGCTGAATTCTGGGGACTTGGTTTTCTGCTATAAGGTCTTGTCATGGTTTCATGATTTTTTGTTATTGGTATTCCACATCATAGCATCATGGGAGTTAAAGAGTTAATTTTCCAGTTCCATGGACCATGGATAGTTCTGGGAACCTGTCCCAGAATAGAAGCAGAACTACATCTCCCAGAGGACTGCTTGCTTTTCTATTATCATTTTCTGCTCAAAGGGAAAGATAAAAACCATTTGCAAATAATGAGACCTTCCCTTTTTTGATAGCAATAGGACAAGGGGAATGAAACTAAGAAAGGAGAGGTTTAGGTTAGATATTAGGAGGAGGTTTTTCACTCAGAGGGTGATGACACATTGGAATAGATTGACCAAGGATGTTGTGAATGCCCCATCCCTGGCTCTGGTCAGGCTGGTCTAGTATAGTTGGCGACCCTGCACATAGCTTGAAACTAGATGATCATTGTGGCCCTTTTCAAGCCAGGCCATTCTATGATTCTATATTGCATTATACTGTATTGTGATTTATTGTCTTCAATTCCAATTATATTGTATTATATTGTGTTATCTTGCATTCCAATATGTTATTTAGTAAATTAGTTTGTTTCTTCTCAGATCATTGCTGCTGTTCTGTTTTTAGGTCCATCTCCCTACCTTTTCCCCTTTTTCCCTTTCACGAGGTGTGGGTCTGTGAGTCCCCTGTCCCACTAGTCATGGAACTGGGCTGAACCACTGTTGACAGATCTTCCAGTAGTCTCTCCTCTACTGTTCCTCACTCCATGCTTACTTACATGATCCTAGCTAGAGAAAACATAAAAGGGAAAGAAGCTTAAATGATCAAACACTTGGATGCAAAATAAAAAAGTCAATCAAGATTTGGTTCAATCAAGATTCTTGGTTCAGAACAAAAGAAAAAAAAAAACCAAACCAACAGGAAAGTGTCTGAATATGTAAAGTTTTTACCTCTTTCAGGTGTTTTCTCTTGATTAACCTGAATCCACATTATTCTTGGATAGAGCAGAGGAATAACTCATTTACATGCTCCTTGGCTCACGTTTCCCCTGCAGCCAGGACCCTATTTCCCCAAGTTCTCCTGCCACCTCCTCCAGCAAAATGACACCAGGTGACACCTGGTTATGCCACAACTGCTAGCTTCTACTATGAGGCTGGGGAATGGAGATGGAGCACTCTGCAAAAGGCATTGAGCTTCTATAGGACAACAGATCATCCTTTTGATCGCCTTGTATTTTTGCTGGGGTATGAAACAGAAATCTGCCCATGCCTGTTCTGCTTTCTGCTCTGAGGAGGCTGCTCAGTACTGCAGTTATTTCTCCCTGAAGGAAGCTCCGCTGGCCTGCTGCTTGATGCAGCCAGCTACTGCTGCTCAGCAATGAAATCTGAAGTGCCACAGACTTCCAGGGGCCCCTTGGCACTGACTCTTTTGTGTTCCAGTGACCAGCAGCAGCTCCTTAACTCTTCAGCAGCCAAGGCTCATTATCATTTTGCTATAATTAAATAGTGCTGCTTGTTCTTCTCATTAGATTATCACAGCAAATTGATGGTTATTTGAAGGAACTGCCGCAATAGGAGACAAAACACTGGCAACAGATAAAACAAAAGGATGCACACAAAGCTCTTTAATTAAACTCCACGAAGGGATATGAATTCTAACAGAGATTTTAGTTACCCTGCTGAGCCTCTGTCTGATTAGCTACAATGCATCTGCTAGCTTTCCTAGTATCCATCTGTACTGCTAAAGAGAAATTTATTCTGGCTACAGAAGATGACCTCAAAGACATCAGCTGTGGATAGCTTAATAGCTTATGTAAGTTGACATAGTGCTTCTGAGCTCTTCTTGCTATGTTGACAGAAAGAACCTCCCTCTTTACATAGAACAATGTGCTTAATATGTACTTAATATGTACCTATGTGTATGCATGTTTGTACACACAAAGAATGAGAGGCTAACATGAAAGCCAAAAGTGGTTGGAAAACTGTGAGGGAAAGGATTCTTTCTCCAAGATGCTGAAAATCCTTATCACCACAATTAATTATTCTTTGACGTGCATTGTTTGTTCTGCCCATCCCCATACCCCCTTCAGCATCCAGGTGCAGAAGATAAATTGAAAGCCAATGGATGGGACAAGACAAAGTCATGGGGCATATACTGCAAGGTATATTCCTCTTAAGTTAGGCTGTTATTTTAAGTTTGATTTAAAATTCAAAAAAAGAAAAAAAAAAGAGGGAGTAAGAAACAAAACCAAATCTATCATAAAGCAAAAGACATTGACACAAAACCACATGGGGTTTTCCATTAGGGTCATAGAGGATCTGGTTAAAATCGCATCAGGTAACTGGCAGTACAGCACTCAGCGACTTAGTGTGGTACATTGCAGAGTGCTCATTACTATTGGAGGCCCTTAATAATATACTTTTAATCACATGTACCTCGCTGGATCTACACAGCCTATTGGAACGATACACAATTTACATGTTTATCATAATGAATCTCCTGCTGACATGTTAAAAGCTGTTACCATCTAGCATCCAATTCAGAGGAATGTATTCAACGGAAGGAGGCCAGACTATTTAATACATATATACAGCCTCAAAACACAACAGTTGTTCCCTGGGCTAAGTGCTGTGCAGTGTGTTTTTTCCTCAGAGCCCCAGGAACTCGGGCAGATGAAAGATCTCTTCCTCATCCCTCATGGAGCTCTGAAAACGTCCCAAGTTCTCCCTAATTTATACAACCCAGTCCTCAGGATCCTCCTTGGTAGCCAATGTTCTCCTGTGAAGGCTCCATTAAAGCTTTTATTTGTCCATAAACGCTGCTGAAGAATGTCACAAGGTATTCTCATTTCCAAAGAAGATTATGCTAAGCATGAGTGACACCCTAACATTATTCTGGATAAGGGTGTGCACTCCAATTTTGCCAGACTACTGACAGTCCGCAGAGAGTAAGCATTCCAGGGCTTAATTCCTGGCCACCTTCCTGGAATGTAGCTGCAGATTTGTTACACTTGTAGCTTGGCAGTATTTAACATCAGTTCTCTGTAATGTCATATGTGAATGAACAGGAAGCTCAAAACATTGGGGAAAAAATATCACATTGATTTTGCCTGTATATATCTCAGTCTCTGTCATTGCACTGAGCAAGCTGAAGTCCAAGGCCAGATATTTTTTTCTATAGTAATTAAATTATAATGAAAAAGTGGAGAATTGTAGTGCTGTACGGGCAGCATTACTTCTTTTTAACATTAAACAGTTATTTTACTGGTAGCAGACAACTGCCCACCTACAAAAACTCCTTTGGCTTGGCCTTCCCCAGCAGTGTCTGTTCTGAACGGTGTCCAAAAAACCAGCTGATTTTGACCAATAAAATCTTCCAACAGACCAGACCAATATTTTCCCATTGTGAAAATACAACTCAACAGGGTGTTCATTTTTTAATAATCACATGCAATCCTTATTACAGAACTGAAGTTGTTTTTGCAGCTGTCTCAGTCTGGGTAGAAAACACAGTCCTCTACTCTAGCAACTCAAAACTTGACAATTCATTCTAGGTAACCTACACAGCCAGCGACTCCACCTCACCCTCAGATACCTGAATTGCACTGAGGTATTTCAATGGTATGTTCTTAAACCTTTCTCTTTTGCAGTTTCTCCCTTCAATTTCTTATTCCCTAAGTTGCTCAGTTCTTTCATCTGCTGTCTTACTTGGTATAAAAGTATATTTGAAGTTGGGATTTAGGCACCACTGCCGTAACCACCTAGAAACTAATTTGATGATGTGCTGCTTGTGACTACAGAAACGTAATTTCTGTATAGCATCCTGTCTGTTGACAAGGATCAGCGTTGCCCCCTGCAAAATGCTCCAAAGGCAAGCAGAATGGAAATTTCTGCTGCTGATAGCTAATTCCTTTCATCTTGGAAAGTTACAAGCTAAGTGGTACTTCTCCAGGTCTCAGCAACCTTCTGCTCAACGTGATTTTCTCACATCAGGCAGTTTGAGGAATATGAGTCTGCTTCTCTATCTATTTTCAGCATTATGAAATCATCACATAGAAATAAGCTGCTAAATGTACAGAGCCCACAGACACGCTTGAAAACTGGAACAGCTGAAGCTCTTGATAAAAGTATCTGATGCATAATGTAAGTAACACACTTTCCATTATAAGCTCAAAAATTGAGCCATATAGCTGAAATGGGTAATGGTGCAGATGAGGTATAGAACCGGGTCAGCCTGGTAGCCCCAGCCTTCCTATCAGACAAACCTCCTAGTGTTGCTGAGTTTTATAAAATCTGATGAGCTGTGAGGGACATGAATTGTCCCTGGAACCTGGGACTCAGTGGGATGCTGTGAAAAAACTAAATGCATTAGGTTCTGTACACTCTGAAAAGTAGCATTGCAATGTACTAGCACAAGAGGATTTCCAGAAGGAGGTTTGAGTGTTGCAGTGCTATGGAGTCATAAGAAAGGGTTAACTCTTTTGTCCCATAAGGTTACACATTTTGCAAGATTGAAAGGAAGGAGAAAAAAAGGGAAAAACAGGTTCTAAAACTACACAATATGGTTAGTTTGTTCCAGTTAAAGCACTTCAGGTCTGAGTGCTTCTGCTAGGTGAAAGACTGTCTGAAAAAGCACTTTTGGGAGGCTTGTTCAGTAAATTGTTTTCCCATGTCTTTTTGAAGAAGGGTTCCTAGTATTTCTCAAAAGTTGGCATGGAAGTCCCCAGGTACATTGATACATTCAGTGTGTACAGCTATAGGAGGCTTTTTTTAATGGAAATTTGAGCACCTGAGGCAACAGTGGTCCTCTATTTTGGAAACTAAGCAGACACTTTTGTCTGTGTTTACTCCTAAGGGGAAGTAATGTGATCATCACAGGACTGGGAGTTGCATCAATTTTAAAAGATATTGCTTTGAATTAACAGAAAACTGAGCAGAAAAATTCTTCTTCTGGAAATCCTGTTCTCAGCTGCTTATTTCTGTGTTGATATTCATTCTTTCCAAGTAAACAAAGCAATAAGCTCTTCTTAAGAGCCAAGTGAATCAACATTAGTGGAATGAAAACAGTGCTTTTACATACTAGTTTTTCCCCTACCCATAAATCTCCAAAACGGGCCCTAAACCCCACCTTCGAAGAAATATGGCTGCAGTGACCTTATACATTGACATTAAAAGGATAATGAGAGGAGGATTTCAACTTTCATACATATAAAGTGTGGTTGAGTATGTCTTAGAAATAATTCTATATTCTAGTGGAAATGAGAAAAATTTTGAAAACATGCTCTGAATGCCTGGTGGACAAAAGAAATATGAAATATACAGATGTATCAAAAATATATGGGGATAAGCTAACATTTTGAAAAAAAAAAAAAGTGACTTTGTATGCAGTTCTAATGCTGCCTCAATACTACAAGAAAGCAGCCAGCGTGGGAAGTCTTGTGTCAGATAAATCCAACTTCAAAATAAGAGGGAAGCAGGCCCTTAAGTCTCTTCGCCACATCAGAACTAAACAAGCTCACTTTACCTTGCTTTCCAGAGGCTCAATCTCACACTGATCTCCAGCAGCAACTGCTGTCTGCAGGCTCTCATGCTATGTGCAGACCTCGACAATACACTAAAACTTACCCAGATGTGTTTTTAAGTAGATGCCAAGCAACCAACACAACAATGAAGACTGTAAGTTGTTTTTCATTGTCTGCAATGTAAAAGCCAGTAATGGTCCCTGGTAAAGTGCTATTTTTAGCTGACACAACAGAAGGATGACCTCACACTGCACAACTTGCAGGAAAATAAACAGAGGTCTTCCTCCTAAGTGGGAGAAACTGACCTTCCAAAACATTGTGAGATTAGATGGTATCTTAAGGTGCCAGCTTGGTTCTGCTCCAATTTAGCATGGTTCTGCTCCAATTCCATGACAGCTAACTATGAAGGATACTATGCAGTGGAAGCTGTGCATGTAATTCAAGAACAGCACAAGACCTGATTTTCTGTGTGCAGCCAGAATAGCAGTCAGTGTTATAACATACAACAGGAAGAGTTTTTCTTTTTTTATTAGAAATGTAATTTGGGAATTTGCTAGAACTATGCAACTGCTGATCTTCTCTGAGGAGTTGTTTTAGCCTAATGCCAGCGACAGTCAAAGCAAAGACTGCCAGTTCTGTTGTGCTCTTCTATAATATCTGATAAGACCACTGGCTACTGAATTAGCCTTTATATCTACAGCAACTCTAGTATTTAAAGGGGAAATAAAAATCACCACATTTATAGCACAGAATCACGAATGGCCACAGTTGGAAGGGACCTCAAGGATCATGAATCTCCAACCCCCCTGCCACATGCAGGGCCACTAACCTCCCCAGTTAATACTAGACCAGGTTGCCCAGGGCCCCATCCAATCTGGCCCTGAACACCTCCAGGGACGGGGCATCCACAACCTCTCTGGGCAGCTGTTCCAGCACCTCACCACTCTCTCTGTAAAGAATTTCCCCGATGTCCAACCTAAACCTTCCTTTCCTCAACTTAAAACTATTTCCCCTGAAAAGCACTGAAAAGTAAAGATCTATATGCACTCCACAGCTTACCTTCATCCTCATGCTGGGCCCAGGTATTCTCAAACTCCTGAAGGGCTGGAAGGCTTCACCCAGACAAACCCAGCTTCAGATACATCTCTCAGGTTGCCAGTTTCACACCGTGTGCTATAGCTCACCTGCAATTCACGTGGATTATGTCAGGCACAGGTACTCAGCCACCACTCTGGAAAATTTGCTACAGGAAATGACAGAAAGCTTAGGGCAGCATTACACCTCTAGGTTGGCCATGGAGGGAAAAATGATACCTTGCCTGGCATGAAGCCTACTGGTAGAAAGTTAACTCATCTATGTATTTTGAACAACCAGAGTGAGCTAACACAAGCTCAGTGCTTTGTGGTTTTACTGTACCTCCAAAACATGGTCAGAGAGTACATGAGTCTTATCATTACTGTCCTTATCTCCAAAATCTTCTACATGCATTTGATCTAGAATCTCCTTACCTCATGTAGCCCTGACCTCCCAGGATAGGCGCTGTTTACACACGCAGAAACAATGGGCCCATTTGTCTTGCAAGTAGGTCTGGTCATGGAGCAGGTGGCACTTTTGCTCGCTGGCCCCAGCAGTGGTATTTATTTTGAGCCAACTGCATTTTGGAACCTTAGAACAAGGCAGAATCACAGAATCACAGAATTGCCAGGGTTGGAAGGGACCTCAAGAATCATGAATCTCCAACCCCCCTGCCACATGCAGGGCCACCACCATTCCACCTAATGCTACACCAGACTGCCCAGGGCCCCATCCAATCTGGCTTTGAACACCTCCAGGGACGGGGCATCCACAACCTCCCTGGGCAGCCTGTTCCAGTACCTCACCACTCTCTCCGTAAAGAATTTCCCCCTGACATCCAACCTATATCTCCCTTCCCTCAGCTTAAAACCATTTCCCCTTGTCCTGCTGTCACTCACCCTTTCAAAGAGTTGATTCCCCTCCTCTTTGTAGGCTCCCTTTAGGTACTGAAAGGCTGCAATGAGGTCACCCCGCAGCCTTCTTTTCTCCAGGCTGAACAAGCCCAGCTCCCTCAGCCTGTCCTCATAGGGGAGGTGCTCCAGTCCCCTGATCATCTTTGTGGCCCTCCTCTGGACCCTCTCCAACAGCTCCCTGTCTTTCTTGTACTGGGGGCTCCAGACCTGGACGCAGTATTCCAGATGGGGCCTCACAAAAGCAGAGTAGAGGGGAACAATCACCTCTCTGTCCCTGCTGGCCACCCCTCTTCTGATGGAGCCCAGGATCCCATTTGCCTTCCGAGCCGCAAGGGCACACTGCTGGCTCATGTTAAGTTTTTCGTCTACCAAGACCCCCAGGTCCTTCTCCACAGGGCTGCTCTCAAGGACCTCTCCTTCCAGTCTGTAGGGATGCCTGGGATTCCTCCGGCCCAAGTGCAAAACTCTGCACTTTGCAGTGTTGAACCTCATCAGGTTCACCCAGGCCCACCTTTCTAGCCTCTCGAGGTCCCTCTGAATGGCATCCCGTCCTTCAACTGTGTCAACCACACCACTCAGCTTGGTGTCGTCAGCAAACTTGCTGAGGGTGCACTCAATTCCGTCATCAATGTCATTGATAAAGATGTTAAAGAGCACCGGTCCCAAGACAGATCCCTGGGGGACGCCGCTCGTTACCAGCCTCCACCTGGACATAGAGCCATTGATGATCACCCTCTGTCTGCGGCCTTTCAACCAGTTTCTTATCCATTGAGTGGTCCACCCATCAAATCCACATCCCTCCAGTTTGGAGAGAAGGATGTGGTGGGGGACCATGTCAAAGGCCTTGCTCAAGTCCAGGTAAATGACATCGGTCGCCTTTCCCTTGTCCACCGATGCCGTCACTCCATCATAAAAGGCCACCAGATTGGTCAAGCATGACCTTCCTCTGGTGAAGCCGTGCTGGCTGTCACGGATCACACGCCCTTTCCAGTATTCTTCTTTAACCTTATTTCCCTTTCCTTAAACTCATGCAAGCTTTCTCAAACCACTGACTGCAGAATGAGGAAGTAAAAAAAAAAAAAAAAATTACCAGCACATGCATGCAAACATTCTAGGAAGGCTGCTCCGAAAGTAATGCCTCCTGTTTTTATTATGTTTGCCCACAGTGCCAGCGGCAGATGCAGGTAGTGTGGCAGTAGAGGTTGAAACTTCCCACCAATATCCCGTTGAATTTTACTGCCATACGACAGGTGGCAGTAGAGAGGCAGTATGACAAAGTGGCATTTGGTACGGAAGTGCAAATGAAGCAAAGGTGGGTCACTGAATTCCTCCATGTGGGGAAAAAAAAATGGCACCCATTGACATTCACTGATGTTTGCTGAACATTGATGGAGGCCAAACAGAAGATAGGGCAGTGGTGGTGCATTTCAGCGCTGGCAACAGCAGGACATCTCTGCTTGTGCAGATACAGGCATGGCATACAGGCTCTTGCTCATGGATGGTGAAAATGTATAGCTAGTGGTGGTGACTATGCTGAAAAATGGTGTCTTGTAGCTGAGAATTTGCTCTATTAAACAGTGTTACTGGGCTCTTTGTTGTAGTTTACATGGTAATAAATAGGAACCATTATTTTCAGAGTGACCTACATATATGCTCACACAGGCAAACTTGTAAATAATTGCAAGATAATCCATGGGAAATGGATTACAAAAATATAGTGCCAGAAATAGCAAGGTACCCAAAACACTTCATCAAGGATACTTTATCATTATAAGCTTTTCTTTTTTTTTTTTTTTCCTTCACAGTTTAATTGTAGTCACTTGCTTTCTACACTGGGAACAGTGGGCAGAAGGCCAGGCTCAGGCCATTTCCATTCTCACATGTTTCCATTAAGCTCTCACTTAAACGTCATTGTTTTCCTAAATTGGTCCCAGAAATTTGCATTTAGTATCAATCCAGTGTAAGTTTAGCTTTTCTTCCCTTGTACTAATTGTTTTTTCAAGGATGTTTTCGACAAATGTGTGATAAAAACTTCTGGAATGTACCACTTGAGATGTCCTGCTGAGTTTTTGCTAACATTTGGTAAGAAATCCCATGAGAGCCTTTAACAGAAGTTAACATTTTTTTGCATGTGTCATCCTGCAAGTCTTCATAGAAGAAGTTCATAACAAAGTCTTACTGTGACTTTAAAGCTCCAAGTCTTGTTCTAGATATCTGCATTATGTTTGCTGACATCGCTGAGTGCCCAGAATTTGGCTGGCTCTGACCAGATCTATGCACAAACGCAAACTGAAATGAATGACGCAGGACTTACTTTTTCCTCCTTTGTACTTCCTTAACAAATAGAAATTTAGCAGCATGTGCACAAGGAAAGTGATGCAACAAAAGAAAAGAATCCCCCAAACCACAACCAGCACGAACCACCCACTCACATGCCAGTTGTTTTCTAAAGTGATTTCTACAGCTAACAAAAGAGACAGATGGGGAGTCCTGAAACATGAAGTCTGTTCTACCCACATAAACAACACGCCTTGGAAGGCAATGGCACGTTGTGCTTCAGGTCTGTTCACAAAAAAAAAAAAAGTCCTATTTCATATGGACCATTGGAGTTTCTAGTCTAGAGGAGGACAGAGCGAGAGAAACTTTACGTGTCTTTTACAACAATAACCCCAAGCTGCTCAGAACAGAGCACTGTGGTACCATGAAATCTGGTAGTTCAGCAGTACCCTGCCTGCACTGTGGGCTGTGACCCCCGCTCTGCAGCTCCTGAGCACACTGCATCTCTGAAGCTGTGTCGAGGTCTCTGAACAACTTTAAAGTTCTGCTCTGCAGTGCTTGCACAACTGTACTGTTTTCAGGCACGTATTTGTCTGGCCACAGCATGCTACTGCAACTATGTGATTGAAGTCAAGTGGTAGAGCAAGAGACTTTCCAGAGCTGTACCAGCAAGAGGCAGTTCAGCTCTAAGCTTTACGCAATCCTTGTCTTTTGGCCCAAAGCACGGTTCTCCAGCAGCTCCAGAAGATGTAAATCATCCCTTTCCTTGCATAAGTGCTCATGCCGCTGCATAGCAAGCCAGCTCAGCAACCTAAGCCAGCTCAAAAGAAATCCCATCCAAAAATACTGGTGGTGCCAGCAAAAGCCAGAGATGGAAGGAGGCAGAAGAGAAAGGCAGCAGCCTTTGTTTAAATCTGTTTGGGCCTGGGCCTCTATAGCTACTCCTGATGCTGCAGTGTTGATTCCAGTTTCTGGGGAATTAGTTTCACAGAATCACCAAATGGCCAGGGTTGGAATGGATCTCAAGGATCATGAATCTCCAACCCTCCTGCCACATGCAGGGCCACCAACCTCCTCATTTAATGCTAGACCAGGCTGCCCAGGGCCCCATCCTGGGCCTTGAACACCTCCAGGGACGGGGCATCCACAACCTCTCTGGGCAGCCTGTTCCAGTACCTCACCACTCTCATAGTAAAGAACTTCCCCCTAACATCCAACCTAAATCTCCCCTCCCTCAACTTAAAACCATTTCCCCTTGTCCTGCAGTTATCTACCCTTTGAAAGAGTTGATTCCCCTCCCCTCTGTAGGCTCCCGTTAGGTATTGAAATGCTGCAATGAGGTCACCCCGCAGCCTTCTTTTCTCCAGGCTGAACAAGCCCAGCTCTCTCAGCCTGTCTTCATAGGGGAGGTGCTCCAGTCCCCTGATCATCTTCGTGGCCCTCCTCTGGACTGTCTCCAACAGCTCCCTGTCTTTTTTGTACTGGGGGCTCCACACATGCCCTTTCCTCATGTGACCAAGCATGTCATCCAGGATGATCTGTTCCTGGATATTCCCAGGCACAGAGGTGAGACTCACCAGACTGTAGTTCCCAGGGTCCTCCTTGCTACCTTTCTTGTAAATGGGAGTGATGTGACCCTTCCTCCAGTCATCTGGGACCTCACCTGACAGCCATGACTTTTCAAATATGACGGAGAGCAGCTCGGCAACCACCTCAGCCAGCTCCTTCAGAACCCTGGGATGCACACCATCCAGCCCCATAGACTTGTACACATTTAGTCTCGGACCTGCTCTGTCCTCACAGCGGGGGGAATTTACCACCCTGGTCCCCACCCAGAGGTTTAGGGATGCTGGGCTCAGGGACATGAGAAATACTAGAATCCTGGCCACCAGTGAAGACCAAGGCAAAGAACTCATTCAGTACCTCAGCCTTCACTTCACAGCCAGTTCTCCTTTTACATTTACCAAAGGAGGTACACTCGCTTTGGCTTGTCTCTTCTGGCCAATGTAGAAAGTCTTCCTATTGTTTTTCATGTACCTCACCAAGTTCAGTTCCACCTGCACCTTGGCTTTCCTGATCCCACATCTGCAAGTCCGGACAGCATCCCTGTATTCTTCCCAGGTGATACGCCCTTGTTTCCAGAACTTGCCCTCAGCACACCCAGCAGGTCCTTACAGAGCCACACCGGCTTCCTACCTCCTCTGCCCGCTTTCTTGTTCAGAAGGATGGAGAGTTCTTGCGCTCTCAGGAAGGCATCCTTGAAGAGTAACCAGCTCTCTTCAGCATTTTTGTTTTTAAAGACAGTATCCCGGGGGATCTCGGCCAACAGTCCATTAAACAGCTTAAAGTTAGCTCTCCCAAAGTTCAGGGTCCTGATGCCACTCTTCACCAGGCCCACATCCCTCAAGATCAAAAACTCAACCAGAGCATGGTCACTGCAACCCAGGCTGCCTCCAACCTTAACACCATTAATGATTTCTTCCGCATTGGTGAGCAGCAGGTCCAGTGATGCTTCACCTCTGGTCGGTCTGTTCAGCACCAGACAGTGGACCAGAAAGTTATCATCAACACATTGTAGGAGCTTCCTAGACCACTTGCAATGCACCATGTGGTCTTACCAAGAGATATCCGGATGGTTGAAGTTCCCCATCAGGACAAGAACCCGTGAGCACGAAGCCTCCCATAGCCGAAGCAAGAAAGCCTCGTCAACAGTCTCCCCTTGATCAGGTGGCCTGTAGTATACTCCTGTCACCAGCTGGCCTTTGTTAGACCCATCCCTAATTCTAACCCACAGGCTCTCAATGTGATCCTGACTGTTTCTCAGAGGAAGCTCCTCACAGTCTATCCACTCTTTGACAAAGAGGGCAACTCCCCCACCCTTCCTACCTAGCCTGTCTCTTCTAAAGAGCCGATAGCCCTCAGTGGTGGTATTCCAGTTACGGGAATCATCCCACCATGTTTCCATGATAGCAACAAGTTCATAACTTTCTAAGCACATCATGGTTTCCAACTCATCCTGCTTATTTCCCAGGCTGTGTGTGTTGGTATAAAGGCACTTCAGCTGGGCTTTCCATCTCACTGCCTTTATAAAGGATCTAGGTTCCCCTAGAACAGCAGCATCTCCAACACCCCCCTGCCCCTGCCCATCCCTTTGTACTTCACTGTCATTGCCCATCAGGTTCGGTATGAGCCCTTGAATGACCCGCTCAAGCTCAACATCCCTGATTTTGCTCCCTTCCCCCTTCATACCTAGGGTAAAGACCTGTCAATGAGTCCTGCTAGTTCCTCAGCTAAGATTCACCTCCTCCTCAGAGACAGGCTACTTCCATTTGCTGCCATCATGCCAGGCACCGAGTAAGTTTCCCCATGGTCAAAAACCCCCAAATTCCTGGATTTGCACCAACTTTTAAGCCATTTATTTATGAGGTGTGTTTTTTGGTACCTCTCAGTATCCTGCCCTGCCACTGAAGGTATGGAAGAAAACACCACCTGCACACCCGCTCCCTCAATTACCCGCCCCAGTCCCCTAAACTTTTTCTTGATAGCTCTGAGACTTTTCTCAGCAACTTCGTCATTGCCAGCCTGGACTATCAATAATGGGTAATAATCAGAAGGGTGAATCAGACCAGGAAGTCTCCTAGAAATGTCTCTGACCCGTGCCCCAGGGAGGCAGCACACCTCCCTATGGGTCAGGCCTTCCGTTCTTCTCAGCAGGGAATCTCCAACAACAACCATCCTTCTGTGTGGAGGCAGTCTTGAGGCATGGGGTCGACTGCTTTTCCTGAGGCAACCTCACGGGTTGACCTCCCTCCACACCCCCACTCACCTCTCCCTCAAGTTCCAGGGCCTCAAACCTATTACTCAGAGGCACCTGGGGAGCCGAGGATGGTCAGGATGGGGGATGCCCACTTTGTCGAGCTGGTATGTTTCCACTTCTTCCCCTTTCTCGAATTGTTCATAGGAGGAGGAGAGGACAGGAGGCTCACTGCAGCACTGTCAGCCCACCGGTTCCCTTCACCCACGTGCTGCTTCCCCTCTCCCACCTGTTTACAAGGCAGCAGGGGGTGATGTGCTCCACGTGGTGCCAAGATCTCAGGGCTGACAGGGACTGGCACCACCAGTCTGTCTCCTTCTCACGCTCGTTTATGGTCCTCAGCCTCTCTACCTCCTCTTTCAGGTCGACCACAAGGCTGAGTAAGTCGTGTAGTTGGTCACATCTTATACAATTACCACTGCCATCGCCCAGCACTGCAAAGGCCAGGCTCTGGCACTCATGACAGCCAGCGACCTGCATACTAGCATCTCATGTTGGGGCCTCAGTCTGAGTCTCCACACTAGTCTTAGCATCAGCTATCCTTTCAAGCATGCACAGGACCTCAGTCTGGGTCTCCACGCTCTTTTTGGCTGCAGTCTTTTTTCTGCATGAGCATAGAACTTCCGCCTGGGTCTCCACAATTTTTGTGGCGTTAGCCTTCCTCCGGCGTGCAGCACACCAGCAGGGACACTAACACTACCAGATAGCTTTAATGAGGTGTGCCTGATCAGGCCGGCCCTGCTGCCGGTAGTGCTGGCTCTGCCCCTGCCCCATTGACGGGTCGTTAACAGGAGCTCACCCCGGCAACAACAACCGTCCTTGCTGGGGAGTCCCGTGTAGGAGTGAGGGGGGGGATGCAGAGCCGCTGCCTCGGCAACGCCCAACGCCCCCGCCGCGACGGCCGCTTTCGCGAGAACTGCCCGGCCGAGAGCTGCCCGGCTGCTCTGCCCCCTCGGGGATCCTGAGTGAGGGAACCGACCGAAACCCCCCTGTACCTCGCGATCAGTCGCTGCGCTTCTGACTGGACCGGCTCCGAAGCGGCGATCCTCGGCGACCAACGGCTTCTTCCGGGTTTGCGACCGTTTAAATTTCCCGCCGCTGCCCTGGCAACGCCGCCACGGCCGCTCTCGCGAGAACTGCCCGGCCCAGGCTGTAGCTGTAACAGTAGTTTCAGCCTGCAGAAACTATTGTGACAGAAGACGTGTTTTCTTAAGAGGAACAGATGAGCTGCAGCTATTCTATTTTGAAAAGAAAAATGTTGTCCCTCTGACAATAACTGAGGGAAAGGGTAAGAAAAAAAAAAGAGCAAAAAGATTACATGGTATCCTCATGCTTATTGCTCTCGCTTTAAGATCATGCTGCACAACAGAATAAGGTCATTTGCTTAACATTTATCTCTTTTTTCCTTAGGCCTTTGTCTTGTTGAAATCTTGTCCCATAATAACAATTACACGGTATGGAAAGAACCACCCAAAGTATTTCTTCTCCACTGGGACAAAACTTTTGTTCTACAACTAACTTTGGAGAGCCTAAGAAAAGAGGAGAAAAATTTTTTGCTCCTCTGCTGCCATTATGCCAGGCTGCTTTTATTGACTGAAATAGGAATAACATGTCTAGATAACTGAATTCTGACAATTGGAAAATCAGTTCAGTTAGTACTGTCTTTTTTTTTTTTTTTTTAAAGCAAGGAGACCTTGACAGTTGTACCTGTCGAGTGAATTTGGACCAGATTGTAGAATGTTTCAAGGAAACAAAAATAAATATGTTCCCTCCTTGGATATTTTCTCCCAAAGGAGCCAAATTTCATCTCCTCCTTTCCTTGCTCGTGAGCACACCATGAAGGACCGCAGCACAAGCCTGTCCAGAGGATCAGACTTTTTACTACTAAAACTATTCCAAAACTTTTGCTAGAGCCATTGCTCTGAGTGGGAACCACCAGAACTGCAGCTTCATGGATTTCCTGGCAGATAAAGACAGTAGTTGTGAGTAGCCCCAGCTTTCCTGCATTTGCACCGATATGAAATGTAACTGGCAGCTACCCAATTTCATTATTCTTAGCTAGATGAGTCAACAAGTGTGGAAGGAGAAATGAAATGGGCAGCTAGTCAACACACACATACAAAATCACATATTGAGAGGCCAAGAAAGCATTTATATGCTGATGACTCAATTTTTACAGCGGTGTAGGCAACAAGAAAAGGAAATACACTATTGAAACCTCTTATATGGCAACAACTTTGATGTGAAGGGCTGAAATACTGTCCTCCTTGCTGTGACTCAGAAAGTTGTAATGCTGGGTTTCCAAACTCATTAAAGAATACCCAAGCATACAAGGCTTCTGTAGGATGCAGGGCAGGTAAACATCTTTCAAAGACCATGGAAAGAAACACAGCTGACAGAAGGTTGCCCCATTCACCTCTACAGCGGTGGTCTGCTGTAGCAGTACAAGATAGCCACATTTTTACAAAGAGTGGGAACTTCTTTTTATCAGCTGTTCAGTGTTTGCTTTTCTTCTCACATTACAGAAGTTCCATGCAGAAGGCTCCTAGATGGTGAGAGCGGTGCATGCTATCACTGCCCTGCAGTGGTCCTCCTTGCATTGTTTCTGGTTTTCCCCACAGATGCATGCTATGGCAAGGCTATGGATTATCCATGTCTGATTTTAACACATCAGTATAATTTGATAGAAACTGAAAATTGATCACTGTGCATAACTACTCAGTTTTAACAATTTTTAGTAGGCAGTCCCAGTAAATCTGTAGATAGAAACAGTAAATACAACAAATTGACTGCCAGCTAGGCTTGATTTTCTTGATCTCCTTATTAGTGGTTCTCAGATCAACTGAACACTTCCAGTTTAGGTTCAAATCAGTTCAAATAAAAATGAACCCCTTCTGCCTACCAATAACATGTCAGTTGATTCAGGCTCACAGGGCATGCAACAAGCCAGGAACTATCTTGATCTTTTAAACAAAAGTGAAGGTGAAAATTTTATTTCAGTATTACTACAGAATTAGGTAGAGTATGAAGATTTCTGGAACATGAACATATTTGGAGAAAGAAAGAAAGAAACAGCCCAAAACAAGGAAGTATCTCCTTTTAGAGCTGGTAGGGAGGAGACAGGGAAGTGTGGGAGATTCAGATCTGTACCAAGTAATTTATTTCTCACTGAGCCAAAGCTGCTAGCTGCTGTTAGGCTCTGTTTATCCTTCTGCTAGACACCATCATTCAGTTTTGCTCTTTCTGCCTACCAAACAATCCAAGTAGGACAGAAGCAAATGAAGGCACCCGTGGCATAACCTGTTATATTTCATTTCCTTAATACTACTGTAATACAAGCTGTCCTTTGAATAGGAACATCCTTTTCTCTGTTATTGGTTATCTGTGTGGTTGATTCAGTAAGTCGCACACTTGTTTCCTTCTGCTGTCTCATACTAATACTCTGCAGACCATGTCACTTTATAATCTCTTGTATAGAGATCTTACAGTAAATGATTGTTAGATATTGACTTTTATGGCTCACAAAGCCACTTGCAGATAACAAATTTAATACACCCAACTGACATCAATGATGTATTTTATCTCCTGCTTTGAATTACTGGATTTCTGGAGTTTACAGTAAAATAGCACAACAGAAGAGGCCTTTTAATTCTGTTTATTAGGAAATGGGAGTTTCTAAAATTAGCCCAAAAGCTGCATTGACCTGGCACTGCACAGTTGTCAGTGTAGAGACACTGCAAGGTGATAGCTTCCAAGCACTGATACCTCTGGGAGATCAGCTCCAAAAGGAGAAGTAGCATTTTTGTTTTCAGGGAAGCAGCTACTGCAATCAGACTAATATTCTCTTTCTGAAGACACGTCATCTTCTATAAAACAAAATGAGATGTCACCAGACTGGGCAAAGTTGCTTCTGCTGGAAGAAAGGAGAAGAGAATGTGGGCTCACAGGGAAAGATTGGGAAGGAGGTACTCAAAGAACAAATTGTCCAAATTTGCAGTCCTTAAATACTATGTGTTAATTACTGAATGGATTAAGCTAGTTTCTTTGCTAGTCACAGTTCACTTGTTTTACCTAAGAAGCATAATGTTTGACAAAACAGGGTGATAGGCAACAAAAAGTTAAAGCATCCTCCTCCATAAAACTGCACACACCTGATCACAGTGAGAACTCAGATGAGGCAGACTGCTTTTCTCCAGCTGTGGTACCATTGGGAAGGACCTAGTGGGGTGAAATGAACTGCTCCAATGCACCATGGTAAAGAGTCATGAGCAGCTGGGAAGAGTGCCTATACAGCAAGGAGTTCCAAGCACCATAAAACAGTTTTCATCTTTACAGTATACAGTAATGAGCTCTTAACTATGCAAAGTCAAATTTCCCATGATGTCAGGATTTCACTGCATTAATTTCTTTCAGACCCCCAACCCACAGTATTGCCAAACAATTACAGCCCTTTTGTTGTGTGTTTTATCATCCCCAAGGTTCTCCTGTAATCTGTAACTCATTGCCAACTAACCATTTGTACACCCATCCCCACAAACACCACCCAGGAAGGGAGTAGACAGTATTTTATGCTCAGCTGAGCACAACTAGCCTGTTCTCACACTCAGCAACAGACGGGACACAGAAAGCATGCAAGCTGTAAGCATGACTCTGAATCACACTCTGGTCACTAGCATGGAATTTTGTTCCATTACCTACAACCAGCACTCATCAAACCATCCAAAGCAGAATGTATTCCATAAAATCTCACATTTGCAGTGCTTTTCAATAACAGCTATCATTACTAACTGGCTTCCAATAAAACAAAGATGCAAGGAAGATGCTTAAATATCAGCCTTTCTCCATTTGTGGGATATAATTCACATACCCTGCCTCTCCCCACTCAGTGAAATAAACGTTAAACAAAAAGCAGATTTTTCCTCTCAGTCTGGTTAAGTTATTCCAGAGGAATCTTCATCTTGGACCCTTGGAATGTAGACTGAGTATTCAAAAAAAAAAAAAAAAAAAAAGGAAGAGACAAAGTTCAACTGCAAATAGAAGATGAAGCTGTATGACATTAGAAGTGCATGATGCTTCACTAGCTGCTGGTTTTGGGGTGCACATGTACATCCCTGCTACATTACTGTATTTCAGTCCGCTCTCAAACATTTAAGTTAGACACTCTGGATTTTTCCATTCCATAACAAAATGCAGTTTACTCTGAACAGTAATATAAGAGTGAGCAACTACTCATTGCAGGTAGAGAAAGAGGATGCACAAGGCAGATATTATGATCCTTTTTAGGTGATCAGCTCCCACACGAAAGAATATTTCATACTCTTTGATCACCATAACACCTTCATCACTGGACCATATCCTTGCCTTCCTATTTCTTACCCTACCTCCCTAACAGGATCACAAGGAAAGTCAGGCACATTATCTAACTATTCCTTTTAGCTTCTGACATTGACAGGGGAGATTTGATCAAGCAGAGCGTTAAGGAAATGGGAAGTCTGCAGAGATGGTGAAAAGGCCTGAGAGGCTGTGAAAAGGAGGAACAAAGAGATCTGAGGATCTTTTCTGCCATCATGTTTGATGAGCTTTTTGACTGGAACACAGGCACTTTCACTCTTTTCAAACACCCAACTTGTCACAACATAGCACAATGAGATCTACAATATAAATGGCCTTTACCCAAAACTGCATCCCAGGTGGGAGTTAACAGACTTTGGTATACCTGCAAGTGCAGGGACACAATTATATATTAGGATTTTTTTTGGTAGCAGGCTTCTTTGAACTTAAAATAGGACTAGTCACAATTCTCCTCTCCAAGAAGTGCTGAAGCATCTTTACATACTTTGCAGAAAAAAAAATAAAATAAATCACTTCGATGTTATGTAAAAGCCTGCATGAACGCAAAATGTGACAAAAAGACCCCTAATGATATTTGCAGAAACACTTCCCAGCACTATTCTAACACTAATTATCTAGCTATTATCCAGCAGATAAACTCTGCCTCTGAACAAGTCAAATGGTGTTTTGCAACCAGTCCCTAATGCTGTGGGCAGTGCCTCCTCTTTGCAACTTTCGCACTAACATTTTTCATTTTGTACCCTAGCTTTACAAAGGCTTTACTGCCTCTCATTTTTTTTTCCTGTTTTTGATTTCTAAAGGCTCAGTTTCTCTCTGTACAGTAAAATAAACCTCACAGATAGGCCAATGCCTGCTCACTCCTCCAAATTCTCAGAGCTTTCTATTTGCCTTACTCTCTGAAATGACACACATCTTGTTAAAAAAGATAGACTCGTTAGTAACACACAAATGTTAGCAGACATAACTTCTTTACAGAGAAGATCACACCACTCTCCCTGTGTATTTAAGCATAGTGGGAGGCTGTAGTTTTTAACGTCAGATCTGTGTCTGGGTAAGAAGGGCTTTATTTCCGCTCTTGGAGCAGTGAGAGATTAGCAGCTTGAAATCACTTTGACAGTTTCAGTTACTCTATAGCATACCGCAGGGAGCTTTAATTCCAACCTGTGAAATTGTAATTGCTTCCCGAGAGGAGTGGAAGGATTCTGAGTAATGGCCACAGCCAAACTCTGTGTCAGGGTTGCCAGTTGCTGCCACTTCAGATATTACTTGCTGTTAGTCAAAAATCACTCCAGCTTTCCATATGGGAAGCTGAACTGGGGAGTGAACTAAATTAACAGAAGCTATCAGATGTTCAGATGTGCAGGCAATGATGTGATAGGGGGGATGAACTCTCCTCAGAAGGTACTTTCTCCTTTCTCTTTCTTGCTTTATCAAACAATCCTTACATAAAACATATTTTTTATTTCATACTCCTTTTCTAAGCAGGTATGCCATTAATGGGAAACTGCAACAAAAAGATTAAATGACAAATTCCTCCAGCATCCAAAATCATGCAGAAGTAAACACAGAAAGCATGCACTTAGTATTTTTCAGAAGAGATTTAGGATGTCCTTGCTATTTAAGTCTTGTGGTTTGCAAGATTCCTCACTGAAAACAGCCAAAGAGAACTCAAAGCTGGGACAGACAGTAAGAAAAATGGCTGAGCCTTTCTTGGCACGAAAAAGAAACACTCTATACTAAAAAGCAAAATGAAAACAACAAAAAAGAGCACTGAATGTAGACCTCTTATTAGCCAGACACACTCTACAGTGACCAGTGTGTTTATGCATCTGGTAGAGTGAGATAACCGACTGTGGGGAAAATTCTCCTGCAACGTCCTCATTAATTTAGAGTGCAGTAGATTTGTCTGACGTAGATTTTTCTCTGCAGTAGATTTTCTCTCTGACGGCTTCTAAAGAGAATACATGATATAAGTAAGTCTTAAACATATTGCTGATTTAATTTTTAATTTTTATGTTTAATTCTTAATTTTAATTCTGATGTAATTTAAGTGCCACCTGGCCAAGCACTGAGAAGCATTCAGGGAATGAAACAGGGACAGAACTCATAGATCAGGTATGTTCAGGTCAATCTGTTCCAGAAAGGAGATAAGGGTTCTTCAAAGTCTCAGATGTAAACTAATAGAAATAAATGAAAAACACACTACTCCTCTACAATACAAAGTGTCAAAAAGCCCTCTCATAATCTAAAGGAAAATAATAAGACACTTGATATACAACATTTCCTACTTATCAGTGGAAAGCTCAGTTTAAGGATATATTGCATCTGTGGGCACTGTACTTACTGAAAACTTTTCTTTGCCCTCTTTTCATATACTGCATTATTTCCAAGAAAATAAGCTGGTTCCATTAACACCAACGGAATCTGAATCACAAGCTTCATAAATCTCTGCAACAGCTGATGCAATGAGTCTGTAATTGCTATGATTAGATAAGCTAGAGTGGCTGACAGTGAGAGTGCTGGAGGCATAGCACAAATCTGCATGGTTTATTCCTATCAAATGCAAAAATTTGGCTTAGATGTAATGATTTTGTCAACTCATAGTTTTTCTATGATATGCAGCACTTTCCTGCAAATTTCAGCTCCTGGAATGAAATCCTCTTTTTTTTTTTTTTCCTCTTCCTTTGTTTCTTTCTTTATCTTTCTCCTTTTTTAAGAATTCCAGATTTGTTAAAAAATAAAAATTACTGATTGTCACATATTTCTGGTTGTAGAGAAAAACCTGGAAAGCAAGCAGAAGCAAATCGAGCACAGGATTTTGTTTTCTTTCTTTCTTTCTTTTTTCTTAATCTCAACATTTTTGAGTTTTGGCTCACGACTGTTAGTAGTTGCAATAAGAAAATTAGTATTTAATTCATTACACATCTAAACTCTTGGAGACAGTTACATTTGCTGATACGTCCTACAGGCTGTACTGGAAGCACTGTGGTGGAACTTCTTGATTAATGTCTGTATCTATGATAAAACCTCAACTTAAACAGCACAAAGCATTCTTCCTAGAGGATTATTTGTCTGCACTGTAGAGCCAATTGTGGAACACAGACTCAGTTCCACACTAACATGCTGGAAACACTCTTCATGCTTTAAGATTTAAAGCAGGCTTTGCAAGTGGTAGTTTGGATGAAGATCTATAAAGGTGACAAGGGCTGAGCAAAACAACAATTTCATGTATATAACAGCTGGGAAGACTTCAGTCCCTGACTGAATAGCACAACCTGAGATGCACAGAGACCCTGTAGTGACAAAAATGGCTTGAAGGATGTAATTAGAGATTTGGAATGAGCAAAAGGTAGCTTCCCCACTGAAGGAGCAATATTGTCTTACACACAATATGATCTAGAACACAGCTAATATGAGATTCACTTTTGTTTCTCTGAGCACTATACTGTCTATGGAGATTGTATTAAACCCACCCTTTAGAACTCTACCACTGGAATTCCCATTCAACAATAAAAAAACCACACGATTGTCTTTATAAAAAAATAATTTTTGCTGTATCAACAAAGCTTAGTAACTCCTTCTGAAGTTGACAGGCAAGATGGCAGACCAAGAATTCTTTCAGACAGGAGAACACAATCAATAGCAACAAATGATGAATTTTAATGGCTGAGCAGTGTTTGATTCTAATGTAAAAAGATACATATCACACTGCATTAAGCAAAATCTTTAAGGAAGCTATAAATGTTCTGCACATAAAAGATTAGCAACAACACTCAATTGAAAGATTTATTAAAAGCTTTATGAGTTTTCTGCACACAATTCAACCTGCCACGGCAGTTACAAAAAGAGTAAGCAATGCAAACATTGCATCATTTTAGAAAAACGAAGAGGAAGAAAGATACAATAAACTTCTCTGCCAAACAAAGATCTCAAACTTCAGGTCTCCCAGAGCTTATTAGCATTCTCTCCTATGAATGACAGGAAAGGCATAGGGTGAGTACAAATTATTGCCCAATTTATATCACTTTTTACCTTTTTAAGAGAGAGAGAATTGTTGGTCTAAGTGTATTCTTGGAAGATTTTAAACAGCAATTTTATTTTATTTTTTTTATGAAAGCTGCATTCAATTCACAATTCTCTTTTAATTCCTCCATAGTAAACCATAGCAAGAAATGCCAGTAGAGCCAGGCTGACAGACAGTATCTTCAGTCCACTTCCTTCTTGGTGCCATGGGAGATGCAAAGCCATCCAGGGGATGAGTGGTGCTTTCACTGGGATCTCAGCGGACGGATGTGCTTTCCACTTTGTGCCATTCCGTGGTGCATGCCTGAACTCCTGTGAAGAAATGCATACATTAAGATTGAAACTTTGCTATGTATTTCTGATTGTACGTATCAAATACAAATAAAATCTCCCCTTTGCATTGAGGTTCAAGATAATACACCTTTTCAATACAAATAACAATTCAATCTGCGTTGCATCAACATCTGGTCATCTGTTTTTCATACAGAATTCTTAGCAATGCCATACAAAGTCAACCTTTCCAATGGAATTAACTGCCACATTAATGAAGCCGTTAACAATAGAAACAGATCTCCCAATAGAAACCTTTTCATTCACATTCAGTTCCCTGGTGTGCCTGCCATTACCACTCTCAATCTGACTGCAAGCACCAAGATCCTCCAGAAATGTGGACTTCTAACTGCATTTCATAATCACCATTTTAGCTTAAATTCAAGAGGAAAGAATAAGATATTCCTCTGTCTTGCAACCTTGTTCAGTTCAGCAGGCTAGCCATGGAGATATTTAAAAGTAAGAGCATCTATTAAAACTGTAATCTGATGACATTTGCAAGAGGTGTAAGTGGAAAAGAAAGTAAAAGGTATAATTACACAAAAGTGAAATGATCTTGCACCAGACAATTCAATACTTCTGTAGAATGTTTCTTTCATCTTCTCTTTATCTCAATAATGAATTCAACTGAACTCAGCCTGGTTTTAATTGGTCTGAAATTTTTCCGGGTAAAAAGATTTAGATGAATCTCTCCCCCCCCCCCCCCCTTTTTTTTTTCTTTTACATTTTAGAGGAAACAAGTCAGGCACCCAGAAAGTACCTCTCTGGATAATTGTGCATTTCCAAGCAGCTGGAACAGGGTCACATGAAAGCATAGACTAGGCTTGATTCCCTCCTTTACCAAACATATTGCTGGGCAAATTCAAGGAAATATCAGAGCTCCAAGACGTGTGCTTGCCCAAGGAAGTGACTGCACAATTCAGATTGTCTGCAACTGTCTCTTGTTTCTCTCTTCAGGAATCAGTTCCATTATAGCAATTGCAGAAGGAAACTAATGATTGCTATGGGTTAGGTGAGCAAGCATCAATGGGTAAATGACAGCCTGACTTAAGTGTTATTTTAACATCTGAGGTATTTTTGATTTAGGTCACAATTCACATAGGTGGAAGGCTACTGAAAAAGTGACATATGAATGGAGGAGGAGTTCTTACATGTACTACACCCAGACGATCATGAGCTGGGTGAAGAGAAGAAAAAGAAACAGGTAAGCAAGTTGGAATTCTCCTCAGCATAAGGCATGGCAACAACACCAAAACTATCAACACACTGCTCCATATTGCTAACAACAATAACCAATGAATTTTTAGTTACTGGCCACAGCCATTTTATCCCCCAAAATCAAAGCTGATTAACCCGTATGCAGAAAAAAATGGAAACCATACGGTATCAACTATTAATAATGTTCATATATATGAATCAAAACTCATCTGCAATATACTAGTTTTAGAGATTTATAAAGCCTTTCTCTTCTTTGAAGGTCTCACAAATCCTTTAGTAGCATAATTTATGGCCAGGCTGTTTTCACATGTATTTCTTCACGTTAACACTAGAGTCTAGGGTGATTAAAAGAATGGGTTAGGCCATAAAAATAACAATATAATCCAACATCGATGTATTTGATATTTAATTTTTAAAATCTGGGTAACTGCAACCCAACCCCTAACCAGATATCCTCTGTCAGAAAACAGACAACATGACAAGTACCTCAGTAGTTTCTAACTACCTCACCCATGCTGTTCTACATGCACTGCCCTGATTTCCTCTATACTGTCACTATGGGACTGAGAATAGCCACAACAAGTTACAACTGATACCACGTTTTGAGAGACTTGATGTTTCTTCTTCTACTTATTTATTTTACTAACAGTTAAACATGTTAGTTCCTCATGCTTTCATTCACATCCCTGCCTAGTGGTTTTCAGTAGTGATTCCACTGGCACCTCATTTCTATTTCACAGTTTCTCTGGTTTCCAACGTATAACCAAACGGTCTTTTGTCCACTCTGCCGTTTGCACGACAGCTTTAAAACATGATAATCTCTCAGAGACACCTGCAGGTGGATGCATCTTCCTCAGAGCCTGCTCTGCAGCTCTGGTGCAGCACAGAACTCTCAATAGCTAAACTGGACACGCTGTCTCAAGCCTGAGTGAAGGGCTGCAATGGCCATCAATGCAGTGTGTAAAACAGTGAAGAGTCCACCTATAATATAATATATATAATATATATCATGTAACTAACACAGTGCCTGCTGTGGAAAACACAACATACACATTTTTATCTGCACAGAAGTCCTTTTGTAGGCTCCCTTTGAGGAACTGGTTTTCAGTACTATATATCATAGTTTATATTGCATGCACAGAGAAGATGAAATTGCACAAGCCAAAATTAAAACCATGCATTCTAGAGTAGACAAGACAAATTTCAGAAGCTTCTTTGGGCCTTCATCTGACTCTCAGAGTTTGCAGTACTTAAGTGCTATATTCTGAGATCCTCCACAATTTTTATTTTCCCTAAAGCTTTCTATCTTGACTCGTCGAGGAACGAGTCAACTGCAGAACACCTTTCTTAAAACCAAGATCATTACAGCCACTTTGTCTGGCTGGAGACAAACATTCCATCCCTTGAGCTAGCTAATTTCCTCCAATACTTCCTACTGTATGGAAATTAGCCTACTAATTTCCTCTAACACTTATCAAAGTATTAATTCTGCAAGGCCCTTGTTGTATCTCTGGAGAAAAGTGTTTACTGTACGCAATCACTAGTGAGAGTGCAACAGTTTCTGAGCCTGAGCTCACAAACATCTTTGTAGCTGCAAGATTTGAGAAGATTAGCATAATGATTCAGCTTTTTGGAATTCAGAACTAAATCCAAAGAGTCTTTTTTATCTGAAAAAATATTTGGGGGAAATAATAAAGAAGTTTCCAGAAATATAAATTCATACTAATTTAAGTCTTGCTAGGCCATAAATTCTTGAGTAGACTTGTTATTAATAACGAGGACTGTTCTCACTGAAAAGAAAAAGGTATTCTAAGATTTACACGTATACTATTAATCAAAATGAGGGAAAGAGGGAAAATTATCAAACTGAAATTCAAAGAAGGCATTTTGAGCTGAGCATCTTGTATTTCCATGGAGTTAGCCTTTCATCTTGTTTTGGCAGCTGCAAAGTAAACACAAGACTTTGCTAATAAGGTATATTATAAATTATTAAACCATCTAGTATGTGATCAAATGCATTTCAGATTATTTTTTGCATAATTCTGCCTTGACAACTGCCAGGAGTAATATATTTTCTGTACTTTTGCACAGACCCACTGACTGCTGTCTTTCTGAAGCTCCAGTCACAGTCTTAAACTGCTGTGCATGAAAGAAGTACACAATCACATCAAAACCTAAGCTTTGGCATCTGTCGATCACAGCCTAGCTTTCTGTGAGATCTCACTTCATGTTAGTCAACAAAGACATGATAGCAACTCTTTAGCTCTGAGCTGAGGTTTTAATAGATTCAAAACATTCCTTACATGCAAATTTCTTTCATGGCTCAGGGGCACTGTTAGAGCTTGAAGTGTTAGCTAACTGCTGTGAAAAACTACTTGACTGAGCATATCTCAAAATAAATTTGACTTCTGAATCTTCTAGCTCAAGCAAGTATATCTTACACACTTGTACTACTGGGTTTAAAAATATGGACTTATATAATTACACACAAGTAGCCTATGTGACAAATGAGAAGAAAACATGTAAAAATATGCATTACATATCCTACTGTGCCATTTGAAACTGTGGGCTATTACACTTTGGAGGCATTTTTCAGATTTAAAAAACAAACAGTTACTGAAGGTCACACAAATTACACACTGGAAACACATGTATGTTGTTATATTTAATGGTTCCAGAAGACACATTTAGTTCTGAAGCTATTAAGAAAGCTCCCTTGATTTATTACTGTATTCTACTAGCCTCCTTCTGCAAATGTGGAACAATGATTACAAAGCAGAAAATGAACAGCTTTTTTTTTTTTCCTAATGAAATTAGGAAATTTCCATAAGAAACACCCCTACCACCATGTATATACTCCCAGTAAATGCACAGTGCTTTGTCGTTCAGAGAAAATGCTGCCTAAAAGCATGCTTGCATCAAATGTTATCATCTGTATATCACTCCTAGGAACTCGCTGATTCCAAATTCCAACATTCATTACTGTGGTAGTTTTAAGAAATGGGAAACATTGAAAAAATAATTAAAGAAATCAGGCACTTCTGTAAAGGGAATTTTGTACTTTATTTTTTGTTGGTTTTTTTTGTTTGTTTTTTTTTTGGTGTGTGCATAAGTATGTGCATGTGTGCATATGTGTGTGGTGTGAGCATGTGTTTTAAGATATCACAGAAATAACTGAACCAGGATAAATACAAATTTAATATTAAATTCTCACTAAATTATCAATCTTGGTGATAATTAGGATTCTATTATCCCCAAGTCATTACCACTGGACTTTTAGCAGGAAAATAAATTAACCAAAGCACCATGCAAATGGCTGTCATTAATTGCTAAAACTATCTTTCTGTCTGTCAGAGGATCCCAGGCTAATTCAGACTGTACCTAACCCATCCTGCTGCTTAAAGAAGGATCAGGTATGGTCCAGCTTGCTGAGGGTCTTAACTAGTCAGGCCTTGAAAACCTCCAAGGTCAGAGACTGCACAGCCTCTGGACTGTTGTTCAACTACTTGATGGCATTCATGGCAAAAATTTTTCTCCTTATATTCAGTCTGAACCTCTCATTACAACTTATGCTTACTGTCTCTCCTCCCAGAAGCACCACTCTGAACAATGGAGTCTTCTGAATAGTCTTCCCATAGGAACTGGGGGTCTTCTGTTTAGTCCCCCTGAAGAGGCCCCTTTTCCAGATTTCAACGCATCTATTCCCTCAGCTTCTTCTCACAGGCCAAGCACTCCAGATCCAGACCATTCTGGTGACCCTACACTGACCTCATTTCAGTGATCAATCCAAAATTTACATCATATCACCACACATGACTCTATCAAGTCAAGTAGTGCTATAACAATAGTCCTAACAGCTGGACCATGGTCAAATACAAACTTAAAATAAATTGAACAATGGGAAAATATGCAGAGACAGAGTTTATGCAAAACTCCATCAAATCTGACAGTTTGTTCCAAGTTTGTCATCCCTTGTAATCAGTTTTAACTACAGCCTATCTCCAACCTGCATAGCAATTAGGCAAAATCTCATTTCTTTCCCAGTAACACTTCTGTCTGGTTTCCTTGGTCAGTGCAGCACCAATACAATTCCCGTTCCTCAATTACCTCTCATTCAGTTCTGTTTTCCTTCTACTTCTCCCCATTTCCCTCCTGCATCACCTGACCATATAGCTTCTCCTAATAAACAAAAGCAGAGATGTCAATAGAAACATTTCTTGTATCGTGACTCTCTGCTCATGCCAAGAGAATCACAGAATTGTAGGTGATGGAAGGGATCTCCGGTGATCACGCAGTCCAGCCCACTCTGTTAATGCAGGTTCCCTACCGTAGGTCACACTGGAAAATGTCCAGTTGGGTTTTGAGTATCTCCAGAGAAGGAGACTCCAGAACTTGTCTGAGCAGTTTATTGCAGTGTGCTGTCACCGTCAAGGTAAAGAAGTTTTTCCTTATGTTCATATGGAACTTCATACGTTATAGTCTGTGCCCACTGCCCCTTTTTCTATAGCTAGGCATCACTGAAAAGAGCCCAGCCCTACCCACTAGACTCCTGCCCTTTAGATATCTATAAGCACTGATAAGATTCTCCCTTGGTCGTCTCTTCTCCCAGCTGAACAGTTCCTAGTCTCTTAGCCTTTCCCCATAAGGGAAACACTCCATGCTCCTTCTCATCTTTGTGGCCTTCCACTGGACTCTCTAGAAATTCCCTGTCGTTCTGAGAAGCCCAAAGCTGGACACAGTGCTCCAGATGTGGCTTCGCCAGGGCAGAGTAGAGGAAGAGGATCACCTATCTTGATCCACTGGCCATGCTCTTTTTAATGCACCCCACGATACCCATTGGTCTTCTTGGCCACAAGGGCACACTGCTGTCCCTGGCCAACTTGTTATTCAGCAGGACACCCACGTCCTTCTCTGAAAAGCTCCTTTCTAGCAGTTCAGTCCGTAAGTTGTAGTGATGCAACTGGTTATTCCTCCTCAGGTGTAGGACTCTGCACCGGCCTTTGTTGAGTGGTTAGGCAGTGGAATGGGCTGCCCAGGAAGGTGGTTGAGTCACTGTCCCTGGAGATGTTCAAGAACATTTGGACGTTATACCGAAGGAGATAGTTTAGTGGGAAAGTACTGGTGGTAGGTGGGTGGTTGGACTGGGTGATCTTGGAGGTCTTTTCCAACCTTGGCAATTCTACGATTCCCTGCTCTTTCCTGTGTTCTTACCTAAGGGTAGACCTACCTACTTCTTTTTGCTCTTCAAAATTATCTTTAAGCATTAGTATTCCTTCCCTGAGCCTCAAAACTCATGATGTAGTTAGTTAGAAGCTAGACAAAAGGCTAAGTAACCGAGGCTTACTAAATGACTTCCTTTTCTCTCTTACTAAATGCACTCTTTAAGACGTGGGAAACACACAATAATTAAATAACAAAAGAAACAAAAAGAATAACAACGGCCAAGCAGATGTAAGCCAAATCACCTCCAAAATCCTTAAAAGGCACTCTACTTGAGTACTGTTTTGCATTATATTCACTTGTTCTAGCTTGTCTCTTTATCTACCTATAAATCCTTCCAGTAAGAAGCTGACTCTTTTTTAATATAATAATATTTTGTGATACTATTAAACTCCTACAATACGGTGTACACATTTTCAAAATAAACTCAGAAGCAACATTTTGAAGAACAGTGTCATGTCTGGACTCTAAGCTTTTTCCTTAACAAGGTGTGCGGGGTGTCAATCACTACACTGAGACCTCACACCACAGGAAACCAGCAACCACAAGAGAACAGAGGGAGATTTTAAGCAGAAAATTTGTGATTCAAAATTCACAGTAAGCCAAATAACAACCTGAAATGAAGAATGAACTTTAGAGCACAGTGTGGACAAATTCAGAATCGAGATCTGTCACCATGTGCTTCCTCGTACAGAGATGGCATCTCCTTTATAAAGGAGATGGCAGCTGCTTGCCCTGGCCACTTATCTGGTAATTAGTTGGTTAGCAAATGAATCTGTTTCCTAGAGATCACCAGCACAGAACTCACAGCTCTGAATTGCCTTTCATGTCACTATCACCTCTACAGAAATGCACCACCCATTGCCTCACTGTGCTCGCATCCTCTGTTTGGTCTCTGACGGGCCAACAAAAAATAGGAAGTATTACTTTCAGAGCAGCCCCCATATTAATGCCACAAGAACCATCAATATAACTGAACAGCATTTACATTTCAATAGTGAAATGAGTAATATTGCTTTTACTTGGAAGTGAACTATTAATACATCAACTTTAAGAGGAATTCTATACTCACAAATAATAGAAAGTATTCTCCTAAGCACTGTTATTTGCAAAGAGCACTGTGATAAATATTCAGGAAAAATCTCAAGGGACACTCTCTTTCAAAATCAGGAAAAAGTCACAAACAGCATCATGCAGTCTCATAAACATGGTATAAGATGAGCATTTTTAATATTCAGGAATCATATTTCTTCCCACAGTTTCAAATTCTGTATCAGTTTATAGCTGTGGGTTCTATACATGCCTTCACTTCACAAGAAGTGAAACAAAATTAAAATGCCTCCAGAGCCATACTGCAAGCCAGCAATATAGAGCTCTACAATTCTTGTCTTAGATTTCAGTTGTCACCAGAAGCCAATACAGCCTCTAAATCTTTTAATCTCTATCGAGCGTAAGATTTAAATCCATTTTCTTAAACTTACATATTGTCCTCATATTTAGTCACCTCACAATTTCTGTTGCATTCGTTTCTGCCTTGTATTAAATACATCCAATTGCTGAGAATGTATGTGTATACAAAGCACAGCTGGAATCAGTCCTCTGTGAAAAGGAACAAATTTCATATAGGTCTGACATCCAACAGTTCATAAACTGTTGACCAACTTTGTGGGTTCAGTGATAATCCAAAGGTTTGCTCTTCATATGGTCTTTCCTTTAAGTATCCTTACTTGTTGTAGGAGGTCTCCCACAGTGCCAGTTAGCATACTCCTGAGCACATAAAAATTGGAAGCTCCCTTTTTAATTTCACTCAGCCAAGTTCAACTGCAGTTAATAGAGGATTCTCTCATGGAAACATCAAAGAACAGTTACTGCGAGCAGCAAGTCTAACTGCTCTAACATAACCTTAGTACCCCAGCCTCTGCAAGTGACTCATCAGCCTGTCTCTGCAATGAAGATTACATGAGAAAAATCTTTTTTGGCTTGTTGTGTACTCCATGCTAGATAACCACGATAGCACCTTAGCATTATGTATAAGACATCAAAGAACTCTAAATATCCAGTCTACAAGCTGTAACGAATATCTACCCTCAGGAGAGCATTTCTACCTTTCAGAGGGTGGTCTGACTAGACAACCAACTTCTGTATCTGTAGAAGGTTAAAGAACATAAACATGAACTTGCATCTTCTAATACTAAAATATCAGAGATCTGTACCTCATCTGAAAGCCTGCAAAAAATCCACTGGACCTCATAAACTGCTAAGTCACAGCCTGAACAATGACTGATCACCTGGGGAAAAGACAGGGTCAGGCCTGGGAGCACAGGTGAAGGCAATTCAGCTGTGTGACTGGAAGGGGCAGAGCCTGGCTGCACCTCTCCTAGACCCCACTTAAGGGCAGACTGCCAATATGAAAAGATTTCTGGTTAGAGATCTCTCCTTTGTGGAGTTTTTCCTCGCAAGCTTAGACCCTTGGAGATGGGTGAGCATTCCTTTCCTGTTTGTCCTTTTACCATTTCACTCCTGTATTGCCCTTCCACTAATCTTTCTGACTCTAACATCCTAGAGTTAGTTTCTCTCAAATGCTGAGCAGTCACAGCTGAAATTCATTTGAACACATACTACAGAAAGCTTAGTAACTTGTAAATATCTGGTTCTAAGCACTTTGAATTGATTATCGTCACATCTCTTTATAAGGCTGAGCACTGAACAGGAAGAACATCTTCCTCTACCTCATCTTCATGTGAGAAATGGGAAGGTGAAAGCTGTGTTTCAGGAGGATAACGTAAAAATAAGCTTAATACTGTGTCTGAAGTATTCAGAAAGTTAGTAATGGGAGTCATAGGAAAGGTTAGAAAAGCAATTAGAATATCCCTTGAGAGTAAACATATACGGTAAATAACGGAGTTATTATAAAATTAACAATGAAAAGGAAAAATATCTAGCAATTGGTTATTAAATGAATAGTCTCAGCACTGTACATAAAAGGAGACAAATCTGTACGTAAGAAAATTGTGTATAAGCACAAAATCAAGACACTGAAACATAACATGGTTGGTATCTACATGGAAAAGAGGAAGTGAATTTCTAGAATTTCCTTTTTTTTACACTCCAAATAATTTGTGCACATATGTACACAAGAAATGTCATTCTTAGTTTCTTGTTATTTCATATCATAGGTCTTCAGTATCATTGCAGTGTTACACTTTTCTCTGCATCTACAAGGATACTAGCCAGCAGAACACAACTCATACTACTTTAATACATTGTTTTTTTTTCCTTTTTGGTGTTTGATTGTTGATTTGGTCTCTTGGTTAATACAAGGAGTAACTGGAATTGACTCCCAAACAACTGGTGTCCTAGATTCTACCTATTTTATCTTGCTCATTCTAATAACTTTGTGCCTACTCATCCATTTCAGCAATGGAAAAGCAATCAAGTTTAATAAATATCAAAGGGTGGTATTAAAAAAAAAAAAAAATTTAAACCAGTGCTCTCATGGAGGAAAAGGTCAAAGAACAACCTCAGCCATCTGCCTTTTTGCCCTCATCTTGCTGACTAATCTGCGCTCCTATAGTTCCACGTAACCTACAGTATTTACACAAACCACTACTCCACAGAGTGGTCAGAGAAGACAAGGATGTGGATATGAAGCTGTGCTTTTTGTTAATAGAAACATGGAAGGAACCACATGACTCAAACTATGGAAAACTAGGCTTCATTAGATTAACTACTCACTTCTTCATTCTCTTTCTAACCCTCTGAAGATTGTATTCTTGCAAAAAGACTGTTTCTGCATCTTAGCACTTCAAAACTAAAGGAAAGGCCAGATGAAAGCTGGATAAAGAATAAATATGTGAGAGGAAGGGAGGTGGCACTGCTCTACATAGGATGGGATACAACATTTCAAAAATCCAATTTGCTCATAAATACAAACAGCCTTCATTTCCCACTTCTCTCCTGGCTTTCCATAGTGAGAGATGTATCTGACTGGATCCTACCATTATAGAACAACATATGACATGAGAATGATTTCACATACCTGTTGCAAAAGTATTGAATCCACTTTTGAGACGTGCCATGATAGGTCAAAATAAAAATGGTAATAACTTTGACAGCCTTCAAAAGGAATTTCACTCACCTCTAAATCATTTCTTGCACTTCTCTGAAAACAAAGCAAAATCTTTCCTAATGTTAGGTAATAAATACACACCACTTTCAGGAAAAATAAATTAAGAAGATCTAGGATAAGCACAAACAGAAGACAACTTGAAAATGGCTAACGTGTATAAGGTGCCTACAGAGATGGTAAGCACAAGCCCACAAAAGAGTAAGTGCAGGATTTAATTTAGTCTAACAAATTGATGGGTTTGGATTTTCAAATGCTTCATGCCTACATACTGAAGCTTAACAGCAATACAACAGGATTTTTATTTGCACAAGATAGTCTCACAAGCGTAAATCCATAATTCATTCTTTCCCAGCTACTTAGAGCCATACATCTGGCTTTCCCCTGCAGTCCTGTGACAAAAACTGATTATGCTGCAGAAGGTTAAGCACTCCTCGCTGAAGAAAACTAATGAACTAATGTTTCTTTAGACAGAAATACACGTTGGATAGTTCAAATAAGAGAAGATTTTTTGTAATTCAAGGCCTTACTTTCATTACTTCACTAAATTTGTACAGAAAAAACTGTCAGAAATGGGATACTCACAGACATCTTTTTTTGTATGATAATTATGCTATCTTCACTTATCAGAGGTTTTGAATGTGCAAAATAATTTCCATACGGATAAGATAAAGCACAGACAGATTGACTGAAATGACTTACAATCATGTATGAACTCACGTCAAAACAAGGATGAGATTTAAAAAAAAATAAAAGCCTCTAGCTCTGATAACAAGACCTTTTCTTGAGGGGCAAGGAATCCATCTTGTTCATATTAGGTATTGGTAGCTTTCACAGTCATCTGTTATTTTTGACAAAAGGAAGAGATGAAGCATACTGCCTGTACATTTTCATTCCAGGAAAAGTGTCTTCTAAAAAAATTTACAAGCAGTAACAATCACAAATTCATCACAATTTGTAGTATGGAGCAGTCAATCCTTTTTGACTGGCCGTGAGTCTATTATGAGCCTCACACTACGACGCCTTGCCAATTACGAAGCATGGCATAAATTTATCATGTGATAAACAGTTAAGAGTTCTTCTCCACACATTATATATACTCCAAAATATATGACACTGTCCTGGTGTCCACTGGAAAAGAAGGTGCTGGATAGTATCTAGTGAAGAGGCCCACTCCAAAGGCTGCCCCTTTCTGCACTTGTGTAATGACAGCACCCTCACACATCTTGGAAAGGGCTTTGTTACAGGCCAAGTCCCACAGAACAGTTTTTCTACCCATATGGCCAGGTGAAAAGGCAAAACAGAGTGCCATTCAGAAGAAGTTGTCTGCACAGCACTGCACAGCAACATCATTTATTATAGCACCTGGTGATTTAGGATGAGCTGGAAGCCAGAAAATAGCTACTTTCTTATAAAATGATGATCTATGTAGGTCAAATATTGTCTGCCTACAGGCCCCTAATTATTCTGTGTGATTATCATCACCCACAACAACTACAAATGTGAATTTCTTTTAAAGAAATGTTTATCACTGAAATCTTCTCAACTCCGTGTTTTTATTTTACAAACAATTTGTCAGCCCTCCTCTACAATAAAAACCACTTGAGAAAAATAGACATTATTCCTTGCACGCCTTGATGTTGTGCATAATTCAGATTTGGTTTTGACTTCACACCAGTGTATCTGAAAATTGTGCCAGCACTTATGACTTCAACGGTGAAAAGGTGAAGCACCACTGCAGTATATATACTGCCCTCACTATACTTCCCAAGCCTCTATTTTTGATAGTAGTTCCAGGATTTTAACTAGCATGTATTATTTAGCCTGGCAGAATAAAAAAAAACCTACATTTTTAAGTAGAGATCTAACATCTGAAACAATAAATAGAGGTATGGGGGAATCCTTCAAGTTCTTTAAATATCTATTAGGAAGTAGTCAGAGGATGATTATCAAGATTAGTGTATTGCACACTGAGCACAAGTAAGCTTGCTCTCTCTAATAAATGCTTAAATAATTAATTACTTTTCTAAATATTTCTTCTACTTAATGGTCTTTGATAAAACCCGCAGCAACAATTTCCTTTGGAACATGCTATAAATAAGAACAAAACCTGGAATTAAATAAATTTAAGTATCAGGATTCCTGAAAATCTTCAGTGCAATAGGCGATGAGCCAAATTTTTTAGATCTCAAACTTTTAGATCTCAAACTTTTAGATCTCAAACTTTTAGATCTCAAGCAAATTACTGCTTAGTTTGAGAGGACTCCTTAAAAAAAATCTTAGATTGAGGGAGAGATTGTGGCAGGAGGGCAAAGGTTTAGTTCTATCATTGTTTGGTCCAGTAGATTTGCAACAACATGCTTTATTGCTTAATGACATGATCGAGGCTTTGATCTCATTATGCAGCAAAGGATCTAGAGTCAATGTTAAACTTGATATGGAATACAGTTTCTATAAGCAGAAAGTTACTGGATGCAATCTCTGAAGAAGATCTGGTTTGCCACATCTGCATTGATACTGATAAAAACTTAAAAAATCCATTTCTTTCTTCCACTGAAAAGGCTCTCATGAGTTTTTTTATCATCCTTTACACCACAAAAAAATCACTAATTCAGTGTTTCTGGGAACAAAATTCGAAACAAAAACATAAATCACTGTACTATCAATACCATCAAATATTATCTAGTTTGAGTGGGAGAATGTGATTATGAATAAATCTTAGCATGTTACTATAATTCAGAATTAATCCTAATATTTCTGGAGTAGGTAAACATAAATTTAAAGGATTGGCCTGAGTAAAAAAGTTATTTGAAAAATACATTCATACATATCTTGGTATATATTCTCATTATCATAATAACTGTGAAGAAGAGCAGAAGGGATGATTACTGAAGACTATAACACCAGTCATCTACTGAAAATCTCTTAAAACTTTTGAGGGTATAATATTATTAAAGGCTAGAGAACACCTTATTTTGCTTAAGATTTTTTTTTTTTTTAATTAGATGCACTTTTTTTAACATTTTAAAGTTAAAATATAACTTAATCTCATGACTGCAATTTTCAAAAGAATCTGAAAGCTAACAAAATATCTCTCCACGATGGTTTTGGCAGGAAAAATATTTCTGAGAGGAAGAAGTTCAGCATTTCAATACCTTGCGTGAGTGAAAAAGCCTCCTACTGATCTTTCCTTTGTTACTGGGGAAATCTATACTGCCCTCCTAAACCTCTGTTTCCTCTCGAGTGCTCCATGTGTCCTTTTCATGCTGACCTACATAAGTATTCTTGTAGAAAGACTGAGGATTACCGCACTGATAGATGATAAATAGGTAGAAAAATCATCCATCTCATAGCTCCTATCCATAAGTCAACGAAGACTAAATGTCTTATCCTAAGGACTGTGTATTCACTTGCAAGGAAATGAAAGGAGATGAGGAAGAAATGGAGAGACATGCTATCAGTGTGAGCTTTTTAGTGATCTAAAGATTAGTAAAAAGAAATGGAAAAACTAAATAATGCAAAGTAAAAACTCAACATGTACACAAGCTGAATATTCTTCATTTACCTTCGACTACACTGGTGCTGAACTCCATTAGAGAGGAAATAAAGATAATTTTATAGTAACTTTTGCTGGCTCAATCAGTTGAGAAAAGTGAAAAAACAGAGAAATTGAGAAAAACTGTGGCTGCCTTTTTTTTTCTTCTTCCTGAAAGCCAATTAACACTTAGAAAATCTATGAACTGGTACATTAAATAACAAAGCTTTACTAAAAGCCAATGCCTTTTGATCCTTTCCAAACAGTTTTTTGAATTGAAAAGAAAAAAATATTTTAAAAAGAGCTTCTTCCTAAAGGAGTGTCAAATAGATAAAATTACCATGGATACACACTTCCAATTTGTCTCTAAGTCAAGGGAGAACAGATCCCACTCTCTCATCTTACAGTGCAGCATGGGGTCAAGTATTAGAAATAATACATAAAAATGAAACAACTATTTCAGTACTTGAGGGTTCTACTTCTGGAGGCAGGAGGGACACAATGCTTCTGTCTAATTTTCTCTCCCACTTCAGAAAATGACTTACAGTTGAATCATTCCAGTCATTACTATTTCCATTTTTCTGCATGCACTGCGGAGCATTAACAAAATCATACAACTTAAAGTGATTAGACAGTAACAATCAGACAAAAACACTGTCCATTGGATAAGTGAAAAGGAAATAAACTACAGTTCTTATCTTTCCACCTGAAATGGTCTTGAGAGAGCGTTTGTTTGAAAAAGGGCTACGTAAAATGTGTTGTTTCAGCTGAGCTCTGATCACCGTAGCTGAAATTTGGTCCTGTCAGAGAGATGGGCAGAAAGGCAACCCGCCCATTAAATTTAAGACCTCAGGACTATAGGGATCTTATAGTGGCTCTTGGCTTTGGTTTCTTTAATCATCTGTATGTGTTTTAACCTTCTATCCAAATCTGGATAAATAAGCCACCTTCTATTCCATTTTGTGAGCCATCAAGTAATTGCTAGCTGAATTGAAATATTCATAAAATTACAGAAAATAAGGCTGGAAACAAACATAAGAGTTCACTTAGCCCATACCCATCACTGAAGATGGGTGACCTGTACCTAAAAATGCTTTTCTCAGATACTTGCTAAACTTGCTTTTAAAGAATAGCATTGGAAAAAAAAAAATTCCCCAACCCACTACAGGCAATCCAAGCCAATTCTTACGCAAACTCAGCAAGAAAAATGTTTTCAGGCTGTAAGAAAGAATCTGTCCTGAATTTCAGACTCTAGACTGAGAAATGTTGGGCTTTCAAGTAGAAGAAAAAAATTAAATCAACTGAAATTTCCAAACAAAAGAATCCAATGTGGAATACAGGAGGACGTGTAAATCACAAAGGCTAGCAAAAGAAAAGAGCATCAGATCTTTTTTTCATCTTTTTTTTTTTTTTCCTCAGAAAAACAAGACTTTTGAAATTTCTTCCTAAAACCAAAAATAGATGGCTTTGAGCTTCACTGTTAACAAGGAAAGGTCAATTTTTTTTAGACTCTGTTTACAGTGACACTAACTATACAGTGATCTCTCTGAAATAATGGACAAAAACATGAGATAAAGAGATTACTTCAGAAGGATTTTACACCATTTTATATGACTTCTATTTACAACCATAAGGGAAGAAGACTAACACATTAAATGGAGCTGATTAATAACTGTAAAAGCATTAATTGTTTGAACGCCTCTCACTACAATGGGGAGAGAGCAACTCATAGAACAAAGGGTATGTTCCTACAATAGAAAATGCAAGAGCACTAAACATTGCACCACACTTTATGGAAATGTGGCACTGCCTGAAATCTGTTTTACATCAGAAGCGTTCAATTGTTTGTCCACGTATTTATGTTAAACAGAAAATTCCCAATGTATTCCTCAAACTGCCCCTTCTTAGATGCTGTGATGTAAAAGCTTTGTAAAGTAGTTTTTCAACAGAGGTAAAAGATGTGCTTTATTTTACTTTTTCTTTTTTGGAAGTTCTGATCTTTCATTAGCGTTCCTCATACTGTGTGTATTTTGTGTCAGATTCCTTTCCTTATACCTGCACATCATTTTTTTTTTCATCCAAAATTTGCTTCTTAGACTTTGTTTTCCCCCCCAAATAACTGGCTTCTAATCCCTGTTTAGAATCCAGGCTTCCCACAACTTTGAAACTCCAACGTACATAAAAACTTGTGCTTTATAATCCCTGCAGTTTTATAGCTATCTTCCATGCCCTTCAAGGAAGTTTCCAATATAGAGATCTCAATTTTGCCAGGATTTCTTTCATTCTGGTTCCAGAAGACTACACATTCTTCTCTCTTCTCCATTTCATTTTGCCTGCAAGTGGAGCACTTTCTTCCTAAGATCAGAGAGTTCCCTTCAAGCTATGCTTTGTTGACTCTTTTTTCTGGCAGCTTATATAGAAGCCTTTGATTTTTGTATCTTTTCTATTTCCTAACATCAGGAAAAAAAGGCCGGATAACATTTAGAGGTCATATTTTGCTAAATAAATAGAAAATACTCATGGCTAACTAGGGGATGGAAACATAAAGCTTCTTTAGCAGCATCCAGAAGCACAGTGCTACCTCCTGCAAAAAAAAAAAAAAAGAAAAAGAAAAAAAAAAGGGAGGACATAGAGAAAAAGGAACAAGCAAACGGATCAAACAGTTCCTTGCTATCTATATATCAGTGGCTTATTCCTCAATTCCTCTGAAGATCCCAAAGATGGGAATAACTGCTAGCTTAACTGTGGATATTACTGTGACCTGGGAGACATTGAGATGTGCACCAAGATGCCAGAATAACAAACAGAGACAAATGCATGATTTGTTCACATGGGGAACATTACACTTAGAGAATGTTATCAATAAAGCAATTGAAAGCAGGTAACTGAGACAAAGACGTGCCTATATTTGTTTCAAAAGAAAGTCACAGATGATTATAGAAGCAGGAATTCTAAACATAAAGCAAGCATGAGTTTATAATCAAGTAGTCAGTTAAAATTATTTTTCTTTGACATAATTTTCCATTTGATTAAAATTTCCTACCAAAGGCTTCCAGACTTCTAGGCTTTGATTTTCGTAATACGTAACAGTTCTGGCAGACAAGCCTTTTATTTACATCCTTTAGTCCTTAGGTCTCTTCTTTATCTATTTCTCATATTATAGCATTTTTTTTCCTTTAGTCACAGAACACATAAGCAACTACAGTTATTTCTGAACTACAGAAGCCTAAAATACTTTACTTGAGTTTCTTAACACCAAATCAGAATTCTTGCAGATTCTTATCATTAACTGCATGATTAGGTTAGGATAAAGTCTCGTCTGTAGATATATTTGTTATGCATTTTATTTTGTCCTGCTGAGAAACTATAAGGATCCTTAAACACGGTCAAGTTAAATAAAAATGAAAATATCAAAATTTAATTTGAGAATTAAATGACATTCAGACCACTGACACGCTCCATCGACACCTTCACTCATTATCTGGTGATAACAAAATAAGTATCCTGTGCATTGCAAACCACCTTCAAAACCTCACAGTCAATATTAACAGAGCACTTAATGACATAGTAGGCATGCTAACATGATTTACTGAATATCAAAATGCTGAGGTACATCCTTAAAGCTGTGTCAATTCCTAACCTCCTCAATAGAAGAGTATCATATCTGTACCATTCGCTTTCTAGAAGAACTAATTATTGAGGAAAAGTTTTATTTACTGTTATTTTTAATTGCAGTTAGTTACTTGTGAGATGTTTGTTTTGTCTAGCAATCATTTGTAATGTCTACTATCAATACCCAGTCCACACGTCCTACGCTAAATTCACCAGAACCAAATCCAAAACTGCCTTCTGCTCATCCTTTATTGATTTCAGCTATCACTATATATCCTCTAAACCTTGTCCTATTACTGAATTGGCAACTGCACATTCCAAGCCTTAAGAAATCTATACTAGATTTAAATTCCGGTAATTGAAATTACTAAGTGTATTTGCCCTTAATTAACTACCTTGAAAACACTGCAATGTAGACACAATTCACTTTTGAGCAACTTCTATCAAAAATGCATGTTGAAGTAAAAAATTAATTCTGGTGAACAGCTGTGTATTTTAATACATAATATGTCCCCTACAATCAGTCAGACAAATCATTTTGACATCTTTTTAACCCGAGCTTGGCTCCAGCATTCCTCCACTCTCCCTGGCCTCATAAATTCTGCCACAGAGCCTAATGTTACTGAAAGTAAAGATCTTATTTTAAGCAATTTACTAACACTTTTGGTTGTTTTTTTTTTTTTAGAGAATACATTAACTGCTAAGAAACTCTACATCACTAGTAAATATATAAAAATGGATGGATGTGTTAGGTGTGTTTTGAGCAGACTGAAAAAGTATGATAAAAACGTATGCCAGAAATAGTCTGGAAATAATCTTATCAGTATTTGCCTGCTTCCAATTTGGCACAGATATGAAATGTACCAAAGTTTGACACAAACTGTCAACATTTCTGAGTGTGACACACTGAATTCTCTCTTTTCCAATCAAAACCATTGATTTGTTGACCTTGCATTTCTTTGTACCAAACAGTTACCGCAGTAATGCAGTCAAAAGGGTAAAAAACAAAACAAAATACATAAACCAACAAACTAACAAAGTCAAAAAACACAGAAGCCACAACTGTCCTTACAAACCCACCGTATGCCTTCGGTGCTTCCTCTGAACTAATCAGAAGAAATTATTGAGGGAAATGTAGCAGGTGAGAAAGAAACACCATAGAAAAGTCAAATAAGCTCTGATCCTCTGTAGGTAATTCCTTATCACAGCATTTGTGCTTAAGATAGTTTTGTGCTTTAGTCGTCTATACATTACGGCGCTCTCAACTTCAAATTTCAGTCCTATGGTTAATGTCCTTAAAAACTGAAAGATTTCCCTCTCCTGTGAACACTCCTCATTAGAGAGAAATACATTTGGGATGCATTTTGAAACGTATCTTTCACTGTGTTCTATGCAGACTACTGAAAATATTGATAATGAACACTGTCCTTAGAATACACTATCAAAACAGTACCTACAGAACTGTTACAGACTGTGTACAATCACTTTACAGCCCTAAATCAGCACTATCCCTCTTTCCTTCTTGCAAAGCACTTTCATGCAAGGATGCTGAACTATAAGCTACAGTCCTAGTACATTTCATGGTCATTAGAGCTAAATGCTTTGCTGAATGGGAATGGACTAAAGCATAGACACTTCAGTGCAGTGCAACCCTTTGTCATGTTGTTTTGCTCTAAATTACCTCAATCTACATTAAAATTCACATGTCACTCTGAACTGACTGCCATCACAGACCAGCAAACACAATGGAGGTGAGAGGAAGTCATACCACTGATAAGGTGAGAGCAGAGACCCATTTGAATCTTCTCAGGTACTTCAGATAGCGTGCTGTAGTGGAAATATTAAGTCATAGCCTGAACCAGTGATTGAGCACCTGGTGGGAACGCAGGGCCAACCCAGGGGTGCTCAGGTGCAAGCAATGCACATGAGTGAGTAGAGGGGATAAAGCCAGGATCCATCCCTTCCTAGATGTCGTTTAAGGGTTGGCAGTGGAGATGAGAGTGATCTCTTGTTGGAGATCCCTGCTTACCTGAGGTGTTCCAAAGGTAAATGACTCTTTCCCTTCATTTTTATATAAAATCATGATTCTGTGCTGCTGCATTTGGGTTCGTTCTCATTTGCTGTAGCTAAAGATCTGCTATTATTATCCCATTATAGCAATACACATGTCATCTACAGGATGCTGGTCAGTTCCTAGAAGAGTTTATGCCCAGAGGACAATGGCTGGATAAGAAAAACATGCCTGATCTCAAGAGCTGCCTGGCAGCTGGTTACGCATTCACTCAATCCCAAAATGTAAAGCAGGCCCTAATTCTTCCTCATTTTAGTGCAAAGCAGGGAGGGAAAGGGCCACGTGTTTTCAATTCTTGTTTTATTCATATTCTCTCTACTATTCATATTCTACTACATATTCTCTCTCTATTCAAATTCTCTCTACTATAAAGTTTGATAACTTGGCTCAACAAAAAAGTTATCCAAGGTTTTTGCTCTCTATGCTGTCCTTTTGAGAATGTGGTGGAGAGCCTTGGCATTCTATTGAAGATCCAGGGCCTCTACTTTTGAGGGAGTCATCCTCTATGACTCCATTTTGGCTGACACTTAGATACCACTTAAATCACCGGTTAGACTGCTGATGAGTATCATTCCTCAGAGATGGGTGCTGGAACCAGTGCTATTTAACATCTTTGTAGGTGTCAGGGATAGTGAGATTGAGTGCATGCTAAGAAAGGTTGCAGATAACACCAAGCTGAGTGGAGCAGTTGACGCCCTAGAGGGAAGAGATGCTATCCACAGGGATCTGGACAGGTTTGAGAGGAGGGCAGCAAAGTCAAGTGCAAGGTCTTCCACCTGGGTCAGAGCAAATCCCAAGCACTAATGCAAGCTGGGTGAAAAATGGCTTGAGAATAGCCTTGAGGAGAAGATTTGCAGATGCTGGTTGATGAAAAGCTCAACGTGAACCAGCAATGTGAGCTTGCAGACCAGAAGGCCAACTGTATCCTGGGCTGCATCAACAGAAGCATTCCCAGCAGGTTGAGGGGGGTGACTCTGCCCCTCTACTTTGCTCTCTTGAGACCCCCCCCACCGGGAGTACTGTGTCCAGTTCTGAGGCTCCCAACACAAGAAGGACATGGAACTGCTGAACTGAGTCCAGAGGAGGGTCACAAATATGATCAGAGGGTTTGAGCACCTTCTCTGTGAGGACAATCTGAGAGAGTTGGACCTTTTTGGTCTGGAGAACAGGAGGCTCCAAAAAGACCTTCTAGTGGCCTTCCAGTACCTGAAGGGGACCTACAGGAAAGCTGGGTAGGGACTTTTTTATGAGGACAGGTAGCAACAGGACAAGGAGAAATGGCTTTAAACTGAAAGAAGGTAGATTTAGACTAGATATTAGAAAGAAATGCTTTACTAGGAGGGTGTGAGACTCTAGAATGGGTTGCCTACTAAGACTGTGGATGCTCCCACCCTGGAGGTGTTCAAGGCCAGGCTGGATGGGGCTTTGAGCAACCTGGTCTAGAGGGAGGTGTCGCTGCCTATAGCAGGGGGGTTGGAAACAGATGATCTTAAAGGTCCATTCCAACCCAAACCATTTTATGATTCTATGACTGGAACATGAGATCTGCTCAGAAGCACCTTAGATTAGAATTAGATGTCGCAAGAACTTCTAAGCAGGAAATTTGGTGTAACTTTTTATTTGGGCATTCTAAGTACTTGTTCATATCTACTCAAGGGGCAAGAGCAGATTTATACCTTTTAAAGGCATCTCAATGATTTCCTATGTTAATTATCAGTCCCTTTGACTTTGATCATTTTGTTTCTCACTCTTAACATATAAAATTTCAGTCAACATTATGTTTGTTTACTCCCATGCAATAGCTTCTGGTAGCACATACTCAATTTAATTACAGGCTTGGTTCTCTTACATTGCATTATTTTAAAAAATGCTCTACTGAAAAAAACAGCAGTGTTCAAATAGTTACAATGTCTAATCAGACAATTTAAAGATTTGGGCTGTTTTTTTCAATCATTTATCAGACAAATATATACATACATGTGGACTTCATTCAAAGGCTAGTTAACCTTTGAATGCTTGAAGTTCATGATCTCCCCAAAACATTACTCTAGGTGCATTACTGTTGCCATGTTTATCATAACCAGCCTTATCATACCAAATAACTCAACCCTAGTTACACAAGGTATGCAATGATTATTTATGTTAAATATGACCACTTACAATTAAAAAAAAATATGTATACCTATTCTTATCTTAATACTTGTCCACAATTTACTGTAAAAGCAGCAAGGTGGATGATAAACTTCCAGTTACCTTTCTTCCACGTGCTAAATTACAGCTACATATTTTCAGAGATCCTAACAACAGTGCTGGGGAAAGGACATCAAATGATGCTTAGAAATGTGATACACATTTTCATTTCACACCCCATCAGTTTTTACAACTAGAGTTCCATGAAATGTATGAGAATACTTGGCTAACAGCCACATCTAGTGAGGTGTAAAATAAGGATCAGATATCTTTTAAAAAGAGTTTCATTTTCTTTACATGACTAGATCAGATGTTGACCTTTTTCCAAAATATACTGTAAATACTTAGTACCTCTACCTATCAAAGACTTTTGAATCTCTGGGCAAAATTTTGAACTATTCTAACAGACAAGTAATCAATAAATATTTTTAAAAACAACTTTATAAAGGAAAACAAACATATTCATACTTCTACTAAATTAGAAATGAAATACATTGAATTGCATAATTGTTTATATTAAATCTTTTCCATTCTAATAGTTCCTTCTCATCTTGTGCCCTGGAACAAGGAACGAGGATATTACTGCCTTTACAGTCAGCAAATAAAAGCTATGGGTATCAGCAAAAGCATCTTTTAAATTCAGATTTCAATCTGTTAGAAAAGATTAAAGCTTCATGCATACATAAAAGAGGAACTATAAAATGATAACATATATATAGCCTGAAATCATTACACTTGAACAGATGCTGTTTTATCAACAAAGTAAAACAGAAAATGTCTTTTACTCACCTCTGTTAAACCAGAAACTTCTCCTTTTGCTAATGGTCTTGTGATGGATGCAGCATAAACTCTGGCATCTGACACAGGCTGCCCCTTCATAAAATGTTTCCCAGCTTCATAAATATTCACTTCTACCATTTTACCCATTAACACAGGATCCTTTGGCACCAGAACCTTTCAAATAAAGATACAGTTACTAAATACCACAAAGGGCATCAGTCTCTCCAGCTTCCACTCAGAAAACAGACTTTTTGCAATGTATAAGAGTAACTCCTAAACATTTAAACATTTAAAACTTCAGGCACAGCATAAGCTACAGCCCCTGACACGTGATAAGTAACATCTCTAGTTTGCCTTCAAGAGCTTTGTAGTGTTAGCTCAGTGTTTCTCAACTCAATTGATCCTATGACTTGTGGTTGTGTTTCTTTTAAACTGACAAGAAAGTCAGACCTGAATGACAACATTTTAATCCAGACCAACTGGTTTCCCAAGGGCACTTGTAGTACAGAATGCTAACAGATTTCTTCTTCACACCTACCTCACGGTACTTTTATTTTTTTATTTTTTAATTTTCAAGTTGCTGTCCTACTCAGAAGAAATCATTACAAGTACTTTCCCTTTTTACCCAAAGGCTCAAGGTGTTCGTGGCCACAGGAACTTCTAGAATTCCACTGAGATTCCCAAGCATCTTCCAAGAAAAGCAGATTGTTTTGCATTCTGGAGATTAGAAATGTAACTAGACCTAAGTGGAAAACATAAAAAGCCAGGATCCCAGAGTTGAGGTATTTTTACAACCTGTCTAGATCACACTTATTCCCATATACATTTTTGGGGGCAAACTTCTATCGGAGGAAAATTAGGTAAATAAGTATTTGTATGTTGTAGTTTCAGCTGGAATGGAATTGTTTTCAGAGTCTGGTATAATGCTATGTTTTGGTTCTTGGAGAAAAACAGTGCTGATAACACACTGATGTTTATAGTTGCTGCTAAGCAGTGCTGTACAGAGCCAAGGCCATTCACAGTGAAGGGCACAAGGAGCTGGGAAGGGACAGAATTAGGACAGTTGACTTAAACAAACCACAGGGATATTCCATATGATATAACACCATGCAGAAGGAGTTCTGAAGGGGGGTGGGAGTGGATCTCACTCCCTCCGACTGCTCAGGGCCAGGGGATGGTGAGCAACTGTGCATCACTTGTTATATACATTCATATAGATATTCATAACTATTTTCCTTTTCTCTGTTTTAGTAAATAGTTTAAACTCAACCCACACATTCTTTTTTTTAATTTTTTTTTCTTTTTCCTAATTCTCTCCCTGGCAAAGGAGAAGTAAGTGAACGACTGTGTGGTGCTCAGCCACCTGCTGGGTTAAACCACAACGCTGAGCCTGCAACCTCTGTAAGTTTTGGTACTCCATCTAATTACTGGCAATTTGTATACATAAATCCTATGGGACATTTGTGGATAAGTAACTATTACCTCCGAAAGAGACTGGTTTAAATGTAAAAATTGGAGAGGTACTATAAGCAACCAACAGTCAGACGTGGCATACATTCACAAAAACCCCCTCCCTCTTCCTAAGAAACAAAGTTCTACCAACAGAAACAGTCATCTCGACTGTTTTGGTGCAGTATCTTTTGGTCAGTTCAGTGAACTGTTCAGTGAACTACGTTAAACTATGTCACCAAAGTTACTAAGCTACCAGCAGGTTTATCAGTATAGCTCTATCGATGTGGTTTTAAAAGCAAACTCTTTTAATACAGGCAAGCTTCATGAAGAGATTATAGGTCTGATACTTCCCTTAATTAACACAACATCACACCAGGACCGTTTGCTTCAGCTTCCAAACATAAAATGATATTTACTGACTCTAGAGTGGCTGATTTCTCATCTACTATCATCAAATTTACTACTATAAATGTCAGTAACTAGCACAAAACCTTGTTCTTACTTTGTTGAACACAAAGTTATTACCCTTGTTAAACACATAAAATTTTAGGGAAAAGACATAGAAATATTTATTCCATAATAAATGTAGTACTTTTTCTATAATACAATTTAAAATAAGTGTTATAATTTCTATTTAGTTTATTCTTTACCAGTTCCAGTCAGGAGCTGTATTAGGGGCTGTACAAACACACCATAAAACATCAACAATTTTTCACATACTGCTTTCATTTTAATTAATGAAACTTTCATTAAAAAAAAGCATTAAATACTAAAAAGCCCCAAGCAATTTCCTTTTAATCTCTCTGCACAAAACCATGTTCCTCAAATCTGACTGATAAGGCATAAAGGCGAGGAACAGCGATATACAAGATTTAAGATGGAGGTCAGAGGTATAAGAAAAGAAAAATAATGAGATTTATCCTAGGAAAGAATGAAACTGTTGAAAAAAAAAAATAATTAGTGAACCAGTTACCTATAGAACATGTTTCAAAAGCAGTAACACTACCTAACACTAAGAAAAAACAATTTTAAAAAATTGCATATTGCTGTAATGCAACATGGAACAAATATTAGAACAAAGCAGTAATGTTAACTATATAACCACAGTCATTACCAATAGCCCCTCCAGACAGGACGACTGAATAACTACAGGAGTAAAAACAAACTACACAGATCAATGAAAGAAGATTGAGAACAAGCCAACTGCAAAAACAGAATGAAATACAGATGATTCAGAAAAGCCAATTTCACTGTTTTTTCATCTGCAGATATTGTACTTCCTACTTCATAAAGATTGTTTTTCTGAATGGAAAAAATATAATTTATAGAAAGTACTTTGAAAATAAAACATGTTAGGCTGGGGTGCTAATCTAAACAAGAGTTTCTGATCTTTCTAATTGTTTGGAAAAATATATATATATATAAATTTTTACAAGTTGCACTGCCTGAAAGAATTTTCCAAAAGAAGCAGTGAAATTAAAAGTTTAAACTATTAAGAAAATAATGCTTCTGAGACTTGGAAAGTAAAACTATTGCAGTAATTAACAGCTCCTTGAAACCATGCAGTGTTTTTTGGAGATACAGTGTGCCCTCATGTTGCATGGCTGAAAAAACATTATTTCAGGTAAACTGTATTTGGAACACAGAAGGAAAGAAAGTATCTCAAAAATGAGATCTGATGGTCACACCTTTCTTGAGAAAAGGTTTTCTTATTTTTTTTTTCACTGTGGTGTAGTGTGTTGCTGAGATTATCAGAAAGCAAAGATACCCCCAAAAGATGTTATCTTGTTTATTAACAGTACCTGCTCATAGAATGGATTGTGAGCAACATAGTAGTTGGAATCAAAGGATTCTTCTGTCACCAGAACTCTCTGCCTTTCTCCAACCTGGAAAATAGAAAACAAGGCAGAAGGCTCAGAAAACATTCAAAAAAGAGTTGCATTGATAAACAAACACATTATCAAATTCTCTCAGGACATTTTGTGTCAGCAAGAAAGCAGGGGAAAGAAAGCTCTAACTCACACTCTCCAAAACTGATGGGTAAAGGTCAAAATGCAGGTTAAGATCTGCTGTACAGCAATGGCTTGACATGAAAATCCAGTTCAGAAATGCAACTTTATTTTTACTTATTAACAAAATAACAAATAAATTTTTATCAGGTATAAACAGGGTCCAATTATTGTTTCATCTAGTTAATGAAAACACTTTTTCTAAGAATAAAATTCTGTAATCAATGATAAAAATTAACAACCTCCAACCCCACAACAACAACCTTATGACAAATAGAACAATCGGAAGCATTGGAGAGAATTTTATTTTTAAAAGCACTCTTATTATTTACAGTGATTGATAGAGCACCTCTATCCCTTCTTGTTGATATTGCTAAGATATCACTTGAGACATCACATTAATTTCCATGACATGGCAGTCAACACCACATATTGCAGTGACTCAGTGAAGAAGAAAGCTTTTAAGTTCTCACAGACACAGTAATATTAAAAGCCTAATAAACCCTGGGCCAAAAAACTAGAATATTTCAATTAGACGTCCAGCTTTAAATGCATTAGCACAGTCCAAAGGAAGCATAAATTGTATTTTGCAATTAGATAAATGGAAGGCTGCACGACAAGATAGTTGCATTTTGTTGCCACATACGTATGAATGAAAACCTGGCTTTCCTCAAACTTCAAAATCATCTGCATAACACCTTTTGATTTTGTCCACTAGAGTTGTAAGTAGGTCACTCTGAAAGCAATGCCTCCTATTTATTGCCATGGAAACTACAACAGCTTCAAAGAACACAATAACTCTGCTTAATTGAGAAACTTCTCAGCTACAAAACACTGTTTCTCAACATAGCCACTATCACTAGCTTTGCATTTTTGACTGCAATGAACGAGAGCCTGCGTGCCACACTCATAAAAATTGCACCAGTGGAGGTGATCCACTGCTTCACAGCAGCTGTGACAGGGTTGTTGCTAGGAAAATGCTGCCCACGTATCCATCTTTCATGGGTCCAAACAGATTGAAGTCAGAAGGTGCCAAATCCAGGGCTATATATGGTGAGTGTGTGGTCGGACAGTCCAGCCAAGACTGGTGACTCCACAGTCTTCCAACTGGCACGTGGTCTGGTCACAGCTTGATGCAAGGGAAAAATTGTTGTCTTCTCTGGCCGGACAGCAAGTCTGAGCTTTCAGCTTAGCCAGTGCTGCAGCACAGTGGTCGGAGTTGATGGTTTGTCTGGGTTCCAGGAAACTCAGAAGGATCACCCCTTTCCCATTCTAAAAAGACAGTGCACATCACTTTACTCACTGAGGGCTGCATCTTCAGCTTTTTCTTCAAAGGGGAATTCTCATGTTGCTGCTCCATGGGCTGCCGTTTTCACTCCAGCTGGTAGCAGTGACATCACGTCATACGATGCAATCCTGGAAACTCTCACCTTCAGCCTCTTATTGGTTCAATAGGTTCTGACAATATCTGGGACATTCCCAAAGCACCCCCTGGAGAGATCAGGGGAAATTTGGCATCCAAGTTATGAGCCAAAATTAAATTCCCTGTGTACACAATTGTAGGGAACACAGAAAGGGGCACAAGTCCCAGGTTTCAGCCCCAGTGTAAAAAGCCTAATAGTAGAAAAGATGTACATTTCTCCTTACTTTCTAAAGGTGCTTAAGAGTTGTTCATAGCACTCTTAACATTTCTACTGATGTTCCTCTGGGAAGTTTACATGTAGCAACAGATACAACATATTCAAATCTTAGTAAAAAGAATCATGTGTAACCATTCTTCTGAAGGCTAAGGTGTTGTTTTCTTCCAAGAAAATAGTTTCTCCATTCAAATCCCCAGAGGACTTCTGTAGATACATGTTAAGAAGGCACTGCAGATAACCATGCCACTAACAAGATTACAGGGAACATCTTCCCTGAATGAAGAGGTTCTGTTGTTTCTACAACATGTCAGACCACAGCCTTTAAAATCACAAAACAGAATGGAATTGCAGTGCTACATGTCATGCAGTGTTAAAAAAAAAGAGGAGGAGGAAATGTTAGAGGAGCAATACTCACCTTTGGGGAAATACGCTACCACTGGAAAACACTGAAACCAATCAACCAGCCATCTCACTGAGTTGTACTCATTATTTATCCATATCATCACTTAACAAAACCACAGCAAAGCTGTACTGGGACAGAAACTCATTTCTCAACTGTCCTGTGGTTCCCTGGTTCTCTCTGGTCATAACACTCTGCCTTCATTGCCCCTGTGAATCCTGCCAGGGAGGTATTCTAAACTACACACGTTATCTTTATGCTCTCAGATGTCAGAGTGGCAAGTATGGTATTAAAGAAAAAAAAAAAATCAAAGGGAAGAAGAAAAGAATACCCGTGTTTGATCATTTGCTATGAGCAGAGGTTTCTTCAGAAACACTGCCAGTTTTCCTTTGCTTCCATGAGCAAAAGGAGCACAGGTCCCTGCATCTCAGTGAGCTAGACAGAAAACTTTTCTGTGCTCAGAATTCCTTGGAAGGGGGAGGAAAATAGGAAGACTGAATTAATCATAGAGCATCAAAAGTATGGCATTAAAAATGTGTGCAAGAAACGAAGAGCAGCAGAACAGCCTACACCAATTTAGAGTACATACATATGAGACTAAAAGCTCAGCCATCCTATAAGGAGTGAGAAATAAGTTCAACATTGTTCATTTTCTCCAGTTACTCGATTTGTACTTCTGTCCAAGGCTGACCTCACAAAGAAAGACAATATTCAGATATTTGCAAACTCTTCTGTCATAACAGAAAAGGACAATTCTATTTAGTAAGTTAAGCCATTGGGTATTCATGATCTACAACACTAATTGGCTACACACATTCTTACAACAGAAAATGACTATCTTTGCATCCAACTATAATTAAGAAGAAATGTAAGTGGGCAGAATGCAGCTTTGGTATTAAAATTTGTTCAAGAAGTGGAATATATGTCATCATTTCTGCAATTATCCCCCTGGGATCTCTAAATGTCTAAGTTTCAGCTCTTTCAGAGAAAATGTAAATATGCAGAAACCAGACATGATATCTAATAACAGTCATAATTATAATAACCTTTGATGTCTTCTTTTTTTTTCAGGCACATACCAGCGAAAGTAATTCAGTATCTTATTTTTATTCCTACTCTCTCATCTGTTTCGACAGGTATGCACGAGTTCCAGCTCTCAGAGAACTATAATTGTGACAAAGCATTTGCAGTGGTGTAAAGTCAGCACTGACATCTCACTTGGGAAGAATTCCTCTACAGAATTTGGATTTTTTTTCTGTATGGAGGATAGTGTGAGAAGAATAACAGATGATAGCAAAAAAAAAAAAAAAAAAAGGCCTGGCAATCTCCTCCATATTAAGACAAATTGATCTCATTGTTTATAAAAAGTAAACTTGTTTTCACTGAACATAACACAGTTAATGTACAAGTTCTATCCATCTCACGCTGTAACAATTGCCAGGTAGTTTGCAAATCTCATAATTAGTAATCAAATCTTTTATGAGCTTTAATTTCAATTTTATTTATCCTACAGAAAAAATCTGACGTGATAACGATGTACAGAAGTACAGAGGTGGAGTAACATTTAGAGTCCTGTATCTTTTATATCAAATAGGTATCAGTCACTCCACAGTGTGTCTGACTCATTTTATGGCTCAGGAAAGAAACAGGGAACCTGACCACTCCAGTGGCTTGAGGCTATGCAAGCAGGAACTTAGCACAAGGTACAGATTAGACAGCTCTAAGAGGACACAACCTGTGTAACAAAATCTTCCACAGCCCATCAGCATCAGGCAGAGCAGCTCAGTAAAATCAATGGAACGCCTCCTCTTCAGCCCCCTTGTGAATTTGTTGGCACAGCTATGGGGGAGGGAAAGAGTAGGAGAGAAGCAGACAAGGGACAGAAGTAGGCTGTTTCTGCTTTCTTGTCCCATTTCTCCTGCTTCAGGTTAAAATAGCTCCTTTCTATTGCTGTGCACCTGCATCAGACTGCTTCATTTTAATTTGGCATCCTGCTGTGAGAATGCAGCTTCTTCCAACACATACAAGCCATGCCATGCAGCTCAGATGAAAATTATATTCAGATAAGTGAGTTGTGACCTAAAAACGACAACTGGTCCTCCAAATATGCAATTTCTTTTAAATTCTGTAAATTTGCATTTTGCTTGTCTCTCTTTTTCACTGCTCCTCTTGTCTAGAAAAGAGGTAATAAAAATAGCATGTTGACAACTCTGTCATATTGCCTTTCTGAATTGTGTTAACTGTGTACAAAATTATAAAAGGAAAATAAGTTCTCTGAAAGGGGAGACACACACTGCAGCTGAAAAGCAGTTTCTCTTGTTTGGATCTTTGTCATAAACTTGTACTTAAGAAGTGAAAGCCCACGATGAGGATGTAGAATTGGGATTTATTCTGGATCTGACACATCATTGCTAAGGGACTCTGGCTGTTACTCTGAAACTGTTCCACATGTGCAAAATGTAATTCTAATTGCACAACTTACAGAGCAGTGACTATAAAACTGAGGAAGTTGCTATAGCAATATAAAATACTATATGCAGAACTGGTATTTGGAACTGTCTTGCTGGATGAGCACTCAGGCAACTTCCCCAATGTAATGCTGACAAAAGCCTCTCCCTGCTTTTCTCAGATGATCTAACAAGCTCCATAAATCTGTATGAATTACCTATAGAAAAAGCCTAAATGAAACGTTCAAAATAGGAACAAGAGTAGATAAAATTTTTGAGTTCTTTCTTTCATACCCACAGTAATTCACAAATGAAACAAAAAACTAGACAGCAGACTGCCCTTAAGGAAGCTGGATGTTTGACATGTAAATACAGGAAACTATTATTGTTCATCTTCTAGAAAGGATGGAGTTTCAAGGAATCTTTTAAAATTATCTGTAACTTTCAGCCAATTTGCCAATCCCGTGCATTCTGAAGGCATGATGTAAACAATTTCTTGGGAATTGAGATTAAACATCCCTTTTTCTAAATAAGCTCAGGATGTGGCTAAACAAGGCTACCGAGCTTAAAAAATATGGTAGTCTTTCTTAGTAATGCAATCCTTTCAACTTCTGTGAAATCATTTAAAATTACTTAAGATTGGCTGCTATTGTTGGAAGCAGTTCCTTGAGATATATTGCAAATTTCTAAGTGATTAAAGCACAACATGAAGTGGCAGTTGCTAAGGTAACAACACATAACTCCTGTTCCACTGATCTCTTCTAACAGCTGCATGAGCCCTGACAAGTATCAGTTAGATGAGATTTTACAAATGATCTTGGTAAATACCCTCTCAAACAGCTTCTCCAGAAATCATTTCAGGAACTTGCAATACAAATCTGTTTTCTCAGACTGAAGCCTCCATAACAAAAATGTTCACCAGTGATCTCAGAATGGTGCTGACACAGCACAGGCCGATGTAATGCTGTTTGCAGCACGGATTCAGCATCATCAGCTGCTGGAAAGAAGTGCCAACCCTAATAAAACTTCTTAACATAACTTCTGTAAGTCACAGGCATACCTGAAATCACAAAACTGATGAGGACAGGATAATGATACCATTTTCTTTTATTCTGAAGGTAGTCAATAGATGAAAGAAAAGTTGCAGACTTCAGGGCTTTCCTTCAATCTAGGTGAGAGCCTAGAATGGTGACTTTTCTAGATGTATAGTGCTGAATGTCAAATGACATCAAGAGCTCACAGAGGGACCAAAGTGAATGATGCAGAAAAGAGTGATGCGTGTACTATAACTTCATGATATTTATAATTTAATTGTGCTTCCAAAGTAGTTATGATGCATTTTAATATGTCTAAATAGTATGTCAATTATTTCCATACAGAATAGGTAATGAAGAGAAGCATCATGTCATTAGAAAAGTAACATAATAATTCCGACCAATTCTTTGTTATCCATTAAAGGAAGTTAACTGATATAAGATCAAGAAAATTCTATGATAAATCACTTCTGTCCTTGAAGAAAAAGAAAAAAAAAATACTATGAAGTAAGTTTTTCTAAAATCTTTATTCAACTCCCAAGGATATAGATTAGTTTATCACAAATCTCAGTTGTGTGCTTTTCCTCAGCATGCTACCTTTTGCAACTGTCACAAGAAGAGAAATCAAGAATGTTCACAACACTACAAACAACTCAAATTCAAGGCCTCAGAAATTCATTAAAAAATCCTCTTCAATAACTATTTGGCAGCATGCAACCTTTTCCTCTTGAATTAAGAAGTATTCTTTGCATGAACTTACTTAAAAATTAGAAGATACTAAGGGTTTCTATGACCTTCCTAACTAAAGAAGCAATACTTTATGTTGTACTCGGAATTTCAACACGACAAAAAGTGAAACAAGCTGTATAAGTGTACAAACAAGTGCAATCCATTATTGAGATGGATCACCAAGAAACATGCTGTAATCTCTAACATTAATTTAGGGTATTAAGACTTTGTTTTAAGTCTTTATGCAAAAACAAAAAGATTTAAAGAAAGAATCAGAGTGGGTATCAATATTTTGACTGCAGTTCTTAGATGCTCACATGACTAATCAAACTGTTAGAATGGTTTCCATTCCCAAACCAAAGTTAGAGGTCACAAAAGCAATAAAACCAATACAGTGGTTTGAATACACACAGTAAACAAGACAGTAGACAAATAGGTCTGCAACATCTTGTGGTGCAATGTCCTTACCAACAGGAAAAATAATGGAAGAAAGAATCATTCTCCAGTAATGATGAGATGGATAGATCTGAGAGAGTATGGAAGAGGAGCCATAAGATATTAGGTTTAAGTATCTTCAACATGCATGAAAATGGAGAATTAGAGAGTTTCTCACATTGCTCAACAGTGTTGAACAGTCAAGAAAGCAGAGCATCTGCCAGTCTTTAAGGTCTTATCCCAGCATCCTCAAGGAGGCTGCAAGCTGTGATAGTGCTTTAGTAATAAAAGATTCTTCTATGCCCTTGTGACGATTTTGCTGCCCTTCCCTCTTCTTTCTCTTCTGCATTTCCCCCTTTCAGAGTAATATTTTTTCCATACCCAACTGGAATAAAACACTGGAGTAATACTAAACACTTCCACACCCACTTCTGAGAAAATGCTTTTGCAAGTATAGACTAAAAACTCAACAGGTGAACTTTTCTCCTACCTTCATCTTAATTAACTGCTCAAATCTTAATCCCAGTTTTCTGCCAACCTGGCATGAGACAACTGTTCTCATTATTTTCCCTGAGAAGTGTTCTGCTCCCAAAGGGACTCTGTGAACATGCCTTATTTGAGCAAGAAACAGCACAAACCATTGCTTTAATTTCATCCACACTGAGATAAGCATGGAAGAGAAACACTGAAGTTCCCAAGAAAAAAATAAAGCTCAGAGTTTTCCACTTACACCTTCAGAACATGTATGTCCCTTTTCCCTATGACAGAGCATAAAGACTGTACATCAGTTAAGACGACAACATGATAAGCAGCTTGTTTCCAAAGGCAAATGCTGGTAATTAACCCAAAATTGTCTTTTGAAGACCAGTTGTTAGCAACCAACAATGAATTCTCCAAAGAGAGTTCTGGATCAGATTCAGCCTCTCATCATTTGTTTTCTCTCTTTGTGTGAGAAGAAATGCATAAGCTAATTTCTTCTAGGTGATCACACAAAATAGGCATGTAAGACAGAAGAAAAGGCTGGTGTTTCGATTTTCTGCATTTTCACACAATTATGAAGAAAAAGCTGCTTGGCATAATAGCTGGAGCTGGTTTCATCAGCCTTGCTAATAAGCAGGTTGGAGTTGATGTATCGGTTCACACTGCACAATAAAAAAAACACTGCCATCCAGCATGAGGTCTACAGTTCTATTAGAGGTCACTAAAAAAAGAAATGGGAATGTAGGCTAGTATCTGGACATCCTGGTTAGACGATTCGAAGACTGTTTCTCTTAAAGTGTTTGGTAGAAATAGCACCACAATTTACCACAATAAAAATGCTATATCTTCAAAAAACTGATCATTTGACCAGTTTTAGCTCATTTTAAATTTTGCCCATTCCACTCTCAGTGAGCCAGACTGAGATCTGACAGCAAGAGGCTGTCATAGCTGGGAAGAAGATTTCTGAGGAAAGGTGGTGAAAAGAAACCAATCATGCCAGGCACTGAAGCCATTTTAACAACCCCTCGGACTCTGCAGATATTGACAGGGCTATCTTTCTCCCCATGATTTCTGTTAGTTGCATTGCTATTTACACTACAAACACTAACACTACACACAAATGTTTCCATATCATGTATTAGATCATCAATAAGTGTGTCAATAACATATATTAAAGAGACAATACCTGCATGAAAATACTCAGGTCACTCTGAAAGTAATACTTCCTATTTATTTCTGACACAAAGACCACAATAACTCTGTTTGATAGAGGAAATTCTTGGCTGCAAAGCACTTTTTTTCAATATAGTCATGTGTTTCCATCAGCGATGAACAAGAGCTTGCTTGCCATGCTCATCAAAATCTGCATGGCCAACCTCTCCTGCCTTACCACCAACATCTGCCTCTGACATCACAGGCCAACATAACAAAATAGGAGCCATTATTTTTCCAGAAGTCCTCAAAGATGATCGCTTGGAAAGCCTACATTTCTAGCACAGCTCCAGAACATTGTAAAAGAGTATAAGAAATACAACTGACCCATCACTTTTGGCTGAACCCCTGTTACAAAATGAAGTTTGTTCAAACAAACAGAAACTCCACCCAACCTTCAAACTGATACTTGAATTATGACTTAGTTGCCTCATTATTAATTCAGCATGAAGTTTTCAAGGTCACAGATTAAAAGAGATTACACACAAGTTTGCCAAAAGGTTTTGCTATATTCTAGTATGCTTAAATGCCAGTAGAGAAAGCACGTTATCTCGTCACAGCTTCTAAGGAATGTTGGTAACTTAATCTCTGATGAATGCTTCCAATAACAGGCACTATCTGGTCTTTCACTTTTTATATGTAATCAAGAACAGATTTTTTTCAGGTATCACGAAATACCTAGCACATGCAAAACAAACAGGCAAAAAAAAAAAAAATTGTATTTGAAGCACTTCAAAAATACATTTTTAAACTTCTAACAAATCTGCAAATTTTATTACTTTGTCAAACATTTTTCAAAATTCCTTTAAGCTACGATGTAGTGAAGTAAACAATGGGTGGCATGAAGATCCTTCTAAAGGCAGATAAGATCTTCTCAAAGAAAGAACTCAATCGAGGCTTTTCCCAGGACTGTTTCCTTTTACCAAGCCCAGGCAGCAAAGGACTGTGACTGCTATTACACAGCAACAGCCACACACACCAGCAGCCCGTCACTGATGGGTGAAGTCCAGTATTTACCAACAGCACTAACAAATGGGACTGTTTAACAGAAAATCAGGATTAGTATAGAGGCAAAGGAAGGTGAGAGGGCCTGCTAAGCTGTGTATTGATTTATCTATAGCAATTTCTCACAAGCCACATGGCGCGTTGCTAAGAAAGGGCCCTTAGGTGTCACAGGTTTACCTTCTTGAATGGTTGGTAGTGGTAATAATTGCTCACAGATGACATTCCCTCTGCCACAGGGCTGGAGAAGAGGTAAATGCTTCACTTTCAAGGAAATTATTCATGACTCAGCCTCAGTGAAGAAAAGGTTAGCCTCTCAGACGCTGAGTTACATGGCCCAAACTTGAGAGAGCATGAAATAAATGCATAAGCTGGGTGAGAGGATGTGCCGTGTTATTCACACCAAGAGAAAGGAGATTGAACAAGGAAAGAAGAAAGTAACACGCAATCTGTTTATGAAATAAGTGGACTGAGTAGAACACAATATTAAAAAGGGATTTTGTTTTTATTTTTTCCAAAATAAGCTCACATGGCCTTATCTGTTTGTACTTCAGGCTTCTCACACATCAACCATAAATTACTGGATGGAAAAAAACCATGCTTTTGGAATCTGTTTATTGAAGAAACTCAGGCAACCAGTGAGCTGCACAGCTCTCAGAGAGAATCAGCTCTAGGTCTCGTCACATCAATGATTTATACAGTGGCACTGGGGAAATCAATTAAGTTCTCCATGTGCCCCAGTTTTCCCAACTGTAAAAAAGGGGCAATCTGTTATTCAAGCAGAGTGCTTTTCCATTTTAGAATCTTCCTTGAGTTGGGATGTTCGTTATTTTGCTGGAGTGTACATTAATAAAAACACACTTTTAAAGGGATATATTTTTTGTTTGAGCATTGGAATACATCTTTTCTCGACTCATTTCAACTCTTTATTCTTTATACAACTCCAAAAATACTACTATATTTTTAGCAAGCAAAATAAAAAATATGGCACAAAATGTGAAGGGAACACCTTGATTGTTTTTTTTTTTTTTTTTTTTTTTTTTTTTTTTTTTTTTTTTTCCCCCTAAAACACAGATCCTTGAAAAAGTTATTAAGGAAATGTCACGATAGGTGTAGACACAAAATCCTAAGACAATGAAGTTAGAAACTGAAAAACTGCTGTTTATTTTCACTTTACGTAGTTTAACAGTTTTTCTGTGTTCTAGCACTTCACATCTAATGACTCTGAAAAAGCTGCACACACACACACACAAAATTGCCAGAATACAGTCTAATCCTCCAGAGCATCACAGAAAAAACACCTAGTTGTCTAGACTACTTATTTCACAGATTTTCTTCTGTCCTCTGCTATCCACAGAGCAAGAAATGTACATGTCAGTGGGAAAACATAAATGAAAATCTTGCTTAAGCTTTGGAGAGGAGAGGAGAATAATTCTGGGGCACTGGTACTCTTCCTCTTAATACAGATAGACTTAAAACGCACAGCCCATTTGGAAACATGCACCTCATAGTTGCTGTTGCCTTCCTCTTTACACTAGAATATACTGTATAAAAATGGGGTGAGGAGTGGAGCCTGGCTGCACCTTTCTTAACACCATTTAAAGTCTGACTGCCACTGGGGAAGGATCTCTTCCTGGAGATCCCTTCTTGGTGAAGCCTTCCTCTGCAAACCTGGAATCTTCTGATACAGGAAAGCAATCTGCTTCCCTTCCTTTATTATAGCAGCTTTCTATTGTGCCGTCATCACACCTCTGTTGTAATACCTTTCCCATTGGACTGATCTGTCCAATTGCTACAGCTTATATTTATACAAAGCCTATCAGTAGGAAATTTACAATTTTGAATATATAAGTAACTATAGATTTAGCTTGGAAACAAATAAGGCAATACTTTAAATGCAGTATCTGTTTCAGTAGCAAATGCCTGCTTAAGAGTAGGCCATAAAGGTTGAGATTAGCAATACAATAATAAGGATTTATTTTTGTCCCTGCCACTTGAGTTCTCTTTCTCACTGTGACTTGTGTGAAGGACAGTGACATAATTGCCAGCTTAACTACAGTCTGACTCCCATCCTTCCATGGTTTTGAAATTTTTCAGCAGGCAGCAAAATTTCAGTAACCAGGTTCTCCAATTATGGAAGGACTGGCAGATTAATTGAATTTGTTTAGATACTCGTCTTGCTATTGCAAATGTAATCTTCTTACTCGAGGCTCACCAGCTGCCTTACGCATTAGAAAGAAAATGATTATTCTGCTATGCATGGAATGATGCACAAGACATAGGCTGAAAATAAAGAGAAATGATGGTAAGGCAAACATCAGTTTCTGGTTGTGTTGACTCCTTGGCAAATGGCAGATGACTCAGATCCTTTTATTGTTGCAGTTTTTACAGTAATCTCCAATCTCTCCTTTATCTGCTTGGTTTTGGCTTGTCTAACACACAGGCTGATGATCAACGAAGCAAAAGATTTAGTTTTAGTGAAGGTGTCAGCTAATATCTACAACAGAGCTGCTCTTCAAACTGTCTTTACAGATAAGAGTTGGCTGCTCACTGGGTGGCCAAAACAATATTATTTGGGAAGTCACCTTTAAATGTTAGTAATGGTAAAGTGGGCTACAGTATACAATACACGTGTCCAAAAATATTATCTAAAGTCACCGAGAGGCTAACAGTAAATACACATGTTTTGTGTGCAAGTTATTACTGACAGGAGCACTTAAGTTGGGTGGTCTGATTTACGAAAACCAAATCCAGTGATGCATCAGGGAGCCTTCTTTCCTTTTTTTCCCCTTTCTTTTTTTGGCCCTAGCCAAATAATTCTTTTAACTTTGTCGAATACAGAGTACTTCCTGGTTTTAATCCCACAACACAACATTTTAGAAGAGAGAGCATACATTTCTGATTTGTGCAGACTTCAGTTTAGTTGATTCAGTCCCCTGACCTTAGCTCTTCTCTCTCAGGTTGCTGCTGTTTTGTGAACTGCTGTGTCTCCACCTCAGGCAAAATGCTCTGAAATGTTGTTGAATCTTATCTCTACAGGGCAGCTCTATACATAAAACAGCAGTGTTGGTTATAGACGAAGTTGGTCTCCAGCGCAATCTGAAGGTTGCACATATGTGGGTGATCAGGGGACACTGAACAGAACTCAGCAGCTCCTTAAAGTGCTGCACTTTTGCTCATGTCTATGCTAATAAAATGATAGAACATGCAGTGAAAGTGAGTTCAAATCTGCCATTTAAGTTTCACTGACACTTTTGTCTTTTAGGATGAGAGAAGGCATCTCAAGTAACAATAGCCTTTTTTATTTTTTTTCCCCACAAAACCAATCTGAATAAAGATCAAAGCAGCACCTACTTGTTTTCACTCCACTCACTGAAACTGATTTCAGTTTCTTAAGCATTTGCTTGAGGTAGTTAAAAAAAAACAACAATCAGTTAAAATAAAAAGTTTGAAAAAAGAAATAGAGAGATAGACTTGATATTCAGTATTATAATATCTTCCTATGAGAACTTCAGTGTATATATGGATTAAAAAAAAATAATTAAGATAAAAATCATTAATCTGACTGATTATTTTTGTTTGTTGCAAAAATGGTACAGGATACACAAAGGAAAATTCTCAATATGAAATACTAATCTCTGAGGAGGAAGACTTATGTCTTTCAATATTTCAACACCTGATATTCCAGTTTTGACAAATACTCATGATCTCTCTTCTGCTTTTGTGGATTTACTCCAAGGGAACCTATTTTAAAACAGAAAGACATCCCAGACAATTACTTTATTTTAAAAATGTAGGATTTCTCCATACAAGTGGCAGGGACAAAACTTCACATAAGCTGTGCATATGGATGCAGTGACAATAAATCAGACACCAAAAATACAACACACTGGAGCAGACAGATTGCTTCTTTACAAAATGTAGTGCCATATATTTTCCTGCTTTCCTAGGATTTCACTGACAACTTAAAGCTTTTAAAATAATGGGTTTCACACCTTGAACACATGCCACAGAAGGCTGAGGAAGGCACTGCGTACAATTTATTATATAGACTGGAAACCTTAACATTTGGTTGTATCATATGAAAGAAACACACGTTTAGCAAATCCATCTGACATTTTCACACATATTTCAAAAAAGCTCTTCAATGTGCTCAGTCTACATCTAGTTCATTACTACGTCCTGCAATTGCAGAACTAAAATTAATCAGAAACCCATTTACTTTCTGAAAAGCACTCTAAAGTCTATGATTTTAAATTAATTTATGCAAAGAGAAAAGCTCTTGCCTTTGTAAGTATGATTCCAAGCCATATAAATCGAAAGCAAAGCTTTAAACCCTTAATGACCCCTTTTCCATCCAGTCTTAAATGGAACAATTAAGCAATAACTTCCATTCCATCAAAGTACATGCAGCAGTGATGGGTGTCTGCTTGCTGACTAAACCTTGAAACATTTAATTGACCTGTGGGAGCTGAATATTCCAAGTATGAATACAGCACAGAAGCTACTTATGTTTAACTAGAAGAAATCTTTCAAAGCAATTAATAGTTTTGGTATGTTAGATTATGCACAACTTTTCAATTAAGGCTTGAACTGCAGTTGGGAAGCCTGCTGCAGACTTTTACAGATTATAAAATCTGTAGGTATACTTATTTGAGATAAAATTTGACTCCTCATAGTAATAGAACAAAATTAAGCCATTGGCCAAGGGCTCAGTGAGAGAGCAGGCATCCCTGGAGGGTAAGGCATCTCTTACTGACTTAAATAGCAGATACTAGATTGTAGTAAAGTCCAACTAGGAGAGTAACAACTCTTACTAGGTAAATAAATGAGTTATGCAGTGGGAAATGAATACAGATGCTAAACAAAATATTTACTATTTCGGATATCCTTCAAAATTGCATTCAATTAACTGCCTAATACATACCTGAGGGTGTTAAAAATGCACTGAGTCTATGTGGAAAAGATGGAGAAAAAACTGAAAAATAAGTCATAGTGAAATGTTATGATGTGACAAGAATGTATTATTTATGTTATATAACTGTTTGGAAGTTATTTAAAGAACAGCAAAGTAAATTTATTGGAAGTGCTGTATCCATCATGTCTCATGACAGCGTCAGGAGTACAAGGATTGGAAGCAGCCAAAGATTTTGGTGGTCTCTTGATCACATGATGCATAAATCCTCCTCAGTTACACATTAAGAATTATGTGTATTATATATTAAAAAAGACTGGATAACTAGAAATAATAGATAATGTTTATAGATCCTGCAAGAAGTACTTGAAAAATTATAATATGTAAAAAAAAATAATAATCCACAATTGAATACCCAGTCACGATAATGGAATTTTTAGCATATTAGAAAATAAATATCTACCTAATAAATAAATTTCTACCTAACAATCCTCATAAAAAAATTACTATATCCTAAACATTTTGTAAGAGAGAAAATTTGTCAGTAATTTTCAAAAGAAAAGGAGTGTGCTCCTTCCAATCGTCTCTCTCTAAATCAAACTTTTTTCTTAAAATAGCTCAAGAAGATCCAAAAGCCATTGAAAACTTATTTCAGCTGTCCTCAAGGGATTGAGTACCCCTTGTCACTAATGCAGAACTTCTGATAGTAGTAGATCACCAGAAGTGGTTTCTTCAGAGATAACACTACCCATATGGACATAATGGAATTCAGATTATCAGAACTCATGCCTTCAATAATGAACACGTTCAATTAGAAAACAAAAGCTTATCAGCCTTATTTTTCTTTTTTTCCTAGGAAGAGGAATGTGGGAGGGAAGACATTAGTGGCTTTTTTCCCTTTTTTTTTTTTTTGACAGATTGAAAAAACTATGAGAAAAGTCACAAGAACAATAAATAGGATAATACTGCACCAATTATCCTTGAATAAGGATAATTTCTTTTCAGGATAAGAACATTGTCATGTCTTGATAATGGAGGGACAACTGTTTATTCGAGACAAGCTGCAATATCTCAGATTTGTTGGAAGTGTCAGATGGAAAACTTCAGCCATCAGTTGCAAGTCCATCTGCATTTAACATTCATACATTCGATGTAAAAAGGGAATAAGCAATATAGTATTGAAATTTATGGAGGAAATTAAAATGGGTTGAAAGACAAGTATTGGCTAAAGCAGGCAAACTGAACTATGTACAGAAAATAATAAAAACAAGATTCCATTCTGAAAATACCAACTAATCTATTTGGAAAAATGAAATCTGAAACAAAGATGCTCTCTGGGAAACCTGGAAAGCAAAACGCTGAAAAAGATTGTTGGGAAAACAGAATACTGGACATGAATTTGTAAAATAGAATATTAGACATGAATTTGGAAAAAAACACTGGCTGGCCTAAATTATTTCAGAGAAAATATGCATAGCAATTGTATCAAAAGTATGGCACCGAGCCCTTGAGTCTGAATGCTCTTTCTGGACCATGGAAATGTAGTTTTAACATCTTACTGTCAAAACCAAAGCAGCTAACACTATCTCACCCTCAACTTCCCTTTAGAGAAATTTGTTAAATTAAGCCTACTCTAAACTAGAGACATCTGCAATTTTCAAAGGCTTATTTAGGTTGTATGGAAAAGAAGAAAATGCACAGAAAAAATGAACAGTCAGATGTGTGCAGTGTTCTGTTGTTTATCAGCTGAACAGATTCCGTTCTAGGCATAAATTTAAAGAAAGAATTTGGAATTCTGAGAATAATAATCAATACTGGAAACGCGGAGATGGTAACTAAAGAGCAAAGACCACATGACTGAAAAAGACAAGGAGGAAAAAGGTGGATGGATGTAGCTTCGGCTGTATCACTCAGCACCTGAAGCCTGTTTTCTATCTTTTAAAATGAAAGTAACTTTTCTTTATCACACTTAAAAATGCTAGATGCAATAGCTTTCACCCGCATCTTAAACTATGTAACACTGAACTGAATTTTGCAGACAATATTAGCATGTTATCTGATCTGTATGGTGCGTGACACCACTTGACTGATCTTTTGGAAATCCATCCAAAAAAAAAAAAAATTGTAAAAGACTATGCTACATAGCACTTATGAAGCTGACTTGGACTTCAAGAGATTATGTTAAAAAAGAATTAAACTCTCTCAGCTTATTTCTCAGAAGTTCATTTAGGTGAGAAATGGATGCTTAACCCCAACATACTTTGGTGTCTCTTGCTTAACCTCACAACTTGCATGGAGTGGAAAGCACATTTAAAAAAAAAAAAAAAAAAAAAAAAAGTTATTATGTAAAAATAATAAGGAATGTCTTTTCTCAGCTTCAGTATAGGAGGAAGTTCTGCAAGCATAAAACATCAGTGAGATAGAAAGTCAAAGTGGCATGCGCTCTTTTTAATGACTGATCCTTTAATATCAACACCTCTCTTATCTTTCAAAGA